>NW_020664447.1:45470514-45577568 GCF_002925995.2 Terrapene triunguis
CCCCCTGCACCCAAACTCCCTCCCAGAGCCTGCACCCCACGCCCCCTCCCACACCCCAACCCCCTGCCCCAGCCTGGTGAAAGTGAGTGAGGGTGGGGGAGAACAAGCAACGGAGGGAGTGTGGGATGGAGTGAGTAGGGGACGGGGCCCCAGAGAAGGGACGGGTCATGGGCATGGTCTCAGGGAAGGGGCAGGGCAAGGTTCTTTGGGTTTGCGTGATTAGAGAGTTGGCAACCCTATCGCGAGGGCATGTAGAAGCCCTGGCCAATCCGGAAGAGCACACCCAACAGTGCAGCTGGCAGCTTACTGGGCACCAGCCAGCGCAGGTGCAGCACCGCCCAAATGTCAGGCGGACTGTGCCTGCGGCTTGTGCGTGCATGGAGGCCCATTGACTATTTTGCCCTGGGGCCTGGAATTGCTGTCGGTGGGCCTGGCTGAGAGCCACTGAACCAAACCGTAAACTCTGTATTTGATGGAAACCACTTCAAGCCAGGGGGTGCGGCAGGACCCCTAGCACCCTTATTTCCAGCACCTATGGTAGAAACAGAAGCAGCCAAAGCAGGGACCTTTTTCACCTTTGGACATTCCAGTCAAAACTGTAGAATATTCTCTGATTTTCTCTATCCTGTGCTGATTGGCTGTTTGCTCCAAGCTTCCGCCTCCCTTTCTCTCCCACGTCTCTTCGTCTCACCTTCACTCAACATCTTCCCCCTCTTATCCTCTTCTCCCCTGCCATTTCCTGTCCTGCCCTCACTCCCTTTCTCTGTCTTTTCCTTTCCATTTATCAGATCCCCTCCTACGTAAATTCACCTCCCAAAAATTAAATAAATGAATAGTAAAACTAACTCGACGTTTTCTGCCATCACACTGTTCACAGTTTGTGTGTTGCACCCCTTCCCCGACCCTGTGTCTGTCTGGTCTATTTAGATATTAAGTTCTTCAGGGCAGGGATTGTCTACTATTCTGCATTTGTATGGTGCCTAGCACAATGGAGCTCCATTACTGGTTGGCCCTTAGGCACTACTGTAAAAACACGATCAATTTTAATAAATTAATTTGTAAAAAACTGACAGTATCTCTTCCTTGTATCTCACGCTCAGCTGTTCTCTGTGTTATTTGACTTGTGATTGACTAAAAGAATAGGAGCAAAACTTACCAGCATTTTCGTTTGATAAATTTCCACGACTTTAAAAAAATTAGCCATAACTGCCTCAGGTTTCTCTATTTTTTGTCCATGCCTTCGTTTCTTTTTCTTGGTTTCCTCCTTTCCCAAATGCTCAGATTGTATTTCCTCCTTTGCTTTGTCTTGTTTCTCACCATCTTCCATACTAGAAGAAAGATTACAGAAATAAAACCAAGTAAGTTCCCGCATTGTCTATGCTATGATTAAAACAGTGAGTCCCGATAAAGAGAGGCTGGTTTGAGTGTGAGTTAGTTGCAGAGAAGATGAATGGAAGTGAGTGACTACAAGAAGTGACAGAGAATACAACCAAGAGTCAAAAAAGTTACCTTACTACTAAGTGAGGTGGAAGAATAGTAATAATACACTTAGTGAGTTTAGGGGAGATCAATGGAGAAAAGGCAAAAGCAGCTCAAAGTGGGGTTATTAGCACCAAATGCAAAATGTACAATTACTTGCTGCCTAAACAAGTGAAGTATGTATCCCAGTGCAAGTAATTCAAAATTATCAGAGGTTATGTGCAGAATCTTGAGTTCAAAGTTGAACAGAAGATAGAAACATTTATGGATGTGCCACACAGATTCATAGTGGTTTCATTTCAACCAAAAAAATCACCATAATAAAAGTAAGGCATCAGTGAGGAATGAAAGGAAAATTTCCTTCAGAAGGACCCACCTTACAAAACATGTAGAAGACGACAGTTATCCCTCCTGCACAAAAGAATTCATAAGAATGGCCATACTGGGTCAGACCAAGGTCCATCTAGCCCAGTATCCTGTCTTCCGACAGTGGCCAATGCCTGGTGCTTCAGAGGGAATAAACAGAACAGGTAATTCCCTTTACGAGAAGCAAGTATCAAGACTCACTGTTGTTTTAGAGGCTTCAGTTTTCAGGAACATAAATAGCTGACTGTGTGATAACAGTGAGAATGGTAAGGTAAATTACCACAAAGGTGTGAGGGGGTTGAAACTTTGAGGCAAGTAGATGGTCGATTATAAAGAAATGGAGAGGAGTTTGTGGTTTGGTATATAGCAGTACCAGTGAAATAAAGACCCATATGAGAGAAGTCTGAGGAGCTACTTACATTATTACTAACAAAGCATCATTCCAGGGCTCCTGCATTAACTTTCTTTGGAATGCCCCTGATGATGTGCACAAGAGGGCCAGCCATACAAAGAGGAGAGGTTTGTGTTTATTAACCACTGGGGAACCTTTTTGGAAAGTAAGATTCTATAAAGAAAGCAGGGTCTCCTCCTTAATCAACCAAAAAGTATTTAGACTGCTGGCAATGACAATGAAGATTTGGGGGAGTGAATTTTTAAAACTAGAATTTTTAAGCTGCAGGCTTGCAGGTACTGCAAAGTACTTAAGTTGAAAATGAAATATGGTAGTAAATAGCAGAAGTACAAGGGAATCTGTGTATCCAATAGTGAGAGAGAAGCACTTATGATTTAATTGGAAGGAAGTGCAGGAGAGGAATAAGGAAATAAACTGTCAGTAGAAAGAGGTTAGGTGAATTAAAAATAAAAGCTATAAATGCCTACATAACAATATGAAAAGCCTAAAACCAAGAATAGGTGAGGTGGACTATCTGGTATTGGGGGAATACCTAGATATTTTATCAATGGCATATGATAAGGTACATTACTAGCCTCTGGGTCAGGAGACTGAAATCAGTTAGCTGAGAGAGATTGGGGGGGGGGGGAAATCTAACAAAACCATTATAATGGGAGATTTGAACCACCTAATATAAAGCACTTTAATGTCATAACACAACATGGTGTAATAAACATAAGATTCCAGAACTGCTTGTTTTGGAGCATACAAGAGGAGAGACTATTTTTGTCTTAATACTGAGAAACATACAGAATTGATTCTTTGGATTGTTAGTACAGAGAAATGCAAAAGAGTTTAAGTGCAGTTGACAATTACCAGAGAAGTACTGTAACATTGCAAGTAATGTTTATGCTTGAAATCCTTGCACAGGGTTGGAAGTGAGGGCAGACAAGAATACCAAAATAATTCTCTAACAGTGAAATCTAAGAAAGGGATTTTTTTAAAATGAGGAAATTAGTTAGAAAAGCCTGAAAGGGAACAAGTTAAGAAATTAAAAATCACTGAAACATCATGGAAACTTTAGAGTCAACCTTGTTAAAGTCACTGAAGGTATGTATAGTGCTGAGAAAGAAAACAGCATAGTTAAGTGACTAGCTATACTAATTTTTTTGGGCCTCAAAATTATCCTTTTAAAAAAAATAAATCTCCAATCCAAGTGATTCAAATACAACAGGACAAAAACTTAGCAGGTTAGAAGAGGTATCTGTAGGACTGAAATTAATGGGGCTAAAGTGAGAATTTGAATAATAGACCAAAATATAAAGAAAAATAATAGTAAATTGTTTAAATATGCCAGGAACAAGAAAGCTGTGTGAGTCATCAAATTTGCTAGACCACCTGGTTATAAAAGGAGGCAATCAAAAAGGACAAAGAAATTGGCAAGACTATCAACCTTAATACTTCAGCACAGGCTGATCACACACTTCCCAACCTGCTGCTTGGAAACAAGTGAAGTAAATACCACACTAATGAAAGCTGCCATGTTAAAAACGTTTCTCGGGATTTTAGGAGAAGCAGCTGCAGAGGGTTTTATAAGACTGTGAACAGGCTTATATGGATTGCTGAGAGTGGAACCTGGGATAGGGTCCCTGCTCTGCTGCTCAGTGAAAGTGCTTGTTGCCTCTGAGGAGTTGTGCTGGCTGCCCAAGATACTGGTAAAATGGAGAGTCCAATCAATGCCTGCTCAGGGCTATTTCTGGCTGGCTCATCTAGGAACAGCAAGAAAATAAACAATAGTGTAAAAGTAACTTACTCAGCCTTCTCGGATTCTGCTTTTGTTTCTGTTTCATCTTCTTTTGCTATTTCAGACATCTAAAAACAAAAATATATTAAAATTGCCATAAACTTACTTTTAAATAAATCTTCTCAATTCTACTTAATGCTTTCTAAAAAAACAAATAAAACAATCAGTTACCACCATGCCTCATTAACACTGGGTCACTTTCATGTTGTCATAATGCTAAATTTTTTTTGCTTCTAAAACAAGCAGCAGACAACATTTCAATAGTGAAAACTTCTATCGTGATTCTTCCTCTAACATGTTTTCAAGATATATTATTAATACAGTAATTGGTGCAGATGACTGAATGACTCAAAGTAATAGTCAATGTAATGAGACTGGTGAAGTTACCAAAAAGGAATGGAGGTGACTGAGCACAGATCATAGCCTAAAATTAGCTGGAGTACAGTGGTCACCATTAAGAACTTAAGTTATGACTGGCATGCAAAATTAATGTAACTATGGTTTTGTATAATTTCTATACACAGAATGTGGAATAATGTGGATTATCACAAATATCAGTATGTCAATATCACAAATTCCACGTAATTGTTTAGTTTATAACAGTGGCAACATCTTCCTATTTTGTCAACATAGATTAAAGTAATTATATTCTATAAATGTAATCAAAATTAGCAGAATATTTGTATACGTTTTATTTTTGCAATACTTCCCCCCTTAAACTATCTACCTATTCCCCCATACCACAGTATCTAACTGCTTCACAATCATTCATGTATTTATCCTCAACCCCCTGTAAGATAAAGATGTGCTATTATCCCCATTTTACAGAAAGGAAACTAAGGCACAAAGAGGCTAGGGACTAGATTTTTAAAGGTATTTAGGCCTTGCTTCACGCCGTTTTGCAAGCTCTAAGTCTCATTTTAAAGATTGACTTAGGAGTAAACCTTGATGAAATCTTTTTGTCAGAAAGTTAATTTTGCTGAAAAATGCAGTTTTGGGTCCACCTAGAACTATTTGCCAAAAATTTCAGTCATAATTTTTATTTGGAACTTAGATGCCATTCACATAATGATGACAGCAGCAGTGGTCTCCTCGATTCTTTAGCCTAGTAGTGAGGGCACTCACTAGGTTCAGTTCTCCCTCTTCTTGATGTGGAGAAGGGATTTCAATTTGGGTCTCTCACATTTTAGGTGATTGCCCTACAGAATCATTCTCAGTTTCTTTCCCTGTCCCAATGACTATTCATTGTCATTCATAGTGGCAATTCATAGTTATTCATAAGTTCCAGTCCCTACTGCAATTACTATTTAATTATTTATACACAGTGGAACAGCCTCAACAAGAGAAACTGAAAGAGAAGTCATCACAATATCCCATAGTCCAGTGGGTTGGAGAACACTCCTGTAATGTGGGAGCCCAAGTTGAAATCCTTTCTTCACATCAGGCAGAGGGAGCAATTGAACCTGTCTCCCCGACATCTAAAGTCAGTACCCTAACAACTGGGCTAAAAGTTAGAAGGAAGGTGGCACCACCACCTCCTCCAGTCTTGTGAATCTAAAAAAATGCTTTAAATGCTCAAAAATTAGTTTCAGATTGAACAAAACATGACAGAGTTTTTGATTTGCCAAAACTGTTTTGCAATTTTTGGATTCAGTACAGGTCAAACCATTTTTAATTCCTCCTCCTCCCCCCCACCAAACTTGCCAGTAAAGAAAAAAATCAGTTATTTTCCCAAGATCGTAAATCACATTGAAAGTCATTGGGACTTAGGCTACTAAAAGCCTAAACCAGTTTTGAAAATGACTTAGTTCCCTAAATCACTTAGGCACTGCTATGCTGAGTGGAGCAATGCCTAAACACTTTTGAAAATCTGTGCCTAAGTGTTTTGTTCAAAGTCACACAGGAAGTCTGTGGAGGAACAGAGCCATGAATTCAGGTTTTTCAAGTGGCAGGCTACTGTTCAGTTTGGACTATCCTTCCTCTCCAAGCTCCCTCATAAAAGCTACAATGAAACCTCAAAAGGATTATTACCATTTCATGTTTTTACAAGTAAGAGAGACAGACAGTCATCTTAAAAAAAATTAACAAACACTCTCCATGACAGAAACATACATAGCATGTCTGTTTTTTTGGTTCCTCCTACTGCACTGTGGTACTGTAGGGACTATATCTGAGTAAACAGTAGTTTTTTCCCCACAAATACTAAAGTGAATTTCAGTTTGAGGACTTTTCACATTGACTTTTCAATGCCAAAGCACTCAAGTTTTATTAGTGTGAATACTCATGAAAAGCAGTTTTAGATTAAATTGATCATAGAATACCAGGGTTGGAAGGGACCTCAGGAGGTCATCTAGTCCAACCCCCTGCTCAAAGCAGGAGTAATCCCCAGACAGATTTTTGCCCTAGATCCCTAAATGGCCCCCTCAAGGATTGAACTCACAACCCTGGGTCTAGCAGGCCAATGCTCAAACCACTGAGCTATCCCTCCCCCCTAAAATGTTGAACAATTCATTGAAAGCCAATTTTGAACTGTGTATTAGATTGTAAAATTTTCACTTTGAGCTCCATTGAGTGGTTACATGTCACATAATATTATTTCTGTTCCCTAACTGAATAACTTACATAATTCACATACATGAGAATTGTAAATTTCATAACCAATACAGAATTAGAAGGTCACAGTTTTGAATGACTGATTAATTAACAAGTTAGAGCTATGGAGAGAAGAAATGGTTACTTACTGCAACTGTGGTTCTTCGACATGTGATGCAAACGTGTATTCCACCTAAGTGTGTGAGCACCCAGCGCACTGGAGCTGAAGAATTTTGCCTAACAAAATTAGAGGGGTGGTGTTCATGCTTCGTGGCCGTAGCCCCTCCCCTGGCTATATGAGGCAGCGCCACCCTGATCCCCCTCATTTCCTGCGTACCAAATGCACAGAGACGAGTCGCTGAAGCAGAGTGGATGGAGGGTTGGTTGTGGAATATACTCTCTGCATCACACCTTGAAGAACCACAGTTCACTAAGGATGAGTTACTCAGTGTTGATAGTTCTTCGATGTGCCCCCTACTCTAGGTGCTCCACTGTAGCTATGTCAGTGTCCCTGTGCCTCTCATCGGAGATTTTTGATAGCAGTGTCCTTTCAGCCTGCATATGCTCCCTCCTTGCCTCGCGCTCTGCCTCAAGATGAACCATCCTTAGTTCCTTCTCTACTACAGAGCCCATTCTTAAGAACTCCGAAGTAGAGGGGAGGAGGGCGGGTCATGGAGCATCCAGAGTGGGATACATCTCGAAGAACCATCCCTACCGCACTAGATGAGTAACTCTCTCTTTTGTGTGTCCCTATGGGTTCTCCACTGTAGGTGACTCCCTAGCAGGATTCCCTGGGGAGGGTTGCGCTTCTGCATCGAACTTAGTACTGATGTCAGAACTGTGGAGCTGAAGATCGCATCGGAGGCTGTCATGTGTAATGGCATAATGTTTTGCGAAGGTATGAGCAGATGCCCAGGTTGCTGCCCTGCATATCTCTGTGATGGGGACATTCTTGATGAATGCAACAGAAGTGGAGATGGACCTTGTGTGGCATGTTCATGTGCCAGAAGGAAAATAGCAGCACTGTTTAGTGAAGTTGGAAACCCAGTTCGAACGTCTTTGAGATGATATTGCAGAGCCCTTGGACCTGTCTGCAATGGCTAGGAACAGCTTAGGGGATTTCCTAAATTCTTTTGTCCTGTCCAAGTAGAACGCCAAGGTTCTCCTGACATCCAGCATATGTAACACAGCCTCTCTGTTGTTGCAGTGAGGCTTTGGGAAGAAGGTCAGAAGGTGAATACACTGGTGCATATGGAAGGAGGAGGTTACTTTGGGGAGGAGCTTCAGATGTGGTCTCAGTGTGATGATGCCCACCAATTACTTTTCAGCCCTTTCCTCACCCCCTCTCTCAGCTATTGCATATGCTATCCACCCAGAGATTGTCTGTGAAGAGACTGCTTGCCCCTTAATATGATATGCATATGATACAAATAGGCGAGGTGAAGCATGAAATGATTTAGTTCTGTCCAGATAGAAGGCTAGACAACACCTGACGTCTAATGTATGGAAACACTGCTCTTCTAGAGATGAATGTGGCTTAGGAAAGTATACCACCTGGTTCAAATGAAACTGAGAAACCACTTTAGACAAAAAATTTTGATGTGGTCGTAAAGTCACCTTTTCTTTGAAGATTTGTGTATAAGGAGGCCTAGCCATCAGAGCCTGCATCAGAGACACACACTTTCCTTGTGGATGTTACTGCTACCAGGAATGCAGTTCTCTGACACAAGAGTGGAAAGGGACAAAATGCTAGGGGCTTGAACAGAGGTCCCATCACTACCACTAGGACTGAGGAACTGGTTCTTGGACCAGAGGATATAGATGAAAAAAATAAATTGGCACTTTAGATGAGCTTTATCTGAACACACGGTGTTCCATAACAGTGTCCCAGAAATCAGCAATAAAATATAATGAAACTATGTTAATAGCACAATGCCTCAGCTTGAGCAGAGTATAATTCAATAAGTTTGGCTAGTTTCTAGTTCTTACTGCCAACTTGTCTGTATTTTCTTTCTGTTGAATACGAGTTGTTTAAGTGATATGTGCAGAGCCAAATTCTGTCACACCTACGATGAAACAACGAGTAAAGTACTAAACATCAGAAAATGTGGAATAGTCTGGCTCATAACTCATTCCTCCAGCCTGCCATCTTAAAATCTAAATTATGTTTACAGATGCTGTAGCTAGAAGTTTGGTTTTTTTACTATCCATTCTTCCATTTTGTAAATGTAATATTTTCAACACTTGTGTGATTTCATTGCAAGTCTTGTGATTGTTTTCACTTTTCTCAAAGCCCAAACCTCCGGAGTCATGTCATTATGTGAAAATTTGGGCTTCTATTTAAGAGATATTAAGTTGAAATGCTTGCAAATGTGATCCCCTTAAGGTCCAAAACCGATAAATCAAATGAATAGAACTCCACATTTATTATTTTTTAAATCTTGTGATGTTTTTTACAATATTGCAAATATTTTACAGAATATAATAACATTAACAATGTTTTTATAGCTAAAACAAAATACTTTTGAAATATAAAAACAGAGTTAATTTGGTTGTTCCTTTTCTTGTTTGGATTTAAACATCCCCCTGTAGCCCTTCCAATCATAAGGCATCAGCATTCCATTAGTGCTTAAAGAACAGAGAGTGAAACTGACTATAAATCAAAATCAGAATGACTTCTGTTTTCATTCCTCAAACTGTGATAGATTTTTAAGAGTGAAGAACCCAGCAATGCTGCCAAGCAAAAAACTATTTTAAAAATAATTTCATTTTTAATATCAGTAATACAGGAAGGCAATATGTTCCTAAAAAATGTGTGCTTATATTTTCTTTGTTCCATTAAGCCTTTAAGCTACACACACACAACTAATTTTACATCTTCCCAACCCTGATATCCATTTGTAAGTTATAGGTCATAACGTGCCTCACAATTATTGCATCCAGGGCAGCTCTACTGCTGATGTAATTTTATATCATCTGAAAATCTGGCCCATTAAACTTATAATGGAGAACTGGCATCATGTAAAATTACCTAGGGACTAGTGTGTCTCCATTTTGTATATAGATACAGTAACAAGAAACCAATGAAGTCTAGGGATGGTTTTAGTATCTGGGTGATTCTAGCTGGGGTGCTTATCCATCAAGATTTGTGCAATCTTGTGTCTCCTCTCTCCGTTGCTTGACCTGATTACCAAAGCAAAACATAGTTGAGTGTGATAGGCTCAAGCAAGACAGTCTTCAAGGATGTCATCCCTTAAGTTGGTAGGAAGGATGGTGAGGCAGGCAGGCCTCCAGCAATAGGCACTAGCCAGGACAGAGGACAGACAGATACAGGGAAGAGTAGGGTTGTCAGACTGTATTTATATCAGCTGCAGTAGCAGTACTCTCCTCCCTACCCATCTCTGTCTTCTCTGCTCTAGAAAGATTTTCATGAATCTTGCTACCATGGGATTGGATCTTCCCTAAATAGGGGGACGAAATGCCACTTTCAATGAACTAAGCGCAAGTCTTGGTGACTGAAGGTTCAGTAGATACTCCAAGATGTCCTGGATGGAAGCCAGCATTGCTTGAATTCAACGAGCCAATGATCACATAGAAAACTTTTTCCATTTTGGCAAATAGGCCATCCTGATAGAGAACTTTCTACTGTTGCGTAGAGCCTGCTGAACAGCTGCCAAACACTGCTCTTCCTCCTCCATCAGCCATGCAGCAGCCACACCATGAGATGCAGCCATGATTCTGAGTCAGTAGGTTGGGATGGAGAGGAAGTAGTATGGAAGGCCGAACTGACAGTGCAGAAGGTCAGGGAATCAGCAGTGCCTTGGCCGTACTGGGGCAATAAGGATGATCTTGGCCCAATCCGCCTTCAGCTTAAGGATGACCTGTGGGATGATCAGGACTGTGGAAAGGCACAGAAGAGAGCTGACAGCTGAGATGGAAGGTGTCAGACAGGGAGCCCAGACTGAAGCCCCCATTGAGAGCATAACAGATGACATTTCCTGTTGTCCCTTGTAACGAAGAGGCCAAGCACCAGAATGCCCCAGATTGTGAAGATACTCTGGGGAATGCTTGTCTTCAGAGACCACTCAGGACTCAGCAAAAAATTCCTGCTAAGATAGTCCATAAGATGATGAACCCCAGACAAGTCATCAGCCATTTGAACAATACTCTCCTTGATGCAAAACTGTCACAACATGATTGCCTCTTGGCAGACCATCCTGGAGTGTGCTCCTCCTTGCTTGTTCACATAATACATTGCAATGGTATTGTTGGTAAATATGTGAATCGCTGAGCCCCTGTATGGATCTGAAAAGTGTGACACGCATTGTAACTGGCCCGAAACTCCAGCACGCTGATATGCAGAGAAGACTCCTGCTCTGACCACACACATTGGACTTTCAGTGACCTCAGATGTACTTCTGACCCCATCAGGGAAGCAACAGTGACAACAGTCCTGGTTGGTAAGGGCTGGATGAAAGGAACACCCTGACAAACATTTTCGAGAAACATCCACCACTGTAAGAGGTCCAGGATCAGTGGAGGAAGACTAACTAATCTGTCTCAGGAGTGAAGAGTCGGACAGTAAAGAGTCCTGAGGCACATTTGGAGGGGTGTAACATTGTGAACTGGACCACCAACATGCAAGTGGACATGTGCCTTAAGAGCCTCAGGCAGATTCAAACTGTCATGGAACGCTGAGATTGCAGACTGAGGCAGAGGTGGCTAATTGCCTGAAAACAGTCAGTCGGCAGAAATGCTCTCGAACTCAGAGTTTACTAGGGCCCCAATTAACTCTATTTTTTGTGTGGGAACCAAAGTTGACTTCCCGGTGTTTAGGACCCAGCTGTTGGTCGTGACTGAGCCCAAAGCATTGTGGCAATGGAAGAGAGCAATGACTGGAACACTGCTCTGGACCAAGCAGTCAAAATGGGTGCTTGGGAGCCTCTAGGGGAAGATGTGTGGACTGTCTAAACCCAGAACCTGACTGCTTCCTTTTGTGGAATCTATGCCCCTTTCTGGGATATTTCCACTGTCTCAGGGGAGGGAAAGTCTTCCCAAATGTGTGCTGTGAATGATACCACAGTTGTTGCTATTGACCCCGTAGTGGTGCCTTCTCACCACTGGTGTATACACCCTTAAGGGCTGAAGGGTAGCTCTAGAGTCTTTGAAGGAGTGCAGAATCTCATCTGTTTTATCTGACAACAGCACCTTGCCATCAAAAGGCAGATCCTCAATGGCCTGCTGGACATTGGGAGCAGTGCCCAAATTCTGCAGCCAGGAAGATCTCCTCGTGGTCACCACAGAGGCCATCACTCCTGCTGAAGTATCTGCAACATACAGAGCAGACTGCAAAGAAGTCTTAGCCACCAAGCAGCCTTTGGTACAAAATACATGAAATTCCTCCATTGAGGCCCCGGGCAGTTGGTCTGTGAATTTAGACACAGCTGTCAAGCGGATAAAGTGGTACTTAAACAGAAGTGCCTGCTGATTAGCAATTCACATCTGCAAGGAGGAGGAGGTGTAAAGCTTCCTGCCCAACAGGTACATTTGCTTAGAGTCCTTCTCCTTTGGAGTGGACTTAAACCTGTCCTGTCAGGCTATATCATTCACCACAGTTACTACCAAGGAATTTAAGGGCTGGTGGGAATAAAACCCCTCAGATCCCTGTGTGGGAACAAAGTAGCGTTTTCCCAAGTGCTTAGCTGCTGGTGGTATCAAAGCTAGCGTGCTCCAGAGGACCTTAGCAGGCTCAAGGAGCACATCGTTAATAGGGAGGATGAAACTCTGAGGGGCCAACAGCTGCAGGATATCCACTAAGTTGTGGGCATTCTCCTGCAGGAACGCCACCTGAATACCCAGGGAAGCAGCCAAGCACCGCAATAGGTCCTGGTATGCCTTGAAATCCTCCAGTACTGAAGGGAAAGAAGAACCCGGCACTGTGGAATCGTCCATGGATGAGAATGAGGCAGTTAACTGTGTCAGAGCCAGATCCTGCTCCAGGGCTGACGCGCCCCAGGCAGGATGACTCTGGAGGCTCCTCAAGGGGAAGATACACCAGTACCTGGACCTGTAGCGGATTGATGGTCACTGCCACAGATCTGGCCAGAGATCCTGGCTTTGAGCGGGACAAAGAGTGGAACTTCTGTGACCAAGGGGCAGCATGAAGGCCACTGGTATGAAGAGGGCATTAGTGGCCAGTAGGTGCCCGGCCAGGGGCCCCTGTCCTGACCACAAGACGAGTGCCAATCCTGATACCCACAGTGATCCATGAATGGCCCTCACTCAGGCAATGGAGAGCAGGAGGAGTAAGATCCTGACTTGGATGCTGAGAAGTCCCGGGCTTCAGGGGACAGCATCGGGACCAGCTCTGAGGGCAACCAATCTGACTTGTCCATAGCTCAGAATGATGAGGGGGCTGGTGCCAACAGTGGAAACAGTACCATTGGTATCGAGTATGCCTCTGTTGCTTTTATTGCTGGGAGCAGTGTCAACCCTGAAGTTAGCATCAGTACCAAAGTAACTAATAATGCAGAAGTGGAGGGTGGTGACTGCTGCCATGGCAGCATTGGCAGCACCGGCGACACGGATACTGAAGAAGTTCCAGGTACCAAGGAGGGGTCAAGTCCGGTACCGGCCCCATTTCCACTGAGGGTGGAAGGGATACATCGGGGTGCAGTGCTGACAGACCCATAGGTTTAGCGCCTGCCCAGTCAATGGGGCTATAAAGGATGTAGCCCTGGCACAGTCCTGGACCAAGGGAAAAGTCGGGACAGACAGGCAGAGGAGGTCCACTGCTGCCTGATACACCACTGGCATGGAAGCAATCATTAACAGCATCACCCTTGTTGGTACTGGACCTAACGGGCACCCTGGGACCCAGAGTCAATGGTACGGGGTCTCTGCCCTCCCGGTGTGATGCTCAGGAGTGGTTGACAGGACATGTTCCATCCCACACACCAGCATTAATCCTGTGCTGATCCACACTCCTTCTGGAGGAAGGAGATGAGTCCCGATGGGACCTGGAGCAGCCTCGGTCATTCTTATGCAACCTTTTCCTCGGCACACTCCTCTGTATCTTCGGAGAGGTGCCAGCTCCAGGACACAACGCAGCAAAACCCAAGGGCGACCTGCAATCTGATGAAGGCCTTGGTGCCAAAGGAGGCCACGTGGCCAGTTCAAGCAGATGCTGCTTCAGAAGAAGATCCCTTGCCACGTGAGTCTGTTTCATGAACAATCTTCAAATCAACCTCAGTTCCTTGCCATTTGCTTCACCCTAGACACAACAAGCATCACAGGTGGGGATCATTACTGGGGATCGTCCCCCCATATGACAGACAATGTTTAAACCCTGGTGAGGACATCATCAGGGAACTTCAACCAATTACTAGTAAGTCTAACACTATACTGCGGGTATTAATGAACTACATAGAACTAGAAAAAAAGTAACTGAATAGAGGATTGAGAAGTTGAAAACCTCACAGAGTTCCGACTCCAGTCATGGGTGCCAAGAAGGAACTGAGAGGGATTGAGGTGGCACTGCATCATATAGGCAGGGGAGGGGCTACAACCATGAGGCATGAGCACCCCCCGTCCTTCCCACTCCCATGGGTACTGCTAGGCAAAATTCTCTGGCTCCCGTGTACTGTGTGCACACACACGTAAGTGGAATATACAGCTGCATTTACTTGAAAAACCAAAAATTGTATATTTGACTGGTCACAATTAATGATTCAAACGATCTGCATTAATTCCAAAAGAAACTTGAGAATAATAATTAACAACAAATACATTTAAGAACTTTGCAATCACTTTGGGAATAGGAAGAAAGGCAAAATTTGTTGGAAAAAATATAAATTACTTGTTCAGGCTTACTAGGGACCTTAATTTCAAAGCAGAGTCACTCTGTTCAATGAATATGTCCTTTAAATACCTCAGTACTAATGTAAATACAACAAACTATCCATATAAAATGACATGAAATTGCTACTATTTTATAAGGAATTTGTGCAAAATGAGATTTGACAATGGAATAGTCATAAGTAAATTATGATTTTAAAGAAAGTGTATTGTGACAGACCCAGACCAGTGGGGTACAGGAGTCTGGTAGAGGGCAAATATACTGGTCACTGGATGAGTAGTTTTCTGTTCCCTGAGTGACCAGAGCAGGGGCTGTACTAGAGTAATCAGGAACCTGCTAGAACCAGTTAAGGCAGGCAGGCTAATTAGGACACCTGGAGCCAATTAAGAAGAAACTGCTAGAATCAATTAAGGCAGGCTAATCAGGGGACCTGGACTTTAAAAAGGAGCTCACTTCAGTTTGTGGTGGGAGTGTGAGGAGCTGGGAGCAAGAGGCGCAAGGAGCTGAGAGTGAGAGGGTGTGCTGCTGGAGGACTGAGGAGCACAAGCGTTATCAGACACCAGGAGGAAGGTCCTGTGGTGAGAATAAGGAAGGTGTTTGGAGGAGGCCATGGGGAAGTAGCCCAGGGAGTTGTAGCTGTCATGCAGCTGTTACAGGAGGCACTATAGACAGCTGCAGTCCACAGGGCCCTGGGCTGGAACCCGGAGTAGAGGGCGGGCCCGGGTTCCCCCCAAACCTCCCAATTGACCTGGACTGTAGGTTCTTCCAGAGGGGAAGGTCTCTGGGCTGTTCCCCAACCCACATGGTGAATCTCTGAGGCAAGAAAATCCACCAATAAGCGCAGGACCCACCAAGATAGAGGAGGAACTTTGTCACAGTATATAAAACAGACATAAATAAATAAACTGGCCAGTAAATGGAAAATGTAATTTGATATGCAGGAGAAAATGGTAATACACATTTCATGGGGGCTAAAAGCTTGACAACAGAGTAAATAGTACATTATATAGTCATGTTTATATTGAAAACTCTTGGAAATCATATCAATGCCTTAAGGGTTGGGTTAAAACCCATTATAGAAGAGAATTCTTTGAAATGGCCTAATACAAGTAGAGATGGATCTATACTGCAGAGTTTAGATATCCTCAACATTTGAAAAGGTATTTGGATCCAGAGTTTTGGTTCAGGCCCATCTTTAAATGGAATTACACTCACTTATGTAGGGATTTAGTGAAGTGGAACAAGATAAACTGTTCACATTGGGGAAGGACAATTAAAATAAAGTAAATATTAATTTAACAGTAAATCAATTAATTCAGGCAAAGCTATTTCAGAGAGTAGGAAACAAAGGACAGTTTATTAAGTGTAATCAATTAAGCAAACAAAAT
Source organism: Terrapene triunguis (assembly GCF_002925995.2). NCBI lineage: Eukaryota > Metazoa > Chordata > Testudines > Emydidae > Terrapene > Terrapene triunguis. The sequence continues at coordinate 45,486,393 of NW_020664447.1, forward strand.
AAATAAGTTAAGGGGATAATCAGATATAATTATGGATGAAGAGTATTAGGGAGGAGGCTGAAAGACAGTTACAGAATAGGAAATTAGCAGCTAGGTCTGGAAAGCACCTAGGACACTTTGGGTGCTACTACTCTTTGGGGCAGGGACTGTCTTTTTGTTCTGTGTTTGTAAAGTGCATGGCACAATGGGGTTCTGGTCAGGACTGAGGTTCCTACGTGCTAAAGTAATACAAATAATAAATAGTAATAATACTGTAATCTAAATGAACAACAACAATAATAATAATTAAGTCAAAACTAGGCAGACATATTGGGCTAAGCTAAAGTTTTCCTTTCCGGCAAATTATTCTTTGTTATAAGATTTAGATAATAAAATATAAGAAAATGACATTCCCAGAATATGTATCTCATAGGAAAAGCAATTTAGTGAGCAAATAAGTTTAGTTATTACTGGAACTTTTAGTAATATATAATACATTTTTGCTGTAAGGGACAATAAATTTGTTCCACCTACTTGTGCTTTTCTTTTCCTACGAACAGTGCTTTCCAAAGAGGGAGGGGTATCTGTACCAACTCTTTCTGCAATATCACCGAGTCCAGCATCATGACCATGTTTTGAGCCACCTTCTTTCTTTGCATGAATGCCAAAAATATCTGACATTATGTCTGTTTCTCCTTTTTCACCTTTCACAAACTGCACAAATTCAACTCTAATTCCATGCTCAATGCCTTCAACCTTCTCTGCTTCTATGATGTCATCGTGGATTCCAAACTGTGTTGGGTCAGGCATGTCCCCTAATATTTTTGTAACTTTGATGTTTTTGGCTCCTTCAACCAGGCCACCCCCAAACACAGTACTCCAGAGAATCTGGAAAATCCCCCATACGATGGTGAAGAACAACTGGAATAACCCTACAAATAGCATCCAGAAAAAGGAGAAAAACACTTTCACCAATTCTTTTATAGTCATCTTTCTAACTTTTCTGTACTGTTTCCTAAGGTTCCTTAAAGTGACCATTTTTAAAAAGTTGGCAGCATTCCTCTTCACTGCAACACAGGCCATTGCAAAAGCTGAAGCTGATTCCAGAGATTTTTCTTCTTCCTCATCATCTCCAACTTCCATTACATAATAAGGCTCATCCTCTTCCTCCTCTTCAGGTCGTTCAGCTGAATCTGATTCAGAGATCTGAGATGCTAACTGCATTTCAAAGATTGTGTCCTCGCAGAAATTCACAAACAGCTCCATTTTCTCTTGTTCTCCTCCTTCATTTACAACATCAAATATGAACTGCCTTTTGGATTCTTTCACCTGTGGCTTCTCCCACTGCATTCTACTGGACTCACTGATTTCAAAGTAAACTCTTTCAATTTTCTTGGCTCCACCCATTATTTCAATGCGGCCAAGGTAAGGTTCAAAGTAATTAAGTACACTTGCTGCTGGATCTAGTAAGCACCGAAGGCGTGAATCATTTGGCATGTGCTCTGAAAGGTTGGTTAACAAGACTGCCACATTAAATCCAATGTCTTTGGCTGGCTCATGGAATCTGTCCACAAAATCAACATAATTAAACATGTCATTTTCATCAGCTTCTGCACAGGACAGCAGGAATTCAAGCTCTGACTGTGTGTATTGTTTCTGACCTTCCATTGCTTTCTGGAATTCTTTCTTTGAGATGATGCCTTTACCATCTGGATCATATTCTTTGAAAGCATCTGAGCTGGTTAGGTCTTTCAATTTGAGGAACATGTCAAAGAACTTCAAGATCATTTCTACATTGCTAGATGATTCTACCAGTGTGTCCACCATCTGTTTTCCAATAGTCCCATTTACAACATTACCTACATTGTATGTTAAAACAGTAAGTTATTTGGTTTATCTATAAATACATGTAAAAATAAGTTAATTTCATATTTATGTTCAGAAACACTACAAAAAACACTTTTCCAATTTCATTCTTAAATCTCCATAATTTTCTTGTAAACATGTTTTTCTGCATTGTCCTTGCTCTTTCAACATTACGTGCACCTTATATAATTCTCTTTTAAACATTTTTTAATAAACGCAAAATAGATTTCTGCACTGGCATAATAAAAATGCAATTAAAGAACAATTCTGAAAGATTAATTATTGCATTGTGACAGCTCAGCTTCATAACACTGAAAGTAATAACACATAATTATAAAAAATAGATCTGACCTTCAAGTAGTGACAACAGCATCACAACCATATCCTTCAGGAGATCCAACAATTCCTTAAGTAATTCAATCTGACTGGAATCCTGCAACATAAATGGTGTACACATTTTTTTCTTATTAAGAAAAGATACATTTAACAGGAAGAAATAGCACTTGGAATGGTTATCACATACAGTCCTAGTAAACAGAGATACATCAGGATCGTTCACAGTCATTTCTATTATGATATATTATAATAATCTCATACAATACAATGTGCCCATCTAGAGCAGATGTGTGAGCATTGGGGTATGTTGTAATAAAGTACCGAGGACTACTGAAGTGGAGACTATTAGTGAGGGAGAACCTTATTAATTTTGCTAATCCATTTATGAGAGAATACACATAAAAAAATCCATCCCCCCAACATAGCACAATATATTAGGATTCATACTACTAAAACTTTAATATGTTTACAGAATATACCAGAGTACATTAATTAATATAACAAGACCAATATGGATTTAGGTGCCTAACTTTAGGAACCCAAGTTTGAAAACTTTGCCCAAGATTCATGGTGGTGAGAAGGATGTTTATATGCAGCTCAAAGGGGAAGAGAGAACAAGAAAGGGTGGGGAATGCTGATTGGAAGTGTGAGAAGCATTGCTGCTCCTCTAAAGTGAAGGAAGTGGCTGCTATCTGTCAGCAGTGGCTCTCTTTTCTCCTGTGTGAGGAATGTACATCTAGGCTGTTCCCTGAAGCACCAGCTCCGTTTTTCTCCCAGTTCTCCCCATCCTGTAACTTCTTGTCGCCATACCGTATATACTTGTATGCAAATCAGTTTAGTTTATGTGACAATCAAAGCATTTTTATCAATGTTTACATCTAAACTGGGTGGTGGAGGAGCGCGAGAGGTTACAGATGAGTAACTAAAACTAAATCACAGTTATCAAAATAAATGAACATTTTGTGATTAAGTAATCTTGATTTTTTTTTTTTACGTTTGCTCAATCACTAAGTGACAAAATTTGGTAATCTGCAGTGGTGAAGTTGCGAAGTTCATATTTTTATTACTAGAAAATGACATGATTATTGACATTATTCAAAAATATAAAAGCATTCAGGCGTTAGAAAACTGTAAAACTATGTATTTTATACCTTTTGGGGTAGCTTGTGTTTGTCAGTGTTCAGTCAGTTTAATTCAGCTCCAGGAAGATATAGATACAAAATACAATAGTGCATCTTGAAGGTTACACACTGGTAACACGGGCTGGTTCATTAGCTATGTGATTTGTTCTGAACACTATGCAAGAGATCCACATTCAAATGCTGAGTCTCTGACTCCCTAAAAGCAGGCAAACTCTTTATGCCAAATTAAGTGCAAGAATGTAATAAGAAAAGCCAAAGAGGAGTTTGAAGAACGGCTAGCCAAAAACTCAAAAGGTAATAACAAAATGTTTTTTAAGTATATCAGAAGCAGGAAGCCTGCTAAACAATCAGTGGGGCCCCTTGATGATCGAGATACAAAAGGAGCGCTTAAAGACGATAAAGTCATTGCGGAGAAACTAAATGGATTCTTTGCTTCAGTCTTCACGGCTGAGGATGTTAGGGAGATTCCCAAACCTGAGCCGGCTTTTGTAGGTGACAAAGCTGAGGAACTGTCACAGATTGAAGTGTCACTAGAGGAGGTTTTGGAATTAGTTGATAAACTTAACATTAACAAGTCACCGGGACCAGATGGCATTCACCCAAGAGTTCTGAAAGAACTCAAATGTGAAGTTGCGGAACTATTAACTAAGGTTTGTAACCTGTTCTTTAAATCAGCTTCTGTACCCAATGACTGGAAGTTAGCTAATGTAACGCCAATATTTAAAAAGGGCTCTAGAGGTGATCCCGGCAATTACAGACTGGTAAGTCTAACGTTGGTACCGGGCAAATTAGTCGAAACAATAGTTAAGAATAAAATTGTCAGACACATAGAAAAACAAACTGTTGAGCAATAGTCAACATGGTTTCTGTAAAGGGAAATCGTGTCTTACTAATCTATTAGAGTTCTTTGAAGGGGTCAATAAACATGTGGACAAGGGGGATCCAGTGGACATAGTGTACTTAGATTTCCAGAAAGCCTTTGACAAGGTCCCTCACCAAAGGCTCTTAAGTAAAGTAAGTTGTCATGGGATAAAAGGGAAGGTCCTTTTATGGATTGAGTACTGGTTAAAAGACCGGGAACAAAGGGTAGGAATTAATGGTAAATTCTCAGAATGGAGAGGGGTAACTAGTGGTGTTCCCTAAGGGTCAGTCCTCGGACCAATCCTATTCAACTTATTTATAAATGATCTGGAGAAAGGGGTAAACAGTGAGGTGGCAAAGTTTGCAGATGATAGTAAACTGCTCAAGATAGTTAAGACCAAAGCAGACTGTGATGAACTTCAAAAAGATCTCACAAAACTAAGTGATTGGGCAACAAAATGGCAAATGAAATTTAATGTGGATAAATGTAAAGTAATGCACATTGGAAAAAATAACCCCAACTATACATACAATATGATGGGGGCTAATTTAGCTACAACTAATCAGGAAAAAGATCTTGGAGTTATCGTGGATAGTTCTCTGAAGATGTCCGCGCAGTGTGCAGAGGCGGTCAAAAAAGCAAACAGGATGTTAGGGATCATTAAAAAGGGGATAGAGAATAAGACTGAGAATATATTATTGCCCTTATATAAATCGATGGTACGCCCACATCTCGAATACTGCGTACAGATGTGGTCTCCTCATCTCAAAAAAGATATACTGGCACTAGAAAAGGTTCAGAAAAGGGCAACTAAAATGATTAGGGGTTTGGAACGGGTCCCATATGAGGAGAGATTAAAGAGGCTAGGACTCTTCAGCTTGGAAAAGAGGAGACTAAGGGGGGATATGATAGAGGTATATAAAATCATGAGTGATGTGGAGAAAGTGGATAAGGAAAAGTTATTTACTTATTCCCATAATACAAGAACTAGGGGTCATCAAATGAAATTAATAAGCAGCAGGTTTAAAACAAATACAAGGAAGTTCTTCTTCAAGCAGCGCACAGTCAACTTGTGGAACTCCTTACCTGAGGAGGTTGTGAAGGCTAGGACTATAACAGCGTTTAAAAGAGAACTGGATTAATTCATGGTGGTTAAGTCCATTAATGGCTATTAGCCAGGATGGGTAAGGAATGGTGTCCCTAGCCTCTGTTTGTCAGAGGATGGAGATGGATGGCAGGAGAGAGATCACTTGATCATTGCCTGATGGTCCACTCCCTCTGGGGCACCTGGCATTGGCCACTGTCAGTAGACAGGATACTGGGCTAGATGGACCTTTGGTCTGACCCGGTATGGCTGTTCTTGTGTTCTTATGTTATGTTCTGCAGAAACAACTCAGGCCAATCTAAGAACAATAGTGATGGGTTTCAAAGAGTTCCATCTCACTTTCCTAAACTGAAAGGAAGGCTAATGTGACATGGGACTTTTAGGAAGGCGGGAAGTAAACTGCGGAGTAAAGCTTGCTGAAAACTGTCTGATGGAAAATTTTCCGTTTGAAAATAACAATTTAATTAAACCAAAATGTTCTGCAGGAGCAAGTCAATGCCATTGAAACTTCTGATGAAAATCAGACAAACAAGCTGCCTGGCTCACCTTCCTGGGGTCCCAGATACTCCCCCTTCCCCCCGCTTCCCTTGTTTCTGGGGAGCCTGGTTTCTCAGAATCCTTGACTCCTCAGCAGCTCATCAGGCAAGCATCTGGGCAGTCCAAGAAGCTGAGAAGCCCCCAAAAAAATTCATTTCCCCCCAAATGGTATTTTTCTTGTCTTTTCTACCTGAGAAAAAATTTGAGATTTTGGTTTTTGTTCCAATTTGGAATAATTTCCCCCCCCCCGTGTGTGTGGATTGGAAAATCCTATTCCCACACAGCTCTACTGGAGAGGGAGGAAGCGGGCAGAAAGACCTTTTATTCCTGAGGCCATTCTGTGGCAAAAAATTAAAAATTCTGCACACAATATTTTAAAATTCTGCAAGTTTTATTTGTCAATAAATAAATGCAGAGGCTCCAGCGTGGCATTGGGGAGCTCAGGCCACTGGCTGCACGAAGGTGGGAGATCACCCAGCAGCCCCCCATCCCCACCCCAGGACACGGACTCAGCGGTGAGGCTGCACCCGACTCTGACACAGCATAAGGCCTGAGCCTGCCCCAGCCCCAGAAACACCCTGGGGCCCTGCCTCTCTCTGCCAGGTGCACCAGGTGTGGGCAGGCAGGCTCAACCAGGCAGGATCCAAGTGTGAAGGGGATCAGTGTGGGGGGATGCAGGTGTGGGGTGAGAGGATTCTTTGTGGGACAATCTGGGTGCAGGCAGCTCAATGGGGGGGGGTCTAGGTGTGGGGGGATCTGAATGCACACAGGCTCATTGGGGGGGTTCCAGGTGCAGGGGTAATGGGACTCTGCAGGGGCTTCCAGGTGAAGGTGGTTGGGGCTCAGCGGAGGGGTCTGTGTGTGGAAGTCTCAGCAAGGGAGTTTGGGTACTGGGGGAGTGGGGCTTGGTGGGGTGGAGGTCTGGGTACAGCTAGTTGGGGGTCAGTGGCATGGGGGTCTGGATGTGGGGGCTCAGGGTGGTGCAGGAGGGATGGGGCTTGTCAGTGTGGGGGTTTGAGTGCAGGGAGCTCAGTGGGGGATGATCTGAGTGCAGGGGTGGTGGGGGGGTTCTGAGTCAAGGGTCTGGATGCAGGGGAGCGCCAAATGCAGGGGTTGAGGTCCAGTGCGGTGGGGTTCAGGTATGGAGGATTCTGGGTGTATGGGGTGAGGCTTGGCGGGGGTGTCTGGGTACGGGAGGTCCGGATGCATAGGGATTGCGTGGATGGGGGACAGCTCCCCATACAGTGATCCCTCCCCCTGCAGCTGAGGAGTGATGGGGGCAGGAGAGGATAACGAGCTTCCTGCAGCTGGGAGAGGTTTCTGGGTCTTGGTCTGACACAGTCCCAACCACGCCTTGGCAGGGGAAGAGGAAGTCCCATCCTCTCCTGCCTCCAGCCCAGCCGGGACTAGCAGCTGTTCCAGGCTCAGGGTAGGAGTCACGGGGTGGGGTGTCCCCAGCCTCATGGTGATTTACCTCTCTGCAGGCTGCCTGAAACTATGTACCTGCACTGCTAGGGAGTGGTGTATGACTGCTCTTGCAGCTTCCCTTTGCTTCCCTGTCAGAAAGTCTTTTTTCTACAGGGAAGCAAAGAAATCAGCGGGAGACATAAATTCTGCGCATGCGCAGTGGCACAGAATTCCTGCGGGAGTAAGAACCTTTAAAAATAACCTGTATCTATTATCACAATGCAAATTGTAAATATGCTAATCGGTTCTGTTCTTTTTTGACACAGATGCAAATACCCTATCAGTGAAATGAGGATTTATTTCTTTAAAACATTTTACTGTATTTTTTTAAATCTAAAGCAAATATGATGGATGCCATATAACATTTATATTATACTGAGAGATTTTACCATTTTCATGAACTTTCTTGTTACATAGCTATTGCTGAAAATGGTAAACATCTTTGAAAACTGTAGAACTTAAATGCACCACTTGTATGTTCTCAACTGATGGAAAGCACCTAATTTCAGAGAGAAATCTTTTGAAAAAAGCAAAAACCACCAGATTATTTAAAGTGGCTGTGAATAAGGAGCTTCAGACTCATTAACATGGTACTTGTAGGCTGGCCATTTAAAAAAAAAAAAAAAAGTCCCTTAGCCATATAAGGGCAATTAGGTAATGAATGATGTGTCTGAAGAGATAACTGAAGCACACTGTATGTGGACATGTTTAAGAGGTTAGCTGACTCACTTGAGCACAGGAGGAGAATCATAATTCATAGAGCAGAAGGCCCAACAGTTTTTTCTAGGGCTATCATCTAAGTTTAGAGCTATTTGTTACATAATGAAAATAAGAATGCTATACACAACTGAACAGAGACCATACTACTAATTGACTTATAGCTTTCACTGCACATTTTATTGCATTTTATGCTTACAATATAGATGCACTATAGATAATTGTTGAACAACTGAAAATACCTTAGAGAGTTTCATTTGCATGTTAGCAAAGACATGAAGGAAGCCAACAACTGCATCCCACAGCCTACTGTGAGCCAGACTCTGCTGGTTACCTATGCAAGGACCCTAAAAATAAAGAAAAGCGTAAAGAAAAAATATGTATCAATCGGGTTAAGAAATACTTTTCCTATTTAAGGCTCCTAGTTGAGCAATCCAAGAAATAAGTACAATTTTCCATGAAGTTATTCTAGAATGTCTTCCAAAATATAATCACCACATAGGTTGTGAATGTTACGCATTAGACAATCACAAAAATATCTATAGATTTTTACATTATGGACCAGATCCACAATTGATGTAATTGAGCATAGCTCAGTTCAAATTAATGAAGATGAAGCTATGTCAATTTCCGACTTACACCAGCTGAGGATCAGGCAGTGTATATGTAAATACATTTACTGTAAATATTGAAATTTGAACATCCCTGTGTCAGGTTTCCATTTACCTGGATATATTCTGTAAGTGAGTTGAAAATTTGTTTGGTAACAGCCAAAGCTTTAGAGAAGTTACGCTGTCCAGATTCATCAATCACGTTTTTTCCTGAATAGTACCAATAGAAGTCACTAATTGATTCCTAAGAACAAATGACAATTATATTTTTCCACTCTCATATTGTATGTTCAGCAATTACCATACATTATCACATAAACAGAAATTGAAATGGTAGATAGGATTTCACATTTTTATGTGCTTTTATTTCTAACCACAATAATGTTATACAATTTTGTCCAATTATGTGTTCTGCAGTTATCAATACTGAAATGCATTATCACTCAATTGTTTTACAAAGGCACATCTGACAGTTAAGGGCTGTTTAAAAATGAAGATAACAAGTGCGTACACTTTAATATTAAAGCTGTTAGTTACAGGTCAACTTCATATACAGGATTACCACACTAGTAAACACAAATGAAATTAAGTCCATCCAAAATATGTGCAGCCATGAGCATGTGCACCAGGTGAGAGAGCAGAGGGTGCAGGCACCTTCCTCATTCACCTGCACAGGGGTGGGCACAAAGTGATCTGTGTGATACTCCCAGTGCAAAGACTACACAAAGCTAGTGCTGCTCCTCGTGTTAGCCTCACAAAAGTGCAAGGGGAGGGGAATAATTTATTCTTTGTTTTGTCTTTGTCTTTTTTTTTTTTTACCTGAAGACGTAAGAGATAGTCAACAGTGCTGATAATAATATTCACTGTTGTAGTGTTGCCCATCTGAGTACGTAGGAAATTCTGAAAATCTGAAATCACAAATAATTTGTGTTTGATAAATATATATGTATAAGAAACAAAAAAATAGGAGATTATTCCACTATATGAAAGAGGAAAGTTACTCTTATAGCTACTAATTGTGAAAGACCATCTCATATACACTACACTTAAAAGCACTGATGCTTATCAAAGATTCTGGAAATGTTATTGAAATATATCATAATTTAAACATATAACAAGAACTTTTTTGTGAATATCTTGCCATCCATCTTTCTATTAATGGTGAGATGCATAAATTCTGGAATGTCATTACGACTGTTAGTTAAAGAGTGAAAGTTGATTAGATTTGTCACATGGTTTGTCACATTTTGAAGAACCACTTTAGCTTAGAGTGTTGACTTGATTACCTTTAGCAAAAAACAGAAAGTCAATTTGAATAGCATCAATACTAAGGACTACTGTCCTTCCTTTTAAGAGTCTGAATACAATCACTTTCCTGAAAATTCATTCCAGTCTACTTACCATTGTTATGACCTTCACAAAGCAGCTGTAAAAATCTAAACAGATCTCGAGTAAACTCATCATTCTGTAGCACTTTCTCACCTTGAAAATATATAGTACAACGAATGTGATCATTGTTCATTATGAAACATGCAAAACATATATTCTTCAAACAGCGTCCTTCAAAATAAGTGATTCTAATAAAAAGCAAATACTGTAAGCTGCTTTAAAGTAATTTTAAATAAATGTACTGAGAGTAATGATAATAAAACAAATTATGAAACAGAAAAAGCAAAAGCCAAAATATTTAGCACTCCAATGCATTCATGGTAAAAACTACTGGACTAAAGTTCTAATAAGTAAATGGTTAGTTGTCAATAAAACCATGCCTTAAATATGAAAGACACTTCTTTAATTAAGCATCAAACTCTTTGTCCAAGCTCAACACGCAACCTGCTGCAGACCATAAAACTAAACCTAAAGGATGTCTGGGAAGATGCAATTAAAGAAGATTTCTTTCTGTATTTGCAACACACAATAGCATCAAAAGCTGTAAACCCAAACGTACCACGCTCACGAACGATGACTGTGGATCAGAGAAAAATAATAAGAATACAGGATAAGCAAATTGTAAGTTACATGATAATTTCCGTTCAAATGCTTACTGCTAGAATTTTAATAAACATTAACCATGTTAAAAAGGCTAATCTAATCCTAATTTTAATGAGGCTATCAATAGAGAGCAATGTGCTAAAACAGCCCTGAAAATTCCAGTTTTAGAAGGAAGCATAATAAACTCTTTAATTGCTACTTGAATTAAATGGGTTTTATTCATTGTACTTACGAGTTCCTTCTTCAGTAACCATTCCAAGGCCTTCTGCTTTATTCTGTCTCTCAAATGCATTCAAGTCAAGAACACTTTTAACAAAGCACAGAAAATTGAGAAAGTTCTACTGCTGTATGTAACGGCAAAAATAATTTCCTCCATGAACTCTCTGGAAGCCTTGACCCACACGTTTTACCCATTGTGATACACACAGACTCGTATATATAAAATGAAACATGTTTTAAATAAAAGGGTTTGGAGGGGGATATGGGCCCAGTGTCTGTTTCTGAAAAGATACAGGTTTAAATCTCCTCTTGATATACACCTATTACTACCATTAATATCAAGAGGAGTTACACATCTATATGTAGAAGAGAAAAGGAACCCAAAATATTATTCAATCATGCCCCACCCCCAAAAAGGTCATAATTTGAGTTCACTTTATTTCTCATTCGTATGGTTTCTACCAAACTGTTATCATTTAAAAGGAACCTGTTGAGAGTCTAATTGTCTTGCAAGGTCAAAATGTATTGAAAGATTGATTTTCTACTCCTGAGGGCATTCTGCACCAAAAAAATTAAAAATTCTGCACACAATTTTAAAATTCTGCAAATTTTATTTGTCAAATAAATCTGGAGGCTCCACCATGGAATTGGGGAGCACAGGCCACTGGCTGCACAAAGGTGGGAGATCACTGTGTAGCTCCCTGCCCCCTCCCCCCAGGACAGGGACTCAGTGATGAGGCTGCACCCAATCCTGACACAGCGCAAGGACTGGGCCTGCTCCAGAAACACCCCAGGGCCTCAGCAAGGCAGGATCCAAGTGTGCAGGGGCTTAGTGTGGGGGGATCCAGGTGTGGGTTGAGAGAGTTCTGTGTGGGTCAATCTTGGTGTGCTCAGTGGTGGATCTGGGTGCGGGAGCTTGTTGGGGGGTTCTGGGTGCAACGGTATTGGACTCTGCAGGAGGGTCCAGATGAAGGTGGTTGGAGCTCAGCAGGGGGATAGAGCGTGGCGGGGGTCTGATTGTTGGGGGCTCAGTGGGGGGTCCAGATACTGGGGGAGTGAGGCTCAGTGGGGTGTGGATCCAGCTGCAGCTGGTTGGGGCTTGATGGGGAGGGGATCTGGGTACAGGTGGCTTGTCGCAATGGTCCAGTTGCAGGGTGAGTGGGGCTCATCAGCGCGGTTCTGAGTGTGGGGGGTGTGTGTGTGAGACTCAGCGGGAGAGTCTGGGTATGAGGGGGTCTGGATGCATGGGGATTGGGCGGATGGGGAGCAGCTCCCTGTACAGGGATACCTCCCCCTGCAGTGGAGGAGTGATAGGTGCAGCAAGTGGGGCCGGGATTTTCAGAGCTTCCTGCAGCTGCGGAGAAATCTGAGGGTGGTCTGATCTGGCTCCGACCTCCACATCCCAGCCGGGACTAGCAGCTGAGCCCACCATAGGATAGGAGCCACCAGCCAGGTCTTCCCAAGTCCTGCTCCCTGCCCCACAGTGATTTACCTCTCTGGCGGCTGCCCTGGGCACCCGAAACATACTGCTAGAGAGTATGACCGTTTTTGTGGCTTCCCTTTGCTTCCCCATCAAAAAGTCATTTTTCTGTGGGGAAGCAAAGAAATCTGCGGGGGACATAAATTCTGTGCATGTGCAATGGCGCAGAATTCCCCCAGGAATAATTTTGATTGCTAATACAGCAAAGCTCATTTCCCAGAACAGAAGATGGTAACCTCTCTCTGTACACTGGTGAAATAATTTTATTTCTCTAATCTGAATACATTTTAATTTTTTTAGCTAGTGCAGTTCATTTAGTTACACAGTGACACATGCACTTGTTTTTATTCACAGTGATATTATTAAAACCAAAAACTGAAACACTAGCATATTGTTTCCAGTGTCCTTTACATTTTATGGTCTGTCTTCAAATGAACTTTGTTTTTACTATTGCCCAGAAAGACACACATGGGCAACAGGTACTACTGTCATTGCAGATCACCACTGAGATAAAACCTACTAAATGCTGTATTACTCTTATATGTGCTTGCTAAGAAATACAAGGTCAGCCTACGCTTTATTTTCTCTTGGAAGAATATTCCACAGATGAAGTTACTCTTCTTAAGTGCCTAAGATCCACAAATACAATTCCCTCTAGATCAATTCCCAGCTCAGTTGTCGACTGCTGTAATCCAAACCTTCAAAATGTACCAACTCTGAGCAATTAGCCACCAACCTAGATGCTACTAAAGCTGTAACAACATGGTTTGTGCTTTTACCTGCAAGACTGCATTAAGCCAGAGAGACTCTGAAAAAATCCAGCATCCTTCTTCTCTTTAAGGTAATCTAACATTTTCTAGAGGAGAGAGAGGTTTAGGAAAAACTATATAAAAATCATCATAATTTGACAATTTGCCAAATTATCATTGTCATATTGACAAAACTGGCCAGTAATATATTTGATCTTTGCTTTGATTAAAACGTAGTTTGCTCTAGCCTTAATCATGTTAGTATGCATCTAATTGTTCAACCAGCCAGAATATTACTCCCCACATTTTTTGCCATCTAATCTAAAATTAACCAAACTCCTCTTAGCAGAAAAGCAGTAGTAATAAACTAAAATTCTCAAAATAATATGCTTCCTTTACAAAGATAAGGCTTGTAAAAGTTAAATATTGTTACCTGCTGAACTAATGTATTACCAGCATTTAGAATGGCAATGCCAAGTTTTAATGTTTCAATAACCATGGGGCCCAGTTCACCTGTCAAAACAATCATATAATAATTAAAATCTGTGCTAACGTAATTGATTAGATTGGAAAAACAGAACAGAGACTATACCTAATGTAGTTCATAATATGCATTTAATTCTGATTTATTATATACCATGCACTTAGTAAGCTGATATATTTATATAATTGCATATAGGTTTAACATAATTTAAATATTTCACAGAACTTTACCTTTGCTTGCACTAATCATCTGAAGAACCATCTCAGCAGCTCCACGATCGTGCAGACGAGCTTGCTGATAAAGGGTTTTCTGCTTTTCCATTTCTTTCTCCTGAGTTTGGAAACAAACACCACAATGAATGCACTATTTGCATGTACATACAGCCAGTACGGCTATAGAGTCAGATTAGCTGCACTCAGGCAGAGCTTGGCTGGACCACAAAATCTGATCCATAATGCACCTGGTGGCCAGAAGATAGGCTTCACTCTCAAACTGCTCCATCTTTTAAAGGAGTGTTGTTTATACACAATGTTTTTACTCTTTAAACCCTCTGTTCCTTAATTCATCTATTCCTCACCTGTACATCTCCTCTACAAGAGGGTGGAAAATATTCAGCAACAAGAAAATTTAAAATAGGCAACATTGTCTGAATCTGAAGGATGGATTTTGTTGACTATAGATCTGTGTGCTTGTGCCAAATGTGATCATCAAAATTAGAAGTGGGCTTTGAGCAGGAGGTTGGACTAGATGACTCCTGAGGTCTCTTCCAACCCTAATCTTCCATGATTCTAAAGTGAAATAAGAACTGACCTTTATGTTTTCTCAGCCCCTAAAATAATCTGAACTTTATTAAAGGTTGGGAAATATCTGATTAAAACCACCTCCCTCTTCCTGCAGAACTTTTACCATTCCTGGATGCCACTTCCTAAACCAGTTCTTCCCCTCATACTGCTGCTTCCTGCCTGTAGTCTGCATGTTCGAATCTCTTTAATGGAGCAGTTTTTATGATCACAAAAATACACAATAATTTGGATTTATTTGTACTGAGGACTTCTCTTTCAATCTACTTGTGTTTATTTGTTAGGTATATCCACTATGTACATAACTAATATTCAAATCACTTATAATGTTGGTTAAAGAAATAAAGCCTGACTGACTGGTATACTATTACATTTTGCAAAAAGAACGGGAGTACTTCTGGCACCTTAGAGACTAACAAATTTATCTGAGCATAAGCTTTCATGGGCTACAGCCCACTTCTTCGGATGCATAGAATGGAACATATATTGAGGAGATATATATACATATACAGAGAGCATGAAAAGGTGGGAGTTGTCTTACCAACTCTGAGAGGCCAATTAAGTAAGAGAAACAAACTTTTGAAGTGATAATCAAGATAGCCCAGTACAGACAGTTTGATAAGAAGTGTGAGAATACTTACATGGGGAGATAGATTCAATGTTTGTAATGGCTCAGCCATTCCCAGTCTCTATTCAAGCCTAAATTGATTGTATCTAGTTTGCATATCAATTCAAGCTCAGCAGTTTCTCGTTGGAGTCTGTTTTTGAAGCTTTTCTGTTGCAAAATTGCCACCCGCAGGTCTGTCATTGAGTGACCAGACAAGTTAAAGTGTTCTCCTACTGGTTTTTGAATGTTATGTTTGAATGTTCTTGCTGAGTTAATGGCTACAAGAAAAGTGACGTTATGGAAAGGAGGGACATGGAGCAAGTAGCTAAAGGCTCAAAGCGCGGGAGGATGACTTGGGAGTACTGAAAGAACAAGATTCAGGTCCCACTGGGGAGTAGGCTTCTGAGTAGGTGGGAAGGTTTTTATTAGGCCTTTCCAGAATCTATTGGTCAGTGGATGTGCAAAGACTGAGTAGCCCTGAGAAGTTTGATGGTATGCACTGAACGTCGCCAAGTGGTCTTGCAAGGAGCTGATGGACAAACAATGTTTTCAAAGATAAGATATAGTCCAAGATGAGAGAAATATTTGTAGTCTCTGGGAGAATGCCTCTTTGGGAGTGCTCAAGAAGAGGAATGCTTCTATTTAGCTAGGTAACATTTGGTAGTAGAGTTCTTTCTACTGTTACAGAGGATTTCTCATATGGCTGTGGAGCATGAATAGTCTAAGGATGATGCCTATCCAAATACCAAGCCCTGAGGTGGAGTGTACACAGATCGGGGTGCTTGATCTTGCCGTTCTCACTGGGTCAGGAGTTCAGGGAATATTGATAGGATGATTGGTGGTCACGATGACATCCATAGGATCTTGGGAAACCAGAACTGGTGGGGCCAGAAGGGGGCAATGAGGATGCCCCATGCTCTGTCCTGCTGGATTGTGTGTAAAACTTGTGACAGGAGAGGTAATGGATGGAAGGCACAATTGAACTGGTCCAACCAAGGAAGAAGCAGAGTGTCACCCTGGGAGTGGTGACCTAGTGCTCCTCTGAAGCAATATGTGGTGCATTTCCTGTTCACTTGAGAGCTGAAGAGATCCCTGGTTGGGGGCCGCCATTGAGTGAAAATACTATGCAGTATTGAGTCATGGTCAATTGGAAAATGTGGTTGCAGATTCCCTCAGCAGACATGTTGCTTCCCTTGAAAGTAGGTTGCCAATAGGGTGATTTGATTGCTGATATACCAGTTCCAGAGACTGACTGCTTCTGTACATAGGAAGGTGGATCTTGCTCCCCCCTGCTTGTTAGTGTAGAAGACAGTCATAGTGTTGTCTGACATTATAAGAACATGCTGAGAGCAGATAAACAGAAGAAAGGACTCACATGGCTTCTGGACTGCTCAAAACTTCAGGATATTGACATGCATCCTGAATTCTCAAGATGTCCAGGCACATTGTGCTGTGTGCCTGTTCATGTGGGCTCCCCAATCTAATAGGGATGCGTCTGTAATAATGGTCCTGGCCAGATACCCAATGAGGATTTGTCCACAATAGCAGCGAAGACAATACCTTGGCTGGAACTGTCACTATGAGGTTCATAGAATGACGGCTTGGAGACTATACTGACCACAGCAAGTTTGAAGGCAACGAAGGTGGAGTCCTGCGAATGGGATGATGTAGGTGCACAAACCCATATAACCTAAGAGGGACAGACATGTCTTGATGGGTAGTCAAAGGTTGCTTGTGACATGAGTTATGATATTGCTCATGGTCTGGAACCTGTCCTTGGGCAGGTACAGTCTTGCGGTGACAGAATATAAAGTTGCCCCGATGAAGTCCAGAGATTGTGTGGGGGTGAGAACAGATTTTTTTTAACATTCTGACTCCCAGTGAAGAGAGGATGTGTAACATCATGGAAGGGGATGCATAGGCTTCCTGGCAGGACTTGGCAACAAGGAGCCAGTCATTGAGATCATGATGTCTGATGTGGGCTGCTACTACTGAGAATATCTTGGCAGGACCGGCCCACAACATTTTGGCACCTGAGGCGGGGAGCTCAAATGATGCCCCCATGCTCCCTCACTTGGGCCAAAACTTTGAAAGGTCTCAATTCTGCCTTCTTCCTGTTCTATTCCTCTCATGGTACTGCTCTGCTACCTACCCCAATAAAGGAGACCTAACAACTTAAGATGCCTTGTTCAAAAATGTTAAGTAACACTTAACTTTCAAACGCCTGAACAACAAATGTAACTTTTCTTGTCTGCATAGTAAACACTGGCATTTTCATCTGTTTGAATAATCAAAGTGGTGCTTTCCATGCCTTCTTGGTTGCAAAGATTTGAACTGAAGGTCCACAGTCTGGGCCAGCTCATGCTCTGTTGAGAAGGTTGCAAGGCCGACCAGCCTCTCCTGTGTCACTGTGGAGCGGAGATGTGTTTTTATTAACTTCAGCTTGGAGAAGCTGCGTTCTCCATTAGCAACTGTTACAGGAAGTGTTAGAAGTATGCGCAGAGCAACAAAAGCATTTGAAAAGAGGGTGGTCATCTTATTTGTGCACATATATACCAGAACATCCTTTGGAGTTGATCCTGCTGAAATGTATCTTGAAAGGGCTTTCAGTTCATCACCTAAATCACTCGCATCAATATTGCGCATGTCATCATGTATCAACACTATCTCTAGTGCTCTGCATTGCTGGTGTAGGTCTTCTTCAGGTACAGTGAGGAGTTTTGGAATATCATACAACATCCCAAATATACTACTGTGTTCCTTGAACTGCATGAAACATTCTTCAACTGACTGACTGTATTGCACAATCTAGCACCTGGTTAAAGAATTCAACTTTGAATTGTTGTTTGGGGTCTCTTATAGGATTATCCCGTGCCTCGTAATCAATATGTCGTCTTCTTCTTGTATTCTTGAATGGGTGGGAAAATAGCTTCAGTGTGAAGTTCCTCTGCCAACTTCTGCGCACTCTTCAGAACATTTTGAAATCCCTCATCTGACCAGTAAGACTGTAGGTATGACTTTGCTTTGTCCAGTTGTTCCATTGCTCCAGATATATCAAGGTCAACACCTTGGAGTCTCTTGCTTACAACATTTATTTCAAACAGTATGTCATGCCACAACACTAAGCCACACAGAAATTTGAAGTTATGTATGTTTCTGGTGATTCCATTTCCCTCTGCCACTGTTCTCCATTTCCTGTCATAGCGTTATCCTCCATAATGGCAACTATGGCATCATCTATCTTCCCAATTAGGTGTTTGATAGGCTTTATCGCCTCCACTCGACTTTCCCATCGTGGGGCACTCAATGGTTTCAGTGTCAGAGAGGATGTTCCCACATGTTGCTTCAAAATTTGCCATCGATGAGTTGATGCAGAGAAAAATACACAGATGCTTTGAATTACATTAAAAAATTCAGCAGCCTCACTAGAAGCTGATGCTGCATCACTGACCACCAAGTTCAATGAATGAGAACGGCATGGGACAAAAAAAAGCTCGAGAGTTTAACTCTCGGATCTGTGTCTGCACTCCTCTGTTCTTTCCTCTCATGTTGGCACCATTGTCGTAGCCCTGACCTCTCATGTCAGCTATCGCAATTCCCGTATCTTCCAGCTTTTTAAGAAGCACATTTGTCATACCAGCTCCTGTAGTATCATCAATGTCAATAAATTCTAGAAAATGCTCTCTGACAGTTACCATTGCAGGGACATTTTCACTAGGTTCTGTTGTTGTTACAAAACACACCATTAAAGTCATTTGCTCCGTATGGCTGATGTCAGGTGTGCAGTCCAGAATAACAGAGTAATATCTTGCTGACTTCAGATCTGCCACAATCTTCTGTTTGACTTTTGTTGCCAGTAACTGTATGATCTCATTTTGAATTGTTTTTCCAGGGTAGTGATGTGTGTACATTTCTTGGGTGGTGACTCTTCTTAGATGCTCCTGGAGTACAGTATCAAACTCAGCCATCAGCTCCACAATTTTAAGTAAGTTTCCATTGTTTGGCACATACAGCTGATCTGAAGTGCCACACAGTGCTAGGTTTTGGGTAGCAAGCATTCTCACAACGGCAATGAGCCTTTTCAGAACATTTTGCCAGTAAAGAGACTGATGCAATCTTCTCTTGATGCTGATCATCTATGGTGGTCTTTAACCTTAGTCTCATCTCAAGCTTTTTCCACCTATGGAATGCTCTCTGGTGATTTGTTGCCTTCTCATGGCATGCCAGATTTCTAGCCAGATTTTTCCAGTCCTTTGTTCCTGTAGAACCCAATGTGGCTGGACCATTAGACTGGAAGAGTTTGCAACAAAAATAGTATGCAGCATTCTCGGTTTTTGAGTACGTAAGTCAGGGCCTCTCCACTTTGTCACCATTGGGGATTTCGCACCAGTAATGTGTTGGATGGAAACTTCTATTTTCATTGTCTTTGGGGAACATGAAGTTTTTCCACTTACTGTGGCCCATGCAGTACAAGGAAGTCCCTCAGGCTACTGCTCAAGTGGGTCCACAGTCCTGGATCATCTAGACTTAAGGAACTAAACTCAGCAGCAGCTGTTTCTTGCGTCTCCACCACACTCTTCTCTGATCTACACTTTTCTTCAGGAATGTGCATGGTTACATCCATTTGAGATGGAGATATGGATGCTTCAGTAGCTGCCAGGTCACCTGAACTCTGACTAACTGGAAGATCAGGTATCCCCTCACCACTCACATCCTCACTGGGGCCGGAAGGCTCACCGCAAACATTTGTGTCTATGTATCTCAGGAGAGTTCCTTCCTGCTTAGATAGAAAAGCTTCCTTTGCTTTCTTTCTTTTTCTGAATGCTGCCCCAGAGGGGTGTTTTCTTCTTTCACTCATGACTGCTGTTCTGTGCCACCTAGAGTGGCTCTCAACACTCAATTGAAGGGGACAAATAAGCAGGCTGGTAGCAGGGCCTGAGTGAGGGAAGATATCAATATCTTAAGGACCTAACTGGCTCCTACTACTTCAGTTGACTGCCTGTTCTCCTCACGTGGATTCAACGAAGCAGCAGGAAACAGGAAGCTCCCTGAGAAGCTGGTGTTAATCAGTCCAGGCTCCTGGGGGTGCTAGAGAGGTACATAAGAGGCTCCTCCTCCTCTCTCTCCCTGCAGCTCCTGCTGCTTTCCGTTATTCCCTCACCTTTTCTCCTGCCTGCTTGTTATGTCTCCTGTGCCCTCCTTCCTCCAGCACAGCACTCCACCATCTCTATGCATCTAGAACAGAGAGAATACATATGCACCAGCAGCAGACACAATTTTCTACACTCTGGGTCCTAGTGGTGTCCCCACACTCTGGCATCTGAGGCGGCCGCCTCAGTTCGCCTCATGGTAGTAAGGCCAGCACTGTATCTTGGTAAAGGTCACTATTCTGAAGGAGTGTACTTGGTGCTGAAAATGGCCGGAGCCTTCCATGAATCTAAGAAAGCATTTGTGAGCAGGATGAATGTCTACATGAAAGTACTTGTCCTTCATATCGAGAGCCATGAACTACATGCCCTTTTCTAAAGATGGAATTATAGCTGCCAATGGGAGCGTGTGAAATCTGAGTTTGTGAATGAAGTGGTTGAGATGGCAGAGGTCGAGGATTGGTCTCCAACCATTCTTCTTTTTTGGGTATCAGGAAGTAGGTAAAGTAAAACCTTTTCTTGGTATTGAGAAGGGATGTATTTTATTGCTCGTCACTGCACTGTCACCTCTTGTTTGAGAATACTCTCATCAGAGTGGTCCCCAAAGGTGAGTGGGGATGGGTTTTTTGGAGGAAGTAGGGATGCAAACTCTATTGTTTAGCCAAAGTGGATGATGTTCAGCACCCACTTGTCCATTGTTACTGCACTCCAGGTGTTTAAAAGGAGTGCTAGACGACCCCCAAATGGTGTGAGGGGGTTGAGGTGTTGGTCTTAGTGTTTTGCGGCTCTTAAGATCCTGTCAATAATAACGTTGAGCCAGGGGCTGAGATTGAGGTGTTCAGCCTGTTACAGATGGTGTAGGAAAATGGGACTTTTGACCCCTCTGTCTCTTATGTGGTGGTTCATAGGGACTCTGGTGGAAAAACTGCTGAGCCACATATCTAGATTTGAGCAATGGGCGGTGAAACTTCCTCTTGGGGCAGGCATGTATATCCCCAGCGAACAGAGGGTAGCCCTGGAATCCTTCATGGGGGGACTTGTCCATTGAAAAGAGGTTGAAGAGGTGTGATTCATCAAAGGGGAGGTCCTCAATGGTATTCTGGACCTCCCTTGGGAACCCTGATGCATGGAGCCATGACTCCATGTGCATGATAATAGCCGTGAATACTCCTTTCTAGATCCATTGCTAGATTAACTGATAAACTATGTAGAATAAATGTATTTGATAGAGAGATTAATGAAATAAGGATGGTTGCATGATGCTCCAAAAGATTAAACTGCTCCAGGTATTAGGGGCAGCATGGAAGACGACAAAAAGATGACAGTGGGAGAAGGAAACTAAGGGAGTGTTGAGGTGTGAGCTAGAGCAGAGTCAACAGAAGGGAAAGTAAGAAGAAATGAAAACAAAATATAGCTCAGCTGGCAGAATTTATTATTTTTTTAAAATAATTTTGACTGATAATGTTTAATTTTTATCTTTTTACATTTTCACAGTTGCAGGAAACTCTGGGGGAAATCAGACAGACAGAAATCAGACAATAGACATAGAGTTTCAAAATATTAAAGCTTTATAACCATTGAAACGCAAATTGTCAAAACAGGAAGTAAATATCTTAAAATCAAACTCTATTAAGTTCTCAAGCAACATTTTTCATTCTTTACCTATCTGTAAATTTCTGTCATTATCGATGAAACTATTTTTCCATCAGTTTGTGCATGTAACTTGATGTTTATTGACATTTATAGATAAAAATCTAATCTTCCCAAGCCTAAAAACAGGCAGGAGCAGATTCAGGCAAAGCCTTAGGGATAATGGATTAGAAATTTGAGCTTGATGCAGATAGCCTGCCAGCCTATTCTATAGCTTTTCTGGTTCCAGAAATTTGGGTTAACACATTGATCTGCTATTATATAAATAATGTAGCAAAACTTCTCCATATCCTCCACATGGCTATTGTCATTGCATCTCTTCTATCAGGCTCCTGTTAAAATGATGTTCTGGGCTTTAACTCAGTGTGGAAAGATAGTTTAAACTCTCACCTCAAATGTCTTCTCTTTTTCTTCATCCTCTTCTTCCTCTTCTTCACTTTGACAGCTCTTTTTACATTAGAACAAGAAATTGCAAATTTATACTCAGCTCGAAACAAACAGTGGTTATTTCTATTACAATTTGTGCTGAGTGAACAAAAAGCAATTAACAGAAACTTTCTAAAACAATTACAAGCATAAGCAGTAAATTAAGCATATTAAAACCTACTCTATGTAAATACTGCAACTTTACTTACTACTGACAATGCAGCTAGCAAAGAGATTTAGAGAGGGAAAAGCCATTAGTAGTTAGAGCATTTAAAATATATATATTTATAATGTTTAACACTTATGCTCCTGAATGCTAAGAAATTGATATTCCTCAAGGCTGAGAGTGCCTTAAAGTATTAGCCCACACGTACAAAAACTCAACAAATAAAATGAAGTTGCTATTCCAGGTTGTGGTTTTTAGGTCATACTTCAGTACATTTATCTAGTATATGCCTTTGATCTCATGTTTTTTTCTCAGATGAAGTTGTAATTACATTTGACCCTGTTATGAATATTGATTTTTATTGATTTGTGTCTGTAAGTACTGATTGCCAAACATTAAATGCCATCCAGGGATTAAAGCATGCTGATTTTCTATGACCTATTTCATAATAAATATATTGTTAAGGAGCAAATATTAAGTCCCATCTCCGTCCATACTCTAGATAAGTTTACACTGAAGTCAATAGTAGTTTTGCCTGAAGAGGGTCTCTAAAAATTTTATTTTAAAGCATTAAATCATTTTCTGTTTAAGACAGTGTAGCAGAAGTGGCAAAATTATAATTTTCTGTAGTAGGAAAAGTCCCGTGTTTGGGCCCTAACAACAAATTCAACCCCATAGGAGTGTGTAACTCAGGGAAGAACTTGATTCAATGTTTCCATAAAAATATGGCTAGAGAACAAACCAGGAACCACTAATATCAAGAGACAAAAGGATAAAAGGAGAAAGCATGCAGAAAATATACACAAATAAATTGGAGGTGCATGTGTGGGATGGCGAATGGGGCTTGAAATTAAATATTTACCTTGGCCATCATGGCTGAATAGGCAGTGTATAAAGGATCATCATCTAGTTTGCTGTAGGAAGAAAAAATGTAATTCAAAATGCTTATTATGTGGGTTTAACATCAGAGGTTCTTATAATGCTGCCAGAACGCAGGTTTCATTTTCATTAAGGGGAAGGTATACACTTCATTACCTGCAAGCCATATTGTAAACATATCTCCTAATCTCTCAGTCCATGTGAAATTCTTTGTTAAAACATATTTATTCATATGTATGTGCAGGTGAGTAAGATAGTTATGTATTTTACTGCTGATTAACAGGCAATGCTGACGTGTGGAAAAGCAGGCTGGAGATAACAGTTATAGCTGTTCCTGTTGTCTAATGATTATTTGTGATAAGATTATAGGTAGATTATGTATTCAAAAACATAGGGAAGAATCTGCAAAACAGTGCAGGATTGCTTTGCTTGTCTGTAATTTGTTCTTCTACTAGTAGTCTAATTGCAAATAAGGCAGCAACTGGCATTACCAGGAAATCACACTCTCCCACCAGTGGTATTTTGAACCATTTCCCACATATTGCATGAAGTGTGATGAAAACCTGCTAATAATATGAACATATATATATATGTGTATATATATATATATATATAAAGTAGCAAACAGCAGTGGGATCATCCTGGCAGCAGGCAAAAATTATTAATTTGGGCTCATATGCCTCTGAGAAATTGAGCCTCGCAATGCCTGCGTTACACATTCACTACGTTTTATTAATGCCTCTTCCCCTTTGACCAAAAAAAAGTGTTAAAATTTGTGCTAATATAAAGTTTATATAGAGGTTAAACATAAAAAATAAATACATATGGGCAAGTAGAAAATGGAAAAGGAGAGGTAGAACACTCTACAATACTGAATTGCATTGGTACTAAATCAGTTTTGTAATGAAAATGTCTGTTACTGATTCAGTAATGTATGATTTTACTTCTGTTGTGACAATGAATTTACTTTTATGGGGTAATTCTATAATTAGTGAATTGAAAATTGGACTGTGTAGATTGGTCCTGTGTAATTTTGAATGTGGTTCTACTTACCTTCTCTCAGTGAGCGCATTGCGACTGAAATGGAGGATAATCTGATGAAGTGGATCCGGGTGTTTTTCAGTCTCTTCCACCTCCTCCTCATCTTTTTTTGGAGGTGTCTGTACAAAGGTTTACATTTAAATATTTTATAAATAAAGCATCTCAAACAAATTAATACAGAGACAATTGAACTCAGTCAAAAGCATCATAATTTTATTTTGTTTAATTTAAATTCTTTTGCCAATATTCATGATATTCAGCAGTTTACAACATCAGAAACATGTTATTTTGTATGACTATTAAGCATTTACAATACCTGATTATGTTACTCTTATTTGATAGCAAAGTTAAAGTTTCTCATTTGCAATGTATTGATTTAGACAGCTACAAACCTTATTCAGCAGAAATTAATATGTAGGCTTCTGTGCCACCAAAGATGAACGAAAGGCCCAGCTGAGTTATTCAGCAGGAAAATCAGCTAGGAAATGGAACCATTTTTACTAATATCCACAGATGCCTCCTGTAACGAACTGTCAAGGGAGTGAAGACTTTACTGTGATATTTTTTCTACATCACTAATCT
This sequence comes from Terrapene triunguis, assembly GCF_002925995.2. Taxonomy (NCBI): domain Eukaryota; kingdom Metazoa; phylum Chordata; order Testudines; family Emydidae; genus Terrapene; species Terrapene triunguis. The sequence goes on from NW_020664447.1 coordinate 45,511,237, forward strand.
TGAGTCACAAGATCAATGGGATATCGCCTTAACCTTACATGTGGACAAATCATATAGGCTGTTTTGACATTCCTGAGTAGGACTTATAGAATGTCACCCACCCTGTCTCACTGGGTGAGAAACGTTATCAGGCCTGTGGTATGATAGACAGCCCTGAAGGATGGGTGGGAATGACAAGTGTGGATGCAGCCTTCCTTTTACCGCAGCATGTAGCTACATACATAGTGTCTGTACTTTACCTGCCACCATAAATGTAGACACAGACTAGGAGGTATGCAGATGTACTTAACAAGGTGTGCAGTAAATGAGAGAGGTTCTTGAGGAGACCCATCAAATTTTATTGCTTACTTTCACTAAATTTTTTCTCCACATATAAGTTAGCAATGCATATTTTTGCCACATAGGCGTCTTTATTTACCTGCACACATTACATGCTTAATGTTAATGTTGTGCCAGCTTTACTGCAAATAAGCAGTGAACACTCTGAACTTGATCAAATCAAAACTATTTTTCTCTGGAAGAATCAAAGTCACTCTCCTTAATGAAGGCTATAACGATCTTAAATACCTTCCTTCTATCCCAAGCCATTTTAACATTATAGCTAGTCAAAAATCTCAGGAGTTTTTTGTTGTTTTTTCCCCAAATAAAGATATTTGCTTTCTATCTTTCCTCTGAGTCAAAAGCTGGCTGAACCACTTTAGCTCAAAGTTTTAATAAAATTCACCTTCAAGCAGAGACCAAGCATATGAAACATCAGCTCAAAAGGTGACAGTTTTTAGAAAGTTATGAGCAACTGAAAATGAAGTATTAGAATGAAAACATATGCATCCTTAACAGTGGGTGTCTGCCCATTTCAGGGTTTCCATCATTGTAATATATGAGCATCCTCCAAGTAAAAACAATAGCAATTGTAAAGTCTAATAGACTCCATGGAGTTTCTGGCAATTTTTGAGGTAAAAACCTCTCAGTGGAGTAGGTTTTGGGGTTTTTTTGAGTGGGTGTCTTTTGGGGCTGGTAGCAGTTTAGGGTATAAGGAGATGTCAGTATTGTGAATGAAGTTCCTGTGGTGGAAAATCTTTTTCAGAGAGGAATGTTTTGCAGTGTTTGCAAGTTCTGCAGAGTGGACTTCTTGATCCTGCCACTGCTATGACATGGAAATATTCACCTCTTACCGGTTCCAATTTGCTCCCACATAATTAATTACGTGATTAATTACGTGGTGATAGGTTTGTAAATAGTATGAACTTTTTAGTAATTTTTAAAAAGCCATAGAGAGTCCTGTGGCACCTTTAAGACTAACAGATGTATTGGAGCATAAGCTTTCGTGGGTGAATACCCACTTCGTCAGACGCATGTAAACATCTGTTAGTCTTAAAGGTGCCACAGGACTCTCTGTTGCATTTTACAGATCCAGACTAACACGGCTACCCCTCTGATACTTAGTAATTTTTGTTTACTTACAACTGAAAATTTGCTATGAAGTAGAAAACATATGAAAGAAAAGGTACAATACTGAGTTTGCCTTACTTTTCTCAAGCAAATCTGTGATAATGAAAAGCCATGGCAGCAAGTGAGTTAATGGGAAGGAAAGAAACTAGTACAACACAATGAAGACCAAAGACAGGGGAAATGTACTGCCATGACATGGGTCTAATCTTGAATGGGAATCCTTGTCTAGTCAAAAGGGCTCCTGCCACTATTTTTAAAAAGTGAACAAAGAATCTGACTATGGTTGTCATAGGTGTTGGGATTACCTCCGAGATCTCTTTTTACTCGGCTTTTCAAGAACTCAGTTTGACTCCAGATTTTTTCACTCATTTATTTTTATTTGGCACACAGCAAAGGTACACTAAGCTGATTAGACTTAAGAGTAGGAGCAGAATAGTAACTAGACATTGAGTAAACATACTTGTGTAATGCCAACAGACCTCGGTCGTCGGCGGGCAGGATTGAACCGGGGATCTCTGGAGCTTAGTGCATGAGCCTGTACCACATGAGCTAAAAGCCAACTGGCTGTTAGCTAAGGCAGTAGAGCAGACTCATTTAACTCTCTCTAAGTGGTCTCGGTGCCACTAGAAGGGACAGAACACCACACCCAGAAGGTGTGGGGGTTACACTTGCGCCCCCTGTCAGGGTTTTTGGGCATTTCTCCAACCCCTTTTTCCACCTCCACAGTTTTGTGCCCTGGGTGGCTGCCCCGCTCACACCGCACTGGTTACAGCCTGCATAGGAGGTGGGTAAAGAGCATAATACACATCCAAACTTACACAGAAAACCTCTTTCTTTATATACATTTATACATTACATTGCATTTACTATGCATTGCATCAGACACTTTGGGTTTGGCTTGGTTACTTTGTAGGAACCAATCCCTGTACAGCATGTTCTGTCCATGTATGACTTACTCTTTACCTCCTCTTATATTTCAGGCTTATCTAGTCCATTGTAAATGGTTCCCTGGGTGTTTCCCTGTTATCTTAGCTAATACAAACATTCTGTCTCTTAGCTTACTGACCCATTTACCTATCTTAGCTGGCACAGACATTCTATTTCCAGCCTGCTGTTCCATTTACCTCCCTAATCCTGTCTCCCAAGAAATGTGGTTTTACCCATGTCTAATTATTCATGTGAAGCCAGACCTACATTCCACTGATTTTGTTTTGCTTTTTTACATTAGCATTAATTTAATTTGCATTATGTTTCTATGGTTTCTTTTTTAAGTTCACTACCGAGCAACACATTTCCAAGACCACAGTAGTTGTAATCATTTGAACCACCATTAATACTAGGCTCAAAGTACAAACCAGGGGATGCAAGCTCACCTTGTCTGGTATAGTCCACCATGGTGTAATTCTATATGATAAGCTTCCTTGGCCATTAAAACATCCTTCTGTAATGTTAATTTTGCTTTTATTTAATTACATTATAAAAATTGGTACAAAATTTAAAAATCTTTCCATTTATTACCTCAGGAATTTTAGACGTGAAACAGAACATAGGCCAATTAAAATAACATTCCCTGGGTCTATAGTGGTCCTCTTCAGCCAACACACAATATTTGCTATTACCAGCATAGGCAGTTTTTACTTTACCAGTGTTCCAGCATATAATCTGTACTGTGTAATTTGGAGATTGTCCCCCCAGAGTGAACCTAGATGCTGGCAACTCTGTAAAACATTATACCTAGACCTGTAAGTGTCCCCCAGGGGCAAACAGCAGTACAAGTTTGGGGCTTTCCAGACTGTACATTATATTGCAACAGTATTTGAGGAGGGAAAACAAATTTCTTCCACACCATATGGGTTTCACTGGTTTCACATTTAACTTCATGTTATTGGATCCTTGTTAATTTTTGTAGCCTGCCCCAGCTGATGTTATCTCTCTTGTACCAATTTTTTTACTTTTCTGTGGTGACAAAAGAAGGCAAGTTTTCTTGCTTCCTATCATTTAAGGCCGCTTTTACTTGGTACAGCATGTATCCCCCACATACTACATAGGATATTATTAGAACACATTGACTTAATGCCACACTTTTTAAAAGCAGACCGCACAATTAATTGTTTACAGACACATTCATTGGGAAGGGCCCATTTCCTTCAGAATGGCTGTAAAGGCTTCCGGGAGAGGGGAGTGGGGGAGGGAGAGAAAGCATATAGTGGGGGTAGTTGTCAACACCTGACTTCCTCTTTGCATTTTTTTTATTACTAAGGGTTTCCACCAGATGTGACTGCACCAAGTTATATTGCCACAATCAGGTTTATTTATCAAACCAGGAATTCTCTTCTTTAACACTTTAATTTATTACCTCCCTTTTCTTTAACATTTTTACTCTAACATTTCCACAACTCCCAATTATTTAGTTTCCTCCGACGCTCTCCCGCTGACCTAGCCACCGCAGCTTGTTGAGCTGGTTTTCTTATGTCGACGGGAGAGCTGTAAGCTAGTAAGTATAGACATGGCCTGAGTACACTTTGCCTGCAAAACTGCACTCACTAAATACAGTCGTTGAAGGACAGCTGCTTTTAACCTATTTGCATAAATCCAAAGTAACAGACATTGTTTTCTCTCTGACTTTTTAGGGATTTTTTCCATTTAGTTTGTTTTCTGCTCTACAACTTTGATTTGCTCTTTATACTTTTGCATTCTTTCCTCAATGTGGCACATTTCATCAGTAAAGTTTTAGCCACCAGAAATAATCCTTGTGAAACTGCTGCCTTGTTTGTGTCCCCCGCCCCCTTCAGATAACAAAAGTAGATACTATTTTTTCCAGGACTGCCAATGGGTCCTATTTTTTGAAAATTGCAATGGCATTGAAAAGACCTGTGGTATGCTCAGCCATTTATTTATTTATTGCATTTAACAGACTTCTGCTTTTCTCTGCTAAGCATTTTTTTGCTTTTTCATTTAATACTACTCTCTGGAATTCCTTTTCTACTCAGTCCCAGTCTCCCCCTAATACTTCTCTGGTGAGTCCATGTCTAATTATTCATGTCAAACTAGGCCTACAGTAGGCAGGATAGTTACCTATGATTTTCCAAAAATTCAAATACTTCCCCATATGCCAGTGCCTTTTAAAAGGTATAATGAGGCTTCTTCTGTGTATGTCAGTGTTAGCTCATGTTGAATTAAAACTTAAACATATCCTCCTTGTGAGATACTGAAGTAGTATCTTCTTTTTCCATGGTCGTTAGACACCAACGAGATAGGCATTTTAGAAATATTAGACAAATGCATAAAACCTGGAGTTAGGAATTCCATGGAGGAGGAAGACAGAAATGGAGATCTTTCTGAATCAGGATTAGGTGCCAAGATGCAGAAGTTTGCTAATTCTCCACATCCACGATACATGAATGCTGAATTTCTGCTGAATATGGCTACGCATATTTACATTTCATTACAGAATACCAACAAGAAAATGGCAAATTTTAATTTGCGTTAAAGCTTAAAATGTTAAAATAAAGTATTATGTAACAACAAAAATTCAAAAAGGGAAAGTATCAATCACGTTAAGTCTTCAAACAAATAATAATTAAAAACATAGGAACATAGGAATTGCCATACTGACAAAAACAGACCAATGGTCCATCTAGTCCAGTTCTATTTCTGAAAGTAATCAACGCCATATACTTCAGTTGAGGGCATAAACCACCTTTAATATACCTAAATGTGCAATACTATACTCTGATGCAAATTTCTTCCTGACCAAAACAGGTGATCAGTTTATGCCCTGAAGCATGGGATTTGCTATTTTATAAATTTAAACATATAACTATGCTACACAAAAGTTAAATACATGTTATTATATATATATAATATATATATTGAAGTGGGCACTGATAACTAAGCCCAGTTATTTCAGTACTTACAGCCAAATCTTGAACTAGTTTCTCCTCAAATGAATATTCCTCTGTTTCTATCCAATAGTTCTGATAACCATGGAGGAAGAGGTTAATAGAACGGTGCCTGGGAGGGGGGGTGAAAGTGAGATCAAGAGGGGTAAACAGAAGATAGTATAATAGCTTAGGTGGTTAATGATTAGTAAGGATATGTATTTTGTACAATTTTGATCCTCTGATTGGTCAGTGAAATAATATGCAAATTAAATCAAACATTCAGTGAAAAAACATTTTTCTTCAGACTTCCGAGCATACATGAGGTACATTGAGGGAGCATACCAAATACCTCTTAATGCCACCAGATTTTCCTGTATATGGGTCCGTTTTCACTGGTATTATTGTGATAGACCCATACTAGGATTGGGATGCCATTGTTTTAGGTGCTATACAAACACATATAAGACATAGTCCCTACCCCAAAGAGGTTTCAAATGCATACCAGAAAACACAAAGTATATACAATCTGACCAGCAAACATTGCTGTGGGAACCTTCACTTTGCAAAAGAGAAACTTTAAGTACGCAATACTTATGGTTGCTTTAAGTTCTTTAATTTCCTTGGGTGTTTTTGAAAAAAGGAGGGAGAAAAAAAATATCCATGCTTAAAAATGTTAGCATTTAGATGTATGGTATTGGGCTCTGCATTTCTTATCTCAGTGAGGGTAGGAAGGGATGAGTTGTACATCTGATTGCTGCTATTGTCTGACTAGACACAGTTTTTTGTAAGGCTGGGTTAAAGAAGTCTCTTTACCATACTTTACACTGTGACTCTTGTATCTTGGCATCTGAAATAGGTGATTTCCAAATCAAAGTTTAGTTTGTTTATTTCAAACTAATACAAAATGCAGCATAAACTGTGGTCAGACCCCAGTACAGAAAAATCTGTATTTTATTCAAACCCACTTTTTTTTTTCTTATTCCTCAAGTTAAGACAGTGGGTTTTTATGGTGAATTTTCCTGTGTGTATTCATGCAATGTGTCTTTTAGAAGCCTTGGGGAAGTAATTCTTGTGCCTAATCAAGGAGGAAGTCTACATGGGGAGAACATACATGGTAACGTCACAAAAAAGAATGGGGTAAAAAAAACTTACTAAGTGCCTACTGAGCATGCTCAGAAGTGATTTTTCAGTCAGTTATTTTTAGTACATTTTTTATTCAACCAAATATTTGCAAATTAGATTGTGGACACACACCATAAAAAGCGCTTTTTACAGACCAAGTTTCAAATTTAGCTCTTCCTGAATTATGTGCATGAAAAAAAGTGTGACAATACTTCCTTTTAAAGTGGGAAAGATGCATTTTTAAACCTTGCATAACTTAATATGCTTGAATGGATTTTTGTCAAACTTTACAAAAAAGTCACTTTTCAGTTGAGAATATGGAAAATATTAGTCCAAAAAGAGGAAGGTTTTTTGTTTGTTGTCCCCCTCCCCCCCCCCCCAGAAAGTTACTATATGAACAAGTAGAAATAGAGTCTAAATGAAATAGTACTATAACCTTAACTATAATTTTCACAACTGAATGACTGATATAATACTGGTGTCTCACACAGTTGATTAGACAAAGGAAATATAGTTTTAATTGAAAAGCAACACTAAGTGCAGCTATTAAATCACTTATCTGAATGGTAGGTATGTATGGAATTAACCTAGGTAAAGATTTAGGCTCTGCAAACACTTGTAAATGTGTTTAACTTAATGCTGTGAGCAATCCCATTGAAGTATTTATATATGGTAAGTAATGTGAAAGTGTTGCAGGATTGGGGCCTTAATATAGCCATAGAAATAAGCATACATTTTTATACATTGAAGGAACACAATATATGGTCAGAAATTGATGAATAATTCTTGTTAAAATTGAAGCAATTGCCATTTTGGTCCACTAAGACAGCAAAATTCATCCAGCAACATTTAAGTGACTACCACATCAGGTACTCTGCAGCATAAAACTCCTTGACGTTCACCAGTGCCTTTCTCCATAAACATAAATCTCTTCTCAGCTTGTGTTCTTTCAGCTCCAAATTAAATAAAAAATGATGTGTTGTCTAACACATTTGGTTTAAAAATCCACCGGAAAAATATTGAAAAGTGCCTTTCACAAGAACCTAGTGTCTGATCCTAGAAGCACGTAGCACTGAGCACAGTGATTACTATACTATAGTCCCACTGATTTCTCTGGGACAACTCACAGAAGTAAATACTGTTCTTGGAAGTAAGCTTCTGCTGGATATGGGCTTTACATTGCATGTTCCATGTTCTATTTAAGATGGAGTTTTTTGTTTTTAGAGGCACTCCATGTATCCTGTAAAGCAGGGGTTGTTTAATTCATGGAGTTTTTTGTTTGTTTTTCTTTTTATCATAGATATAGTGCACTAAATGCACTGAGGCTAAAAATCATGTAAATACCATGTACATAAGTTAAGACCAGAGGGCATATCTGATTTATACACACAGATAAAATGCTCATTGTTGGGGAATGTAGTATACAAATTATGCACTTCCTATTTCTTTTTGCAATAATGAAATGATTATTTGGATAACCTCCTGTGCTTTATTGCCAGCATTGGTACCATTTAATCATTAAACCTCAAAGACTGACCAATCAGAATCCCTTATAAAAATTGTACAAATTCATGTTTTATGACATCATATCATGGCTGGGAAAGGAATAAGTGCACGCATAAAGAAGAGGCTCTCCACAGGTTACATTACCGTTAACATGAGTATAAGCCTGTCATACTGAGTTTTTTCATGTACTTTTTCCAGCCAAACACGTTGAAAGGTGCTCAGGAAGAAAGTGCTAATTTTGTGTCTGAAGAAAAGCATATAGGTTTTCATTTAAGAACTAACAATAAAGACACGTTAAATTCAGTAAAGAATTCTGCATTCACAAGTTATGTTTGAATAACTGCCATGTACATTCTATTCTGCTGTATCTCTATGCACGTGTATATAAAAAAAATGTAAATAAAGTGCATTTCCTTAAACCATTAACTCTAAATATTTAAATATATTCATATGTCACAGAAAATATACTTATTACTGAGAAGGCACTTTTCATCTTCGGCGCACTGTACAACTATAGCTAATTACCAAACAAAGAGCATAGAGAATTAGTATTTCCGAGTTTTGAAAATGTTCAGTTTTTGAGAAACAAAAATATTTTAAAAAATACAATTACTATTTACTTTGTATCTCAAGCCACTTCTCAGAACAGGAACAGAAAGCACCTGAAATCTTACGGGGAAAATTAAATAATCTCTTTATGATTTCTAGATGTACTATTTTAACAAGTAGCTGCACATCAATAGATGTTTTAAGTTCTGAAACAACATACCAATAATCTTAAAGTAAGACAAATGTTCCATTGAAGAAAATCAGGTTCAAATGTTAGATTAACATGAAAAAATATGGACCCCTACCTAGATTTCCAGACGCTGATCAGAAGAAAGGTCATAATACACTGGAATCTTTAGTATTTTCTAGGATGCTGGGAAGGCTGCTGCTTTTAACAACTTGCTGGCTTTATGTGTCTAAAACTAATGTCTTACTATCAAATTTGGAATTTACTCTCATCCTAATATAATACAGAAACTAAACTGGGGAAAAACATACTCAGATATGAAGAGCAGCCTGCAAAATTGTGGTTCAAAAGGACTTCGTTGCACAGCACTTGTTATTACTAATCATATGCCACTTGACAAATTCCCTACGGTTCAGAGATGTCTTAAAGCCACGCTCAATTTAAATGATGGATAGATAGTTATGTATGTATTTATTATCATGACATGACAGCTTTATCTCACTGCCATAATGCTGTGAATTTTCTAGAACATATATGCTTTATTCTGCACACAGCAATTGGGAAATAAACCTACAGGCCCCACAATTTTTTTTCTAGGATCTTGCTTTTTGGTGTGGATGTCAAAATTCTGACTCACCAAAGCACGGTTTTATCAAAGGTCATCCCTAAAGATTGCAAGTAGTAGTACTTGGCCAGAGTCACCATTCACAACTAGTGAAAATCAGGAGTAACTTTATCATAAAAATGATGTAAGTCTGAAATGAATCAGGCCCAATATTTCGAGTACAGAGAATACATTCAGTAAGTTATAGATAATAGATAATAAAAATGCAGAACTGCAGAAGTTCACTTCATCCCCCATCTTCTGCATGGGCATTCACCAATATCTCAGAAACTATGCAGGTGTGATTTTTTTTCAGGGAAAAATAATATATCCCATTCTTTTTTTACTTAGATGTTTCTTCTTTAAGAGGTTATAAGCATATCCCAGGATAAATAAACTAATTTATTAGACCAGAATACGGTTGTCAAGATGTACCCCCAAGTAGTACATCTTCTGAAATGTGCTCTCCTTTTCTCTATCCTCAGAACTTTGGAAAGGATTAGCCACCACAACAAATATAATGTAGTTACTTTGTTTTTACATTATATTTAAGTCTCCCCCCTTCTCTTCCCTCTATGGACAACATGTTAGCTTTTTTCTAGCTAGAATTGTATTCAAGGAAGATTCTCTAGTAAGATGCTACCATGGTTGTCTGGGAAGTGTAGGTAAGCTCTAAGAATACAGAACTCCATGTCATTTTTAGAGCTGGGATGTTTCCTCTTCACTGTACAATAAACCGTTCATTGGTCTTAATGTGGTAAACCTAACTTCCTTTCCAAATTATAAGTGCAGTTACAAGGCTGCCAACACCAAACATGGAGATACATTTTAATAATGCATTTTTTAGAGGTAGATGAAATGCATTTTATTAACCATTCTGTGAACACTTTGTGAACAAAGCACATTGACTTTTAAAGATTTCTTTTTTCTCTTAGGGAAGAAACAAACTTAATCCAGCACACACACTCACTGGTGAAACTGCATTTTATTAGCAGAGCAATGTTTCCCAACTTTGAGGGTAGGATCTCTTTGGAGGCCCTAAACTAGCGTGGGTGGAGGGCACAGAGCGAAGGAAAACCACTGTAGGAATGAAGAAAATTGCATGGGGGTGGATCTGTCCTTTCACCCCAACGCAAATGTGATCTTGCAGCTGTGGGCAAAGCAGTGGATAGGCCCTAGGAGGGCATGCACCTTCTGTCCGAGCCCCCACGGTGCTCTGAATGTAGCTGGACACAGGAATAGCTCACATGTGCAGGGTCACAGGCTCAACCAGCAGTCCCTAAGCCCAAATTTCTCTGCTCTGTCACCACAGCTCTCATATAGGCTTTAAAAATATACATGACCCACCCTCACATAGCTGAAATAACCCAACGCAAGCAGCATGAAGCCTTCATGAGGATGGAAACAGGGAGGGAAAGCCACAGAACAAGATAGCTAAAAATGAAAAACAACTAAAAAAATGGAAGAAATTAGAAGAAGATGAGAATTAATAAAAAAAGGAGACCAAACAAAGTCAGAAAAGGACAGAAGATAGAAAACGGACAGAAATAGATTAACAGATTGTGGCAACTGTAACAGGGCATGATGTGAGGGACATAAGAGTGGGCTGTACCAGATAAGGACTGGGAAAAGCTGAAATATGGTGTTTAAGAAGTAGTGTACTTCCTGTGGTGTTTTTTCAAGTAGGTTGGTTATTCAGCATAAAGCCCCTATTAGATCACCACGAGGAATGAATGATGTGGGAAAACCTCTTATAGCTATTTAATGGATATTATCAACAATCTCTCTATATATAGATTGGTGGCACACGTACACATCCTTCTAAGCATGCCAAGGCACTAAGGACTGATCTTTTAAAAAATAAGTTTAAAATTTCTTTTGGTTTTATTATTCTTATTAAAAATCAGAAAGCGACAGCATCTGGCAACTATAGAAACTCTGCCAAAGCAACAAACTTTGCTAATGATTTCAAAGGCAGTGTGTGTGTTAAGAAATTCCTGCTCTTCCTTGAAGCGCTTGCTCAACAGTAATTATTCACGAATAAATAAACCTTTAAAGCACCTACCTTGGCAGATTGTACAATGGTGCCATCCTGAAACAAGCGACAACAGCCCTTTTGCGTTGTTTTGACAAGAGTTTGTGCCAAACAGCTTTTTTTGATCTTAGTGGTTGCTCGACCTATGGGAAAACACTTCCATCAGTATGTGCAGTACAAACATTTCAGATTCAGTTAAAATTCATTTGCATGACTGGCAAGTAAACTGATTAGTGGATATTACAAAAGCTTCCTTTCTTCTTAGAAATGTTGCTTTTCTAATAAAAATCACTTTTTTGTAATTACTTAGGGCCATATACAGTTCTCAATCTACATATAAAACTCCCATTGATGTTAACAAATCTTACATGTAGCTGAAGGGTAAAATTTCCAAAATGTGACCTCTGTGAATAAATAAATTTGCAGGCACAGTCACTCATGTAAACAATTTTTTGCACTATTCCTTTTGCATGAAAATGACAGATTTTTTTTATGGGCAGAACGGAAATCAGGTTCAAATGAAGTTTTATATTTAAGTTATATCATCTGAATGAACATGCAAGAGTGTGCAGAAGTTGCTAATACAAGATATTCCCATGTGTAGAAATGGAGAACAGGTGGAAGTCACTTTTAAAATATGCATATATTAAAAACTTAAACGTATGCACACACATCTTTTTAAAATTAAAAAGTTGTGTGCTGAATTCCTGCACTATTGCTTGGGGATTGTTTACAGAATTTGTCAAGGGCAAATAGAAACGTTATGATTGCTCTTCTAAGTAGAACTTTGAAACTTTAGCAGATGACACTTTAAATTTACAACATATAAAATTTATTTTTAAGCAGAAACTATTGTTCAATAGGTACATTTGATGAAGCAATCTAAACATCATTTTACAGTATGTGCTCTCAGGAAAGAACCTCATGTTCTAATTTAAAGTAAGTACTTTATAGATGTAGTCCTTATCACCTGCTCCAGATGATAGACAGCTGCTGAGATTCTCTGCACACGTTCCACAGTTTTCTCAGGATTAGTTGGCTCCTCGCTTTTCAAAATGTCCTTGTACAGGTTCAACTGCCATTTCACAGCTGGGTCATCAGACTAAAATCAAGATATTTCATACTGTAGTATACATTTCTCAAATAATAAATGAGCCTTTTTATGTTCCTTAATCTAAAAAAAGCGAATTGAGGGCTTTTAAGCACAGTACATTAGTCCACATAAAAAGAAAGTAAATTCTAGTGTGCAATAGTGTGTCACACCCTAACTGGCCTGTATGGACCCTGCTGACACATAATACAAGTTCCCTAGTGCACGTTACTACAGTTACCTTTCAAACAGTTCTACATTAACACGCACCAGGGAACTTTTAGAGAGCACCAGCAGGGTCCAAATGGGCCATTTAGTGCATGACATATTAGTGTGCACCAGAATTTATACCTTTCTGGTGAGGATTAATGCACTGTGTAGACAAGCCCTACCTTAATATAATGAACACGACTACGACTACAGATTCACATGGATAAGAGATAGATAGTCCCATTTCATTCTCGTCATTCAACTCAGACTTCCCATTTTTCTCCATTATCTGTAAACATGGCACAAAGGTCCACAAACTACTAGGACAGCTGGACTTAAATTCTGTAACAAGGCTCCACGGTTTCTGGTGGTTGCTGGTGAAGCATTCTGGGAATTTTGTGGTGTCTTCATGAAAATAAAAAATATGGAAGCTGCTATAGAATTATGTATGAAAAAGAACAATACCCATAGTAGTGTGAACTGTGTGCTGTCTATTTTGATATTAAAATAAATGTATTTTACATTGCACTTATATTTTTTACTTTTCAGTATTTCATAGATTTTTGTTTTGACAATGCAGAACTGCACTGCACAAGCTGCCATGGGGAAGCTGGGGTTTCAGCAGGTCAGTAGGGCAAACTGGGGCTTTTGGTGCTTGGGGAGGTGTGGGAGGCATTTTGGGATTGTGGAGTAAAAAGTTCTATTGGGATTGCATAAGGGTCTGCTATAGATCTCCAGGGTCAGACTCAGATATGGATAGTGATCTCTTTAATATTATTAGAGAGATAAATATTATAAGGAATTGTGTCATAATGGGAGACTCTAGCTTCCCAGATATAGATTGGAGAATAAATACTACTAATACTGGTAGGGCCCAGATATTCTTGGATAGATAGATGACAGCTTTTTTCAATCACACTGTCATCGAATCAAGAAGAGGTGATGCAATTTTAGACTTCGTTTTAGTGAGTAGAGAGGACATCAGAGCAAAGCTGGTTGTAGGAAATAACCTTGGATTGAGTGATTATGAGATGATTCAGTTTAAATTAAATGGAAGTATAATCAAAACCAGACAGTCCACTATGATTTTTTATTTCAAAAGGCCTAGACTTTAGGAAATTAAGGGAATTAGTTAAAGGAGTCAATTGGACTGAAAAGCTCAAAGACTTAAATGTAAATGCTTGGAACTTCTTCATTTCAACTATACACAAACTATCTAAATTTTGCATCCCAAGCAAGGAAAAAAATTGTAGGGAAAGCCTCCAGTCCCAGCTGGATGAATGACCACCCCAAAAAAGTTATTAGGAGTAAGGAGAGAGCTTATAGGCAATGGAAAAAGGGGTTGATCAACAAAAAACCCCCAACCCTAAATCTTGGAAGTTGAAAAATGTAGGAATAAAGTGAGAATGGCTAAAAATCAAGTTGAATTAGTTCTTACCAAGGAAATTAAAATAAATAATAAGAGGTTTTTTTTAGTTCTATAAATAAAAAGAGAATAAGGAAGGATGAGACTGGGCTGCTATGCAGTGTGTATTGGAAGGAAACTAAAGATAATCTAGATATGGCCTCAAAACTAAGTGAATACTTTATCTCAGTTTTCACAAAGGATAACAAGGAACATGTGCATGAAGGCAGGATGGATGATGGAAACTTGTGTGGAAATGGAAATTACCACATCTGAGGTGGAAGAAAAATGTAATGAGCTCAAATCAGGGGGACTGGATAATTTCCATCCAGAATGCTGAAAGAATTGGCATGTATGATTACAAGTCTGTTAGCAAGGATTTTTAATACATCTATTTATTTGGGGATAGTGCAATATGACTGGAGAATAGCGGGAGTGATCCCAGCTCTTCCCATCCCTGCTCCGCCCCAGGGCCCACTCCCACTCCACCCCTTCCCCCAAGACCCTCTTGCCCCCCCACCCCGCCTCTTCCCACCCAGTTCTGCTCCCTCCCATGAGCGTGCCCTGTCCCCGCTCCTCCCCCTCCCCGCTGTGGAACAGCTGATCCACAGCAGGCGTGAGGCGCTGGAAGGGAGAAGGAGGGGCTGATCAGTGGAGCTGCCAGTGGGTGGGAGGAGCTAGGGGGACAGGAGTGGGGAGCTTGGCTGCTGGTGGGTGCTAAGCATCCACTAAATTTTTTCCGTGGGTCCACCAGCCCTGGAGCACTCATGGAGTCAATGCCTATGTCTAGCGCTCACTTCTGGTTTATGTCCCTAAAAACTCATACCTCAGAGTTTCAGCCAGCTGGAGATAGGACATTAGACAGGGAGGGCCAAGTCTCTGAGGTGGCCCCAAGCATTATCTCTCTCAGGTGCTTGACGGTCTGGTTCTTGCTTACATGCTCAGTGTCTGATTGCCATACATGGGGTTGGGAAGGTATTTTCTCCAAGGTCAGATTGGCAGTGAACTGGGTGTTTTTCGCCTTCCTCTGCATGTGGGTGCAGGATTACCTGGATATATTTCATTTAATCATTTCCCTTTCATTGCAGGGGTCTTGGGACTGTTCAGCTCGGACAAGAGACAACTGAGGGGGTGTATGATAGAGGTCTATAAATCATGAATGGTGTGGAGAATGTGAATTTACTCCTTCACATAACACAAGAACCAGGGGTCACCCAATGAAATCACTAGGCAGCTGGTTTAAAAACATAAGGTAGTACTTCACAGAACACACAGTCAATCTGTGAAACTCATTGCCAGTGGATGTTGTGAAGGCCAAAGGTATAACCGGGTTCAAAAAAAGAATTAGATAGATTCATGGAGAATAGGTCTATCAATGGCTATTAGCCAAGATGGGCAGGGATGCAACTCCATGCTCTGGGTGTCCCTAAACCTCTGACTGCCAGAAGCTGGGACTAGATGACAGGGCATGGATCACTTGATAAACTGCCCTGTCCTGTTCACTCCTTCTGAAGCATCAGGCATCAGCCATTGTCAGAAGACAGGGCCCTCGGCTAGATGGACCGTTGGTCTGACCCAGTATGACCATTCTCATGTTCTTATGCACACTTAGTCCCTCCTATTCTCTGTCTGTGACAAACAATAGTCTAAGCTCTGGTGGGCTGTAATACTTCAGTCTAATTTTGGTTATTGGGGTTAGTGGGCGGATGCTAAATGGTGTTGGTGGCCTGTGATACACAGGAGGTCAGACAAGATAATCTGATGGTCCCTTCTGGCTTTAAACTTTATGACTCTCAAAGCTACTCTTTCAGGCTGTTTACAGACAAGCAAACATAACTGCATCAGTTTACACTTTCATGTAGAATGTTTTCTTTGAAACAATACAGATAGAAATACTGGTCTACATTTTTAAAAGTGATT
This sequence comes from Terrapene triunguis, assembly GCF_002925995.2. Taxonomy (NCBI): domain Eukaryota; kingdom Metazoa; phylum Chordata; order Testudines; family Emydidae; genus Terrapene; species Terrapene triunguis. The sequence continues at coordinate 45,527,198 of NW_020664447.1, forward strand.
TTGGGTGCCCAATTTGAGATACCTTAAAGGGGCCTGATAATTCCCAAGTGCTGAGCACTTGTTCTTTTAAAGTTTCTTACTTGTAGTACATGAAATCACTAGTCACTTTTGAAAATGTAGGTTGTCACTGATTTAGAAAATGAAAATTTAGCTTTTAGAGCAAAATTTTGTGACACAACATGGGTTTTGTACCCAGGGCCTGATCCAGAGCCCAATGAAGTCAATTGAAAGATTCTCATTAACTTCAACAGCTTTTGGCCCAGAACCTAATTATGAGGATTTGTGTAATACTTGAGACCCTGTTTGGTACCATCCTTGCCCATGACCTCTTTCAGGGAAAGTGTTTAAACCAAATTAAATATCAAGTTACTTAAGCAGTGCAAACTTTACTAAGCTTTTAAAAAGTCTAAACTATTTAACTTAATCTAAGGCTTTAGATTAAAAAAATGAATAATCTGGTTAAAATTAAGGACAATAGTTCAATATAAAGTGGAAACGTATTCAAAGAAAGATAATTTTGGGTGGGGCAGAGGAGAGTCAGGTTAAAAACTGAAACAATTTTGTTTTCATTAACACCAAAAATGAGATGATTTTAAACAATTATAGCTTTAAATCTAACAAAATGATTTTCTTCAAACATGTTGTGTTTTATAGAATTTATTGAATCCTAAAAGCCAAGCAAAGCTGGAAAAAAAGTGATTTGGTAGAAAAAAAATTGGACAGAAATGATTTTTAAAATTTTCATTATGGAAATAGGAGTAAACATGACATGCAAGTGCAAAACCCATATTTAAAGATGTTAGCCTACACCAATTACATCTCATTTTAAAAAGTTTTTTTTTTAATATTACCTTTTCCTGCAAATGCAAATTGTTACGTAAATGTTCTTTGACTTCTTCATCTGTGTCCCTCTGTGGAAAAGACATAAATGTGTTTTATTTCTGTTTGAGATTTATCTTATAAAAACTTTTGTATGAGATAAATCCAGAATATAGAACAGATATTAATTCAGATACTGCAACATAACACATTTTTTTTAATTACACAAATTGTTGGGAAGAATATTTGGGGTCAATGTCCAAAGAAAGAACTATTTAAATTGTGGCCATAAACCACAGACCAGATCCTGAGGAGAGTTAAGTGTCTGCTAAAGATCTCTCCGGATTTAGTCCTAAAAGTACACATATGTAGAAGGTTAGGAGAAACTGTGTGGGAAAATTGGAAATTGTTTGTATCCCTCCACACATTTTATGCCCTGCAAATGTGTATTTTGCAGGCATAATTACTCTATCACACACTGACATAGTTAATTTGCAACAAATATTTAGGCATTTATGTTTCAAAGTTTGGTTTCTAAAGTTCAATTTTACTATTTTGAAAATTATTGTAAAATTTAGACTTACATGACTGTATCTAATCTTAGCCAAAGAAATCAGCTCTTGATCTCCAGGAGTGCACATATTCAAACCAATAGGAAGCATCTTTTTAAGTGCAGCTACGATCAAGGACGTCTGTATTGAATACAAATCCCCTCTACGCTTCAATTTCTTTCGCTCTTGGTCTTGTCCTCCAGACTACAAGTAAAAGATCCGTAGATAACTGATTACACACAGGTATACTTTCCTTACACACAAAATGATTCCTCACTGTTCATGGTCCAACCAGACTATAGTAATTGATGTAGCTATATTTTGAATACACCTCTACCTCGATAATAACGCTGTCCTCGGGAGCCAAAAAATCTTACCACGTTATAGGTGAAACCACGTTATATTGAACTTGCTTTGATCCACCGGAGTGCGCAGCCCCACTCCCCTGGAGCACTGCTTTACCGCGTTATATCCAAATTCGTGTTATATCGGGTGGCGTTATATCAAGGTAGCGGTGTAGTTAGAAGCAGTAAAATAAAAGTGAACTGTATGGTTTATGTGGAAAATGTAAAAAAACAACAACTTCTTGCTATGCAATAATGTGATAGTAATACTCATTATTTTCATAATACTAACCTAGTTTTGTATGTATGTGCATACATTTAACTATAACATCTGGGTCTTATACACATCTTGAATCAGACAGGCACATGTAACTAAAAACTGATTCATAATTATAATAGACTGCTTGTTTGCATTTTTAAAGAGACAATTCAATTCCCATTGCTTAAGTTTTTATTAAGAGCTAATCTGCATTGCTGCTGCCTGATAAAGATTAAAATCTAAACAGCATAGAATTCAATTCAACCAAACAATAAGGAAGTGGTGTAGCTGTAAAACCGGACTGTGCTGGCTGGGTTGTAGTGTAAGCAATTCTGTAATGACATCAAACTAAACCATCAGCAGCTTTGGTCACCGAAGGTACTAGAGAAAGGTTGTCCTAGGAAAGAGAAGTGAACACAGTAGAATAACATTTGATCTGTCTAACCATATTAAACAATGTGAAACTTTATTTAAAATAAAATATTTAAAAAGCATTTCTTCTTTGTATTTAAGATAGCAAATCAAAGCTCTTAGCAATAGCATTGTTCATCATAAAACAGACCCATACGGTTAATGAACTTATGGTAAACAACGACAACCACCACCACAACATAAATGGCCCAATCCTGAGTTCCAGATCTAGACTAAACTCACATTGAACTCAAGGGGAATTTTGCCGCAGATTAGAGCTCAAAATTGGACCTTCAGCATATGAAAAACTACGAAGAGCAGATGCTTGCATTTAACCCTCCACATCCTCTTCCCTCCGTAAATGAAATGCTAATGCCTATTGTGTTCATATTATACTGTACAGTTACATGTAAGGATACAGTAGAGGCCATTAAAATACATCATTTGCCAGTCATTATCACATAGTTACCATAGATATCATCTACTATAAGAATAGAGGAAAATGGTAGTAATCTATATTCCACTCTGTAGTAAATTTTGGCCAAATGCTGTCTTTCAAATGGAGACCACTGTATATGTAGGCAGCGTTACTTAGGCGAAGTGTTTAGCAATTCAGAGGGTACACAAAGTGGATGTGGTAACCTTTCTTAAGGAACTGGCAGCTGCAAGAGATTATTTTGCCTTAAAGCTTTGCTTTTGGAAGTGCCTTAGAAAAAGTTTTCTATAGTAGCATTGATGTAATGGCACTACATTTACAATGACATTATTTGTACTCTACTTTGATAGCAGACAAACAAATGCCACAATGTATCACTGGGACCCAGTGGCGTCACTATGCCTCTTAAATATGGGAGGCAGCTTAAGAAGAGGAAGCCATACTTTTTTTCTCACCTCTGTTCTTGGGAGGGATATTTTTCCCATCAAAATTTCTTTATTTTCAATTGTAATTGAGACTGGAAGGTGTGTGACAGTAACAAATGGACTTAAAATCAATACATTTGAAAATGGTGAAGAGGTGACTCATTCTGCCTTTGCCACCAGACTTCTGCCTTCCTAAAGTGGCACTGCAGGAAACACTAATTTTAATATGGAGATATACCTATCTCATAGAACTGGAAGGGACTCCGAAAGGTCATCGAGTCCAGCCCCCTGCCTTCACTAGCAGGACCAAGTACTGATTTTTGCCCCAGATCCCTAAGTGGCCCCCTCAAGGATTGAATTCACAACTCTGGGTTTAGCAGGCCAATGCTCAAACCACTGAGCTATCCCTCCCCCCTGCTGGTAAATTTCAACTATTGGTGACAACAAAACAATGCCTCCCTCTATAGTGATAGATATCTACATAAATAAAACAATGTCTTCACTAGATATGTGTGAGACATGACAAACTGGGTATAGTTTGTCCAAATTGTTTGTAATGATAAAAGGAATTTTTTTCTGTCACTTCTGGGGTGAAATACACCAGTTGTTTAGCAGCACCCATGGACAATAAACTGTTAACTGCTTAATGTCTTAAGCCTGATGATGCTAATGGAAACAAGTCCATAGATGTCAATGGGAGAAGGACTGGCCAACAGAATTGGAAGAACTTCAAATATAATTATGATGCAAAGGGAATTAGTGTAGTCAGAATATAACTGCCAAAGCTGGCCAGGACATTTGTGTTAACATTCGTAATTCTTTCAAAATTGTCAGGCTTTTTTTCCCTGGAGGCCTCTCATACCAGTGCTAATAAAGCACACACCTATTTACTTGGCAAGGTCTGACAGTATTATTATTATGTTTATTGTTATATATTTATTTATTATCTGTATTATTAGTGCCTAGGAGCTCCAGCCTGAGGTCAGACAGTATAAACTACAACTTCACTTCAGAAATGTCATTTGAAAAATGGAAAGGAAAATGAACTAAGCTTAGCTCACTGGGTAACAGGGAATCTCTGAATAGAATAGGTAGGGAAAAAGTGGGTATGGTCCAAGCACCCACCCAGCCACACAACAAGAAGGTGTGTTTTTAAAAATTTTTTGGGAGGACTGAATTTACTACATTTCATGCAATCCTGCTAAGCATCATGGGTAGGGAGTGCAATGGAGATTACTCTGGTATAATATTTTACCCTTATATTTGACTTAGAAAGTCACAAACCAAACATGATATGTTTCCTTTGGGTATACTTAGGAAGTGCTCTCCTGATGAGTGATTCAACATATTAAACAAGGTAACAGAAGGCAGAAGGCAGCAGAAGTAGAATGTAGACCTTAAAAATTAATAAGTAGTGTAATGGACTAAATTTTTACATCGAAGGAGCATCTGGTCCTGTTAAGGGGGGAAAATCTGGTGGTCTAAATAATCAAATATGGCCAGTTTTGCAATAAAGAAATTTATCAGGAGTGGAGACTGTGCCTTCCCTTTGTGACGCCACTGCTATGATCAATCGAAAGAATGCTTAGAGCCTGGCCATCTCTAAAACAAAAACATAAAGACACATCATGCATTTTGACCTGTACCTTTACTTGCATGGCCTGTGTGAAAGAAAAATACAAGGAAAAAAGTAAGTAAAACACATGAAATTATGAAAGTTTTACAAGTTAGTAATAAACAGTCTACAGCATCAGAAAAGTAACTAAAACAAATTTGTAGCTAGAACAACCTGAGTCTGAGTGTATAGTTAAGGTGGTCTTAGTGAAGTAATGATTTATTACTCATCTTAATTCCTACCAAATAATCTATCTTTTACATTTGTCAGTTGCTATTTCTCAAACACATGGCATACTGAATAGTTCCAGTAACTGCTGTATCAGATGTGGATACATCCAATAAGTCACACCATCCATATTCTAAATTCTAGGTTTCCCTAATTTAATATAGGAGGAGTGACTTGGGACTCTGGACACTCCAACAGTGAAGAATATTTCAATCATCAGCGGGATAATTTCCCTTTTATTATTATTATTATTATTAAATCAAAACTTGGTCGTAACAAAATTATTCTTATGATAAAAGTGGAAAACAAACCTCACAGTAAATATGCAACCAGATATAGCATTTTATTTATTAAAGTAGTATTCTTATTTTATAACAGAATAGAAATTCCAATTTCTTAAACAGTGTTACAGAGTGCAAAAGTCATGCCTCATATCTCTTAATTGTACCTCATAATGAGAAATAGCATTCATTTTAGATTCAAATTTCCCTCTCTTACATATACATTTAGTTTTTTAAAATCTCTGTTTAAGCATAAAAATTGACACCAGGATTTTATTTATAGAGGAAATTATTTGTTGCCCAAAGGATGCTATGCAAAATTAACATGATAACATAAATATCAACTATTCATAATTAGTATTAAACACCCATCCCCACCCATCAACAAACTAATTTAATCAACAGTCAACTGAGGAGTGTTCCTTAGCATGTGAAAATAATGTAATAGAAAACTTTGTCCAGGTTTAAGAAAAGTACTTCACTTTATTTTAAGCTTCCTCCCTCAATTATTTTTGGTTATCTATGTGTTCTTGTGACACTTTAAGAAGCACAGAGTCTCTCATTTTGGGCCCGGACTGAGGTTTAGCCATGATTATACATGTCATTTTCCCTTACATATGTAATAGTGGGAAACATTATCATTTCTACAACTCTGAACAACTACAGTAAATTAAATCTTTAACCCTTTCAGGTCTTGAACACCTTACTCTGGCAAATGGGAACATCTTCAATGGGAATTTTACCTGAATAAGGCCTTTATATGCTTTGCAGACATGGCATAGTAGACATATAATAAATGGTAAGTGAACCAGTGAGGTTAATCCTATTTCATTCAATAGGGATGACTATGACAGTAATCTACTCATGATTTATTTCACACTGCCAAACAATGTACTAATTCATGGAAACAGTCTCAGAAGCTGAGTAGATTCAAGGAGATGAAGCACTAAATAGCATGAAATTCAAGACTAAATATAAGATTTCTAAACAGTGTGTATAGTAGAAATAGAACCGAACAAAAAATCTGGATCCAGCCACTCCTGAAATTTAGGGGTGCATAATAATACAAACCTGCCTCAGACCTCTACAAAGGACCTATCAAAACACTTTTTAAAAATCAAGATGCAAGTTTTATAATGTGGGCCCATCAGATATGACTTCAGTAGGAGCCGCAGGTACTTAGCAACCTTGAAAATTAAGCTACTTACTAAGGTACCTATATATGGACTTAGACACATAACTTTAGGCACCAAAGCTTGCAAATTTGCTTCTATCCATATTATACACACATGCATAGGTGTATGTGTGGGAATTTATATAGATCATGTGTAAAACATAATATGGAAAACTTATATCTTTATAAAATCTGCTACATTATCAACAAGTCTAAGAAGGATTGGAAAAATAAAACATTAGTGGAGTGGAATAAGTTTAATATTTAACACTTTCTCTGCCACAAATCTGTTATTTCAATGCAGTCCAAGTAACCAGTCTTTCTCACACTGAATATTCTCTAACTTACCATTCCCCTCCGAGCAATCTGCTGCCATTTTTTCAGAAAAGAAAAATTAAAAAACTTGCTCAGCTTTAAATACATTTATCTTAATAAAGATTAACAAACAAGTACTGCATAGTCTTAATATACGGTGGATACTGTATCAACTTTTGGGTTATAGTATAGCCATCTGGTAGAAATTGTAGATATTAAAACTTTATCTACTACATAGTCTTTCTTTCTTCAGACAGTCAAAAGATTATATATATATATATATCTCTCTCTCTCCCCTCCCAATTTTTTCTATTTTATATAAATATACATTATATGTAAGTATTATCACATATATTATAGATAATTGCCCAGAACTCTGGCTTCATTTACGGAGTACAGAATAGAGTTCAGAAATGGAGGGAAGGAGAATTAAGCCACTTTTGTGCTCCCCTGCTTATTGATTGTGCAGAAGGCCAAGCCCTGGAATAATTTAGAGGAGCATGAGGGCTGCTCTATCTTGCACTGGTTAGTAATAGTTTAAGGTGCCAAAGCAGCAGGTGGAAGATCTCTGAGGCATAGAGAAACTCCAGCCACACCCATTCTTACCCCAGCCCTGTCCTGTACATCAACAGTCAGGAAGTGAGCTGGTGTAGGAACAGCTACACTAGCTCCATACCAACAGAGGATACTCAGTTACCAGCTGTACTGACATTAAGTCCAGCATCTGCCAATAGCATGGTATGAAACAGTCACATCACAGGAGACAATTTGGGCCAATATATCTAACATTTATATTAATAATATTTACTCTATGTACATATGCACTTATTTATATGTTACGATTAATAAATAGTAGATCTAAATTCCAGCACTAAACACAATATGATGAATGATGACACAATAAGGAAGTGGAAAGTTTTGAGCTCCTTGATATCAAAATACTGTTTACATTATGGTGAATGTTAAAATGAGCAGCATTATGAAAAGGAAGTCCTGTCATATAATTTACTCTACTGTTTAGTTATCAACAACAACAAGAAAATGGCAAACCTTATAACCAACCAACACAATTTAAAAACTGATGGAATTTATAATTTTTCCACATTTAAAACATTTACATCAGTTTCCTATTACAATGTTCACTTATTTTAGTAATAGTACTGAATATATACAAAGTGTGTTAAGAATCATTGTTCATTTCCACCTCTCCTGAATGATGTGTTAAAAACACTTAAAATGATGCTGCACCTGTATCACATCATGATATTTTACTTATCACAAAACAAATGCCTACCTACATGAATGAATTGCTCTGCAATCACTCCTGCAGATATGGCACCATATAAATAAAATATTTAACCAGGAACAGTATAAACCATTATTTACATTCAGACATTTGCGATAACCATTCACAACCCACAGAAACACTATACTCACATATCTACTTATACTTTTGGATAGATTCACTGTCACACCTATATATACACACATTTCTACATCTGAGCAAGTGTACAAATTTACATATAAATTATACATATTTTATATAAAAATAACAAATGAGAGATGGGCAAAACTTTAATCCCAAATCCAAACCTCTACTCATTCTGTGTGGCTATTTATTTGGTTTTGAATTCCTATGATTTTGATCCTGGACTGGAGCCAGCAACAGGTAGTATATATTTTCTGTTTCGCAATTCAGATGTGGCTGAAATTCCCTGAGAAGAACAGTTCTTATGACATTTCCCCTATTCTAGATAGAAGACATTTCATATAATTTCAGTCTTTTGGGATAAAATATCACAGGAACAGTTTAAAGCACTTTGGCAACACCAAAACTATACTAGAGCCTTAATTTGGCTTTAAAACAAAGCCCCAAATCCAATTCTAAACCTAATCTGGAGTGAATTCAGCCCCAATTATTGACTCCTCATCTTATTTCTAATATGTATATAGTATGTGTGTGTATGTCTATCTATCTATCTATCCACACACTTTCCCCTCACATATATGTGGTGATAGCCATGTGATAAACTGCTGAACAGTGTGATAAACTGCATTTACTATGCACTTCTTCCTACCTCACCTACACTGTGTCCACTAATTCATCTTCCCATACAGGATTATACTAACATTTCAAATCCCTTAAGTGGCTTCAAGTAGCTGCTTTTTAATAAACAGACAAACACAAATCAGCTTCCTACAAAAATGTTTCATTCTTTCCTCCGAATGTAGAATTTCCTCTCTAAATGATACTAGTCTGAGGCCAAGGATGGGCACTTTTTAATCAGGAACAAGTATGAAGTCTGATATCTTGACAGTCCAAACTTTTCATTGGAGGACTCAATTTAGTTTTAGTCCTACTAGGTCCCAAAATGCTGCATTTTAAATTTATGACATTTTTATGTTTAAGAAAGAAATTACGTGGTAATTTACTTTCTGTCTCTTTCTGTCCTCTGACGTTAGACTACCTTAGTTACTATGAGTCCATGTGGAAAGATATTAAAAATAGTTCTGAGACACTTTCTCAGAGCACTCAGAATTGTAAGTCACCGTCTGTTACCCCTCTGCCTCTACAAGCACTCTCTGAATCTATAAAAGGTGGATTCCCTAGCCATGTGGATTGAGGACAATGAGAACTGACTAAGTGAGAAATTGCCTGAGACCAGCATTGTAATCTGTTAAATTTTAGACACTAGAAAGTGTGTTTTATTTTTGTTTTTATTTCTAACCACTTTCTATTTCTATTACCCTTGCTTGCCATCACTTAAATATCTTTTCTTTATTAATAAACTTATTTTTGCTTTGACCATACAATCACCTTAATTCTGTGTATTAAAGTAAAGTGCGGGTCCTCAGCTAAGCTAACAGGCTGGTGTGCACATGGAAGCAGCGCCATTGGTAATTTCTGTGAGTGTCCAGTGATAGCGGCTAGATACTGCAAAGGAATGCTCTTTCAGGGGATTTGGGAACTGGAATTCACTGAATGTTACCTGCAAGACAAGGTTGAGACTGACATAGTCTCAAGGAATTTGATGTTGAGGCAGCTAGACTGGTGTGGCAGGGTGCTGACACACAATCTAATCTCCACTAAACAGGGCCGGCTCCAGGCACCAGCCTGGCAAGCAGGTGCTTGGGGCGGCCGCTCTGGAGAGGGGCGGCACGTCCAGGTATTCGGCGGCAATTCGGCGGACGGTCCCTCACTCCCGCTGGGAGCAAAGGTCCTCCCGCCGAATTGCCGCTGCAGATCGCGATCGCGGCTTTTTTTTTTTGGCTGCTTGGGGCAGCCAAAACCCTGGAGCCGGCCCTGCCACTAAAGCTGTCTCTTGCTGAGACAGAGGGGTAAACGCAATGGCTTATGCTTCTGAGCACCCTGCAAAAGCATCACAAGCCCACATATATATTTTAAAACCTCTCTAGAACATTTTAAAAGAGGTTATCTGTAAATCTGTGACATATATAAAATACAGTGTGGTGTTTTGTGATATGAAGGTTTCATCAACACTAGTCTGGAATTAACCTGTGCAATTCACTTATGGGTTTGCTGTTGAGTACTGTGACCATCCTCAGCTCATGCTAATGAAACCTTTAAGCCACTCTACCATACATTTTCTCCATCACATATATATCAAAATATATTTTGCAGGCATCACCTTGGTATCTGGGCATGTTACAAAAATGAATAAAATAGAGATGAATGCGGTCAGTAATAAGCAACAAAGCAATATATATACTGTATATATACAAAACAGATATATGCAGAAGATAAGCCCATCCTGCTCGGTTTACAGTAAATGGCAAAATACCTACTGATTTCAGGGGAGAGAAATCAGGCTATAAATGTTTCCTTGCATAATTTTCACACAATATTGAATTTGTAATACACTAAAAAGACCACATTGCTGCTTTTAAGATAAACATTCTTTTGTACATTTAATCTTTCTAATGCTTTGTGCAAATGTATTTAAATGGTTTCCTTGCATGCTTATTCAGCAAACATTTAATCATAAAATGTGATAAGTATAACTAGTTTCTGCACAGAAAGTTTCTTCATATTTATCATAAAAAAGCAACTGCATTTTTGTGTGCTCTATCAGCAGAGAAGCAGTAATTTGGTTATATTTTCAGAGCTATTCTGACTAAATATAAAACAAAGTGAAAAATATGATTCCGGTTTAATTGATCTTAACATTTTTATTAACTTACTTTAGACATCTTGCTCTTGCTGTCTCCTGTTAAAAATGCCAAATTGTTGATTTCATTCTGAATCACAAAATTTTGTTCTTCTCTCTTGAAGTTCTAAAACAAAAATCACTAAGAAGTTGAAGTCATGAAGATATTGTGTGCCACAGTTATATATACAAATACAAAACACTGAAAGATAAGAAATGAGAAATAGCATCTTACATGTGATTTACACCATAAGATAAAAACCTCAGCTACCATTTGGAAGAGTTCATCAGAATCTGCATCTGGTTTCTTGAGCCAATTTGCTCTGAAAATAAAAACAAGTGATGTTTACAATAAGAATTAACTCCACATAAATATTATTACGGTATTTGACTAAGTGGTTGTGTTTGTGTTGCTAACTTTAGAATGAAGTGAAGTGGCACTCAAACTTTCTAAGTGCTAATGCAGCTTCTCTTTATGTCTATCATGAATCACTGTTCCCTCAGAGTGCAGAGGGTTCATTCAACTCTAGAAAGAACCTCTGGCTGCACTGGAAGTTGGTTCATGGCCTAAATGATCATGTGCTTTATAAACTTTATAAATCACTCATTACAACTAAAGAGAAGTTGAGTATTTCTGATGTAAGCTTTAGGTGTTTTGTTTAAAATAGCTACACAGACTTTACATTCACATAACCTGCCCTGATCATCTTTGCAGCTGATTGGGTACACTGGCTCCATGATATTCACTTGTTCACCATCAAAACATCATGCACTGGGTTAAAGATATTTCAAAATATTTTTTTTCTGTGTACTTTCTTATTTAGACCATTCTCTACTTTTCACCAAAGGTTCTAGAACAAGATTCTGGATCTTCACATGCCAAAACTGGCACTGCAGAAGGAGATCATTTTCAATGCTCTAAAGAAAATTTTTAGTAGAAAAAATCAATAAAGAATAGCAATTTCCTTAGGTGCTAGGGTTTTGAAAGTGTCTACATAATAAGACACTGTTTGGTTCATAGATTAATAGGGTTGGGTCTACACGTAAAATTTGGGTCAACCTAGCTACATTGCTTGGGACTGAAAAAATCTGTTTGACGTAGTTAGGTTGTCCTAATCCCCACTGTAGACGCAGCTAGATTGACGGAAGAATTCCACCCATCAGTGAGGTGGATTACATACATAGACAGAAAACCCCTTCCATCGATGTGGGAAGCATTTACACTACAGCACTAGAGTGGCACAGCTACAGTGCTGTAGCCAGAAGGGACCAAGGCCAGAAGGGACCCTTTTGATAATCTAGTCTCACTGCCTATATAACACAGGCCATAGAACTGCTACAGTTCAATCAATCTTGGTTTAAAAATTGCCAGAGATGGAGAATGGTTGGGAGCCTATATATCTCTAATACCACTGTGGAATGCCCTAGGAGAAACCACAGACAATAATAAACAAAAGAAAAGTTTATTCTCTGCACTAGAAATAAATCAGCACAAAAATAGTTCATGCCTGAGGTTTATGACTAATATTTTCGAAGTACTCTTTCGGAATATTTCATTCAGAAGATAACTCCTAGGCAGCCAAATTGTCCCTCAGTTTCAAGCATGCAACTCCTCCAAGGGCAGAATTTCACCTTCTGGGCTTCCAAATTCAATTTCGTTTTGGGGTTTTAGTCTGCATAAGTGCTGACTGTGCAAATGCAACTGCTTTCCAGGAATGAATTTTTCAGTAGGTCCCTTTTCTAGGGACAACAGTAATATAGCCAGGGGTGGTAGCACTACCTATTAATAGGGTTGCCTAACCCTTCCCATTATTAGACCCTGTTTTCAGTTGCTTATAATTTTGCCAAACTTGAATAGTTCAGGCTGCAATTTTCTATGCTGAGTGTCTGCCTCAGGCTGATTTTTTTTTTTGCAAAGACAAAAATTTCAGACAAAACAGTTCCAGCCATTTCTGAGAATCAGGTTAAGGGAAAATATGTTATTTTGCCCATGTAAAAAAATTCTGGTGACCTTTGCTTTGAATAAATCTAATCCCAGATTTTGGAACAGGGATTTGAAAATTGGCAGGGATGAAAATTCAACCAAATTTGGCCAAATTATAAATCTCTGAAAGATCAGTTTGCACATGCTCAGTAAATACTTCTTTGACATTAGCAGTTAAAATCGCAGAAGATTCATCTGCAATGGGTATGATCAAACTTCTCACTGCCCTTAGTGCTGACCAGACTGTGCATGCACCCTCCCCACAAAATAACTCAGCATGCTCCATCTCCTCACAGCCCCGTGTATTGACCAGACTGTGCACACATCACCTCAGAGAGTAGCCGAGCATTCTCCAGCCCAGGAATACAGGGGCAAAGCCAGACTTTCCTTGTAATGACTGCTTCCAGCTGCCCTGGGCTGGGCTGGGGCCAAGCACTGGAACAGAGAGCAGGGAGCCTGTCTCTCTTGTGCTCTTGACCCACCTGCCGGCATCCAGGGACTGATTTGAATGCAGAGGGGACAAAAGATGGACAAAGTGGGGAGGAAAAAGACTAGAATGGGACTAGGAATCTAGTGAGGCTGGGACTGGAGATGGGGGCAAGAGAAATTGTGATTGGAAATGGCTGGCAAGAACACTTGGACTCACTGGTGGAGAAGGGGTGGCTAGGACTGGGAGGGCAGGGAGTGGAGTCTGCAATAGGGAACTGTGAAGGGGCAAAGGAGGCTGGAACTGGTTGGACAAGCAGAATAGGACGGAGTCAGGGAGAGACTGGGACTGAACACCAGTGAAAGAAACTGTGGATGGGGGCGGACAGGGAGAAATGACTGGGAGCCAGTTGGCTGTGGGGGACAACATTGAGATCAGACAAGAACCACGGTGGAGGGGGAGAATGAGACTGGCTGGACAAGGACACTTGGACTAGGAACCAGTGCGGGGATGCGGGCAGAGATGGAGGAGAGGCAGATCTGACAAGGAGCTGGGGTGCGGGAGAAAACTGAGTCTAGCTTGGCAAAGACACTAGGAAAAAGAGTGGGAGAGGAGGTGCGGGGGTGTGTGTGTAGATGGGATGAAAAGCCCAGAGAATGAGCCTGTGACTGGGAGCCAGTGAGAGGGAGAGGGAGAGACAGGGAGGGGAGAACCGTGACTGGCTGGGCAACAAAACTCAGACTGGGACGAAAAGCCTGAGGAATAAAGACTGGGACTGGATAAGGAGCCAGGCAAAGAGAAAGGACTGGAACAGGGATAGGTTAGAGGGGACAAAGCAGAAAGGGTAAAGCTTGAGGGTGGGGACAGGTAGAAGAGTCTGTGCCCAGTAGTGCACACTTCCCTCCAGAGTCTGGAAAGTAACCCAAGATTCCAGAGTTTCAGCATTTCTCTGATGTCAGGAGAGACAATATCAGTAAAACCCACTGACAATGTTTGTTTCATCCCCCTCCAGTGCTAGTCGACACAGAGGATGACAACCTACTGCTGCTTTCAGTTCCCCATTAGGTCAAGTGGCAGAGAAGTGTGCAGTGGATCTTAAGGTTCCAGCCCATGGAGTATCATGGGATGGAATTTCTGAGTTTTTTTCAGTTTACTTTTTTTAAAAATAGGAAACTATACACACAAAACTACACCAATAGAACATTATTAAGGTTGCAAAGTGAAGCACTCATAGTAAAAGTCAAGTCATGCATTATGACACAATCTTTGATTACATGATGACATACTATTTTTTCCACGGGAACCATGCCTCATTCAGGGCACAGGGTGGACCTGCTCTGGGGATAAATTAGGAGTGTGTAGTAAAGAAGGCATTTCTCTGTAACACCCTTGCCTCATTTGTCAAAAAAGTTGGAAGATGCCTTGTGAATTCGGCAAGGGATTGCAAGAAGAGAAAGGACAATCTCATGGTTAATATAGTTGTCTGTTGCCGTGGAGAACTGGAGTGCATCCCTGCCTCTGACACAAACTTTCTCTGTCATGCTAGGCAAACCACTTAAACTAGATTTTTCACAGGTAGCCACTAACTGTGTGTTCTTCATTTTCTGGGTGTCCAAGTTGAGATGCTGGGGTCTAATTTGTAAAAGTGCTGAGCACTCACAACTGCAACGGAAATTAATGGGAATTGTGCTTTGAAAGTGGCATATAATGCTAAGTATTCTGAAAAATCAGGTAGCAGTTGTTTCAAGTTTGGAACCCAAAATAATTTAAATTTATAGTAATTTGTACCTCTGCTCCTCATCTGTAAAATGGGAATATGACTATCCCTCTGTGACGTTGCCTTCTATATGTTTATGGAAATATGCTTATAAGTGTAAATATAACATAACTGGAATATACTTTATGCTAGATATGCCATGTGACATTTATTTGCAAAAGTTATGATCTACTGAATATATTCATCCTATTTGTATGCATGTATAATTTTTATATCTGAAGTTATGAGCGTTGGCTCTATGCTTATATTTGAAGTGTTTGGGAGTACTTAGCTACAATGGACTTTGGGAGATGCCAATCCACATCTGAGCTTTCCTGGGAACGTTCAAACTAACATGTAAACAATGGCGTTGGCCTGCAAAAAGCTGAATCATTCATGGACATGTGACTTGCCCAGGTGGCTACAAACTCCATCTTGTTGCTGTGATTTTGCACAGAAGAACAAAGGGGTTTCCTCCCACAAGAGAGAGAATATAAAAGGCCCTGGAAGCCTCTCCATTTTGTCTTCAGCTGGCTCAAGAGATGGCCTGGATGACTGGAACAAAGGACTGTAACTACAGGGGTATGAGGGATTGCTGGACCCAGGCCATAAACTACATTGTTGGTCTGAAAAGGATTGTACCTGAGATAACACCTAGGGTGAGAAGTTAGTATTTGTAACTAGATCCTTAGTGTATTAAGTTAGCCTTGCATATTTTCATTTATTTTATTTAGTAACTTAATTTGTTCTGTCTGTTATTACTTGAAACCACTTAAATCCTACTTTTTATTCTTAATAAAATCACTTTTGTTTATTATTGAACCCAGAGTAAGTAATTAATACCTAGGGAAGCAAACAGCTGTGCATATCTCTCTATCAGTGTTATAGAGGGCGGACAACTTATGAGTTTACCCTGTATAAGTTTTATACAGAGTAAAACGGATTTATTCGGGGTTTAGGCTCCCAGAAAGACTGAATATTGGGTGCTGGGAAAGTTCTTGTTAACTGAGAAGCCCCGGGGCTAAGTGAATCTTAGTTTCTGTGAACTGCGGGGGGGGAGGCCCATCCTCTTGGTCTGTGCTGGAGCCGACTGGTTTGTCTAGCTCAGCAAGACAGGAGTGGAAGAAAGCCTTTTCTGGCAGTGGGGTTTGTTCTCAGTGGTATCCCAGCACATCTAGTGACAGTCTTGAGGGAGTTTCTGTGACCAAACCCATCACACCCTCACCTCCCAGGAGTGTTATGAACATAAATTATTTAATGTTAGTGAAGAAATCAGATACTATAGTGACAAGACATAGAAAATGTCATGAGGATATTATTAATTCTGTCTTCAGAGCAAGGTTTGAATAGTGTGCACTAAATAAGGCCTGGGGCTACACATTGAACAATGAGGATAAAACAAAATACTGAATAGCGGCTCATTCACTGAGCACCATCCATCCTGTACAATGAGCAAGGCAGGGATTCTGTGGGAAAAATAGTATCTGACCATGTATTTAAATATGCACAAGGGGACCAAAATTAAAGTTGGACAGACAGCCTTAATTCTTGCATTCCCTGACTTTTGAGTTCTTGACTTTGCAACCTTAATAGTGCTCAACATAATTTTTTATGTAATTTGAAAAAGGGACAGGATTCTCCAAAAGGATCTCTACTTCTATTTATCTCTCTTCATCATCATCTTTAAGATTTATTTTGTCTTGTGCAAGTTAAAAACGTTTCAAACTGTCTTTGTGCTAGTGTTCTTAAGCATTTTTCAAGTTAAAGAAAATAGGCTACTCTGTAGTAAAAGGGGAAAACTATATTCTGCCTTTCACCCCCAACCCAGCAAAGCACTTAAGCATGTGCTTTACTTTAAGCATATGAGAAGTCTCATTGACATCAACGGGACTGTTCATGTGCTTAAAGTTAAGAGAAAGCGTACGTGTTCCTCTGGATCAGAGACTTACAAGATAAAGCTTCTTAGGACAGGGGACCTTTTATATTTTATAAATAAAGAACCCCTGTCTATATCTGGACTAACGTAACCATATCCATTTCTGGGCCTCTATGAAGAGTTTCACATTGCACTGATCATACTGTCCCTGAGATTTAATCTTCTTAGCGGAAATCCTTATCAGTAAGGTTTTATTTATAGGGTTGAGATTCTGTACCCTTGAGTTAAATTACTCTTGGCTGTGTCTTTGCTCTGCCCTTATTTATCCTTAGATTCTGAATTCTTCAGTTATATTACCCTCTGAATTTAAACTTCTGTTAAATCTACTGCACACTTTTCCTGACCTAACTAAATTTAGTAGGACTTGAGGTCAGTAATGTTCTTTTGTTCTATTTCTTATTGATTTTTCAGGAGGGCTCTCCGTTCTTCTTTGTGTCGAGTGGCAAAGCTATCAGAATTATTATTTGTACACTTTTCAGAATACTAATTAAAACAATTTACAGATCCACGGAGTGCCCTTGACATGACTGGGCTGGAAGGTTCCTATTTATCCTACCTTTTGGTCTTGAAACAATTTGCTTCTCTTAGCCTGAATGACTACTTGTTGGCAGAATTAAAAATCTACTTTTAACACACTTCCTAGACTTTCACTTTTAGAACTCCATTATGGTAAACCTCATGTGTTTGTACTGTGAAGTCTGTGTATTAAGGAAATGGAAAATTTCTTACCAATAATTTCCTTTCTGCTAGCAGCATCTCCCACAATTCTACACACCCTGGATGGCTCATGAGTCAAGGATCAAATATCAAGTGGAATTGTTACCATATCACCATCTTTCTTGGTCTAATGTAGTTATTTTGTTATTTCAGGAATAATTGTTTATAATGTTATGCAAGATTTACAGCTTCGGAATACTCATCTGGCAGCAGGCAGGAGTGGCTGAGCCAAAACACTGATCTGCCTTCGTAAACTGCAAAGAGAGGATATCTGCTGAGATGTCCAGTATTGTGGGAGATGCTGCTAACAAAAAGGAAATTATTGGTAAGAAATTTTCTAATTTCCATTCTGCAGGCCAGTATCTCCCACAATTCTGGACATCTGGGAAATAGTGAGCAGTTAAAAAGACAGAGGAAGAGTTATGAAACAGAAGTTTAGCAGGAAAGAATTACCCCCCTCTTTGTGAGCTTGCTTTCACCTGTATTATTTCTGACCCACTGGCTGAAGCGTATTCCTGCCAAAGGAGGCCACCTCTGCAGGAGATAGAAGGTTCCCCTTGTAGTGCTTAATGAAGGTGTTAGCTGTAGACCAAGTGACCATTTTGCAAATTTTCAAAGTGGACACAGGAGGTTGCTAAGAATCTCATGCAGTGCACCTTTATCTCTTCTGGGACACTTGCCTCTGATGATTTTGTAGGCTTCCACAGTACATAGTCTAATCCTCCTAGCGATGGAGGACTTGGAAGCCTTGAGTCCCTGGCATTTCAGGAGGAAGGACACAAATAGAGAGCTTGATCTTTTTGTGGATTCTGTATGCTTGAGATAGATTTTCAGTGCTCTTCTGACATCTAGGGTACACCACGACTTTTCAGTTGGATGTTGTTTGATATAGAAAGAAAGAAGCACAACCTCTTGGGAAGCATAGAAGGTGGAATTTACCTTAAGAAAAAAAGAATTCTGGTATCCTGAACACCACTTTGTCTTTGTGGAACAAGCAGTAAGGCTTCTATATAGATAAGGCTGCCAGCTTTTGCCTGGTGGACATGACAGCTACTAAGAAACAAGTCTCAATAGATAAATAAAAGGCTGACCCTAAAGTCACAGGCTCAATGGGCTGGCTTGTCAAGGCCCTCAAAATTAGTGGTAGGTCCCATTTTGGGAAGAGTGGCCTGAGAGCCGGTCTGGCTAATTGGACTGGTCAAATGAATCTGGCTACCTGTGGACTGTCTGCCAGGGAGCCCAAGGATCCTGCAAATGGCACACTACTAAGAGCCTGATGTGCAATGGCACTGATCTGAAGGCCTCAGTCTATGCTTTCTTGGAGAAAGTCCAGAATGGCTGGAATTCCTGGATTTCTGGCATCTGCACTATGCTCCTGTCACAATTTGTTGAATATAGACCAGATAGAGGAGTGTGCTTTTAGTGTTGATACACACATATAGGCAAAAGGCAATATCTTAATGACTCTGGAGACAAACCGAAACTTTCTAGTGATTCCCTCTCAACGGCTAGGTTGTTAGCTGAAGCCATTTTGAGTCTGGATGAAGAAGAGGACCTTGTGAGGGGATGTCCTGTCTCCACAGAAACTGGTATGTGGGCTCCAGTGTCAGCTCTATCAGGTCTGAGAACCAAGATCTCCTCGGCCAATGAGGAGTTATCAGTATTACCGTCATCTGTTTTATTTTCTGGACCACCTTCCCCTGTAGTGGAAAGACAAAGTAGGCCCTGTGGCCAACTCAGCAATAAAGCATCTGTCCCTTGTGAAGTATTTTGGCCTCTTTGCATTAGTACAGTTCGTGAACAGGTTGGATAAGGAAGGTCTAAACAATGAGATCAAAAACCTTGTGATTCAGGCACAACTCAGAGTTGTTGACTCTATGCCTGCTGAACCTTTTGGTTCAGGTCCCCTTTGATCTAGATCGCTTTAAGGGAAAAGAAGAGCTGTCCTGCCCACCTCATTATTTCCATTGCTTACATGTGCAGTGTCAGACTCTTCATTTCCCTCTTGGTTGTTTAAATATGCAATCACAGTTGTACTGTCTGATTGACCAAGACATTGTTCTGCCTTAGGGTGGATTAGAACCTTTTCAGAACTAGTTTAACTGCTCTGAGAGGTTTATGCTGTGAGTTTTTTCCTCCTGGCTCCAGAGGCCCTGGGCTGTTTAGGTCTGCAAATGAATTCCCCAGCCCTCCAGGCTGGTGTTGGTTGTGAGGATTAAAGGATCTGGAAGGCAGATGGGCATGCCTTTACGGACATTGTCGTGGGCTGACGACCACTGTAAGGAGTTGAACACCTGTGCTGAAACCATACTTGATCTTTTATGTTTTCTGGGAAGTGGTCCCAGACTTTTAGTATGAAGACTTGAAGATTTCTGATGCATGATGGTGCCAATAGAGTGATCCCTATGCACGACACCAGGAGTCCTATCAGTTGAAGGCTATGGTAGGTCTCTTGCAGCTCTGGACCAAGAAAATAAATTCCTGGATGGAACCAGAGAACTTTTCTTGGTACTGATGATGAAGATGTCCACCTGGAAGAGATTCAACGTCTGGGAGGTGGCCCTGTAGCTGACTGCAATGGAGCTCTGATCAGGATGTGATCTAGGAAAGGGGACAGGTAAGTTTCCTGCAACCTGAGTCTGGCTATTATCACCAGTAACCTATTTGTAAGAACCCTCGCCAAATGGAAGTGTTCACTACTGATAATGTTTTCTGCTGGAGATTAACCTCAGAAGTCTGAGGTGGCATGGTCTCATGAGGATATGGAGATATGCAGCTGCTAGAACTACTTAAGTCAAGAAGTCCCCCAAGAACAGGGATGACACCATAGAGGCAAGGGTCTCCATCTGAAACTTCATTTTCTTCATCCACTTGCTGATCCTTTTGAGGTTCTGATACCACCCATACACTTCTATACAATGAAGAATCATAGAATTAAAAAAAACATAGAACTGTAGGACTGGAAGGGACTTTGAGAGGTGATCTAGTGCAGACCCCTGCAGTTAAGGCTGGACTATGTAATAACTAGACCATTCCTGACAGATGTTTGTCTAACCTGTTCTTAAAACTTCCAATACGGAGATTCCACAGGCAATTTGTTCCAGTCCTTAAGTACCATGATAGTTAGGAAGTTTTTTCCTAATGTCCAACCTAAACCACACTTGCTTCAATTTAAGTCCATTGCTTCTTGGCCTATCCTCAGAGGTTATCAAGAACAATTTTCACCTTCCTTCTGTAATAACCTTTTATGTACTTGAAAACTGTTATCATGTCCCCCTCAGTCTTCTCTTCTCCAGACTAAACAAACCCAATGTTTTCAATCTTTCCACATAGGTCATGTTTTCTAGACATTTAATCATTTTTGTTGGTCTTCTCTGGATTTTCTCCAGTTTGTCCACATCTTTCCTGAGATGTGGCACCCAGAACTAGATTCAATACTCCAGCTGATTCCTTACCAGCACGGAGTAGAGCAGAAGAATTACTTCTCATGTCTTGCTTACAACACTCCTGCTAATACATCCCAGAAGGATGTTCACTTCTTTTGCAACAGTTTTACACTGTTGACTCATACTTAGCTTGTGATCCACTATAACCTCCAGATCCCTTTCCGCATTACTCCTTCGTAGGCAGTCATTTCCTATTTTGTATGTGTGCAATTGATTGTTCCTTCTTAAATGGAGTACTTTGTACTTGTCCTTCTTGAATGTCATCCTATTTACTTTAGACCATTTTTCCAGTTTGTCCAGATCATTTTGAATTTTAATCCTATCCTCCAAAGCACTTCCTACTCTTCCCAGCTTTATATCATTAGCAAACTTTATAAGTGTACTCTCTATGCCATTATCTAAATAATTTATGAAGATGGAGCAGAAGTGGAACCAAGAGAACGTTTTTTCTGTTGAAACACTCTCTGTGACTCCCATATCCAGAAGATGACATATTTCATTCTGGATCAGATTGTGTTTTATGGGGTTGTTGGAGATGGGTAACTGGATGAAGAATCGATGGGGTGCAGCCCGCAGCTTGATGGAGTATCCCTGGCTCACTATTTTCCTGACCCACTTGTCTGTCGTCATTGAAAACCAGTCCTCTAGAAAATGGAAAATCCTGCCATTTCAGCTCTGGAGGGAAGCCTATGCAATCTTTGTCAAAGTGGATTTTGCAAGGGCTGAAGTCCCTCTGACTTTCCCCCTGGACCTTGATTCCATTGTTTTCCCTTGGGGAATCTGCCGTCCCTTTTCTGGTACCTCTGTGAGGATGAGGAGAGAAAGGAATGCCTCTCTCCCTGAAGGCTGGTCTATATTCCCTTTTGAGGGCACTTGGAGGGGAAGAGAAAGACACTTTAGATTTGCTGCACTGTCAGCCACCACCATATCTAGCCCTTTTCTCCAAAAAGGAGGGAGCCTGTAAAGTTGGCCAAGCATAGCACTTGATTAGAGTGAACATCTCACCTTCCAGGGCTGGAGCTATAAGTGGCATCTGGCTACTGAGCTGGAGGCCCTGGCATAGGCTGAGAATTTCATTGCATCCTCTAAAGTATCGGCGACAAACACTGTTGCTAGGGAGACTGTATTTAAAGTGGAGCCAAAGTCAGCATGATCTCTGTCTTTAAGGGATTTGAGATCTTCCAGCCATGAAAGAGATGCTCTTGCAAAGCATATAGCTGCCAGAGATGCTGGGAGGGTGGCGGAGGAGGCTTCAAAGCCCTTTCTGAGAGTGGTCTCCATCTTTCTATCCCTGGGGTCATTAATGAGGAACTCCCTTTCTGAGGGAATAACCATATCCTTGGCGAGGGACGCTACAGCTAGATATTGAGGTCACTGTTGTTAATGTGCTTGCCCTTATCAGGCTTGTTCCATTCAACACTAATCACCTCCTCGAAGAAGGACTGAAGAGATATTTCAGCCTCAGGGAAGGATGTTGAGGGGAGAAATTTACTCTGAAACTTACTCGCAGGAGCCTGCCCAGAGAGATTTCAGAGCGAGACAGCTCACCCTCCTCAGTGGAGGAGGAGGTCAGAGGACTCTCATCTCCTAGATTTTTATTTTTCCATTTTTTTCCCCTTTGTACTCTTATTAGGATTTTTAACCTTTTCTGTGAACTTTGGGAGTGTAGAATCTCTGCTTCAGCTTTGGTGAGGCCTTTTTGTGGCTTGCTCTCCTTAGGGCCTGGTGAGGTCTGTCTTGGAATCCCCCCATTGGGTCCCATTCTACTGGGAAGTGGGGGGCACTCACTGTCAGAGCCCTTCTGGTCAGCTTGGAGGGAAGGGAGCTGATTAGAAACCCTAGTTCTTTCCCCAGAACACTAAGAACCCACTTTAGGGAGGGGTACTTGTGGCCCCACAACTGTCCCCTCTTTCTGCTCTGCAGGGGTCATCCTGAGGATTTAGCCTCTCTGTTGAGTGGTCAGAGTTCTCCTCGCTTTTGGAGCCTCTTCTTGCTCTGCATTGGGGTTCCTGGTCCATTGTTCCCTCATTGCTGTGTCAGGGGGTAGGGCATCCCCCCTTGCCCATCTGATTCATAATTGGAGTTAGGGACAGAAGGCTGGGTGTACACTGGGAACAACTCGTCATTGCCAAGCCTGGGAAGGCTGCCTCACACATAGAACACTACTTAGATTTCACCTGGTGCTTGCTTGGCTGCTCTGCCAAGCCTGCAAGGGGCAGAGTAGCCATCAGGGAGACGCTGCAGTGGAACCTCAGGGAGGGTTAAACCACCAAAGGGTTAACTGACTCAGGGAGGAGGAGGGATGCTGAGGAAGGAAAACACTGCTCCCCACTACCCCCCCCAAAAAACGGGGCAGAAAAGTTAACATAGAAAGAGTAAGGAAGGGAACAGAAGAAACTGCCACTGTCTGCTGCTGCAGAGGCAGAGTCTGGGAGCAAGCAGGAGCAGTGGGGACATGGCCAGACTGTGCGGCGCCAAACGCTGATCAGCCTCTGGGAGGTGCAAAGAGAGGACAGCAGCACGGACATCCAGAACTGTGGAGATGCTGGGCTGCAGAAAAGAATGGCTACTTATCTTGGTTACTTACCTTATAGTACTGCGGTTCTCTGAGATATGTTGCACAAATAGATTCCACTCTCGGTACACCTTCACCCCATTTGTGTGAGACCAGATTCTTTTGGCCAACAGTGTTCATTGGGGCCACATCTGCCCCCTAAATGTTCCCATGCCCCTCCACCCGAGAGCATAAAGCGCAGAATGGGCCTAACCATCCCTCAGTGCCCTCACCAATACAGAACCCCGGAGGGGCAGGATTCCATAGTAGCAGGAAAGAAAGGCAGTTTGTGGAATCCATCTGGAAAACATATCTCACAGTACCACTTACTGTACAGTAAGTAAGTGACTGTTCTTTCTTCAAGTGATTGTTCACAGGAATTCTATGCTTGGTGATTGACAAGTGGTTGTCTGTTTGCTTGAAGGTGGGTAGTAGGAATCCTTCTTAAGCACTGATTCCAGAACAGCCATAGCAAAGTGAGCTTCTGATCTGGAAGTCTCTAACAATGTGTCTTGTAAAGGTGTGGACTGAGATCTATGTAACCCCCCCTACAGATTTTACTCCTCGGGGAATTCTCCAAAAATTAAAATTTCTGTGCACATTTTAAAATTCTGCATATTTTATTTGTCAAAATAATATCATCATACCAGTTTCAATTATTTTTGGTAATTTATTTCAAAATACCTGTCAGCAAGTATGTCTGTAACAAAAAAGATTCAGGAAATGTTTGGTTTTTTTTGACAAATAGCTTCCTTAATAGGTATATTAATACAGAACTTTGAGTAATAATTCATTTAAACTACAATACAGAAACACATTTCCTGCACCCCTCAGAAACAGTGCAAAGGCTTGGGAAGTGAGGGGTAATGGAGGAGCTGAGGCAGAGGGAAGTAATTGCCTGGGAGTGAACCTGGAGGGTTGTTGAGTGTGGGTGGGAGAAGTATGGAACAGGTTTGGGAGTTGGGGGGCACAGGAGAGATTGTTAGGGAGCTGGGAAGCCTCCCACATGCAGACCCTGGCTGACCCCTAGTCTCTCCAATTCAGTCAGGCACATCTGCCCCTGTCCCCAAGTGTCCCTGCACCCCCACTCAGCCACCTCCTCCCCCCATCCCCATGTGTCCCATCACCCCCACTCCTATTCAGCTCCTGGCTCAATACTGTCACCCCATTAGGTCCTGTGACCCCACCCCAGTCTCCCCTCCCCCGCCCCGACTAGCCATTCTTACTCACAGTTTATGTGACCCCAGCAGCACTGAGTGCCCTGCTCTGTCTGTCCCCACCATATCCCATGCTTCCTCACTTGGCCCTGCAGGCAGGATGCTGTGAGGAACACAGCCACTGCCCCCTCCCTCTCCATGGCTGGCTGCTCTGGCCCATGAGCCAGCTGCCCTCTGTTCTAGGGCCAAAGCAGCCCCTGGTGGGTGAAAGGTGTACTTGCAGCCTCTCTCCGGCAGAATCTATTTTCTGTGGGGGACATGAATTTTGTGAGTGCCCAGTGGCACAGAATTCCTCCAGGAGTAAGATTTCAGAAACAAGGAAATTCTTCAAACAGGCAGCAGCAGAGGCTGCCTGAGCTCTAGTGGAATGAACTCTAAAGTGGCTAGGTAGATATAACTTGGCTAGCACTCAACATGTTCCTATGCAGTCGTAGACCCACTTAGATAATGTCTCTGAAGAGATAATGCCTGCTCTTTAACCCTCTCTGAAAAGGGCATAAATAGTCCAGGGTGTTCCTGAATAGTTTTGTCCTGTCGATGTAAAATGACAGTGCCCTTACAATATGTGAAGTTTAGGTTCCCCTGAGGAAGAGTGAGTCTTTGGGGAGAATACTGGGATATAAATTAGTTTACATGGAATTCTGAAAGAAGCTTGGGATAAGGCCTGAGTGTGACCATGTCCTTATGAAACAGTATGTAAGACAACCCACTATGAGGGCCTGAATTTTCCCTATTCTTTGACCTGCTGTAATGGCCACTAAAAGGCAGCCTTCATTGTCAGATGGTATAGGTTGCTAAAGGCTCTAATGGGGACACATCAATCCTGCTAGTACTATACGGAGGTGCCAAGGGAGAGAAGGGGATGGCAAACAAAAGGAGAAACACGAATGAGGCCCTTAATGAACGTTACCACTTTAGGGTGGGAAAATACAGTATAGTCTTAGATAGGAGTGTAATATGCAGATATTGCTGTTAGATAGACCCATATGGAGCTGACAGAAAGTCTAGATTGTACCATGGCTAGCAGATAGTCCAATATTGCAGAAATGGTTGTTGTGAAGCAAGACAGATGGTGCTGAGATTCCCAAACAGAAGCAAACAGTTAATCTAGTTGAGGCTTTCCTGCTTTGGAACAGAACATTCTGAACTTCAGCTGAACAGCCTCTTTTGGTGGATGTCATCCAACTAGCATCCAAGCTGTTATATGTAAGGAGGTTGAATCTGGGTGCAGGGTCTAACAATTATTCTGTGAGACTACATCAGGAAGAGCTGGCAAGGCATTCAGTGGCTGCACAGAAATGTTAATTAGGTCCAAATACCAGTACTACCCGGCCCATGCTGAAGCTATCATAATAATCAGACCTGTGTGTTGCCTCAGAACCATTGTATCATGGGAATCAGTAGAAAGGCATACATCAGTCCCAGCGTTCAGGTATCTGGTCAGGGAGCTTGGACTGAAATCCCCATTGGAACAAAATGTTTGACACTTGTTGCTCTGGTGTGTGGCAAACAGGTCTATTTCTGGGAATTTCCACTCAAGAAAGATGTTCTGGACTTAATATTTGACAGACCATGAGTTATTGTTGAGAAGTGTGTGCTGAGTTGATCTGCCAAAGTATTCAGAAGACTGGGAAGGTACCGAGCAACTGGTGTGATGTAATTCGGAATGCACCAACCTCTTTATGCATAAGTTAGACTTATCATAGAATCATAGAAGATTAGTGTTGAAAGAGATCCCAGGAGGTCATTAGTCCAACCCTCTGCTCAAAGCAGGACCAACCCCAACTAAATCATCCCAGTCAGGGCTTTGTCAAGCCGGGTCTTAAAAACCTCTAAGGATGGAGATTTCACCACCTCCCTAGGTAACCCATTCCAGTGGTTCACCACCCTCCTAGTGAAATAGTTTCTCCTAATATCCAAACTAGACCTCCCCCACTGCAACTTGAGACGATTGCTCCTTGTTCTGTCATCTGCCACCACTGAGAACAGCCTAGCTCCATCCTCTTTGAAACCCCCCTTCAGGTAGTTGAAGGCTGCTATCAAATCCCCTCACTCTTCTCTTCTGCAGACTAAATAACTCCAGTTCCCTCAGCCTCTCGTCATACGTCATGTGCCCCAGTCCCCTAATCTCGTTGCCCTCCACTGGACTCTCTCCAATTTGTCCACATCCTTTTTATAGTGGGGGGCCCAAAACTGGATGCAATACTCCAGATGTGGCCTCCCCAGTGTCGAATATAGGGGAATAATCACTCCCCTCAATCTGCTGGCAATGCTCCTACTAATGCAGCCCAATATGCCATTAGCCTTCTTGGCCACAAGGGCACACTGTTGACTCATATCCAGATTCTCGTCCACTGTAATCCGCAGGTTCTTTTCTGCAGAACAGCCGCTTATCCAGTCGGTCCCCAGCCTCTAGCAATGTATGGGATTCTTCCACCCTAAGTGCAGGACTCTGCACTTGTCCTTGTTGACCCTCATCAGATTTCTTTTGACCCAATCCTCCAATTTGCCTAGGTCACTCTGGACTCTATCCCTACCCTCCATCATATCTACCTCTCCCGCCAGCTTAGTGCCATCCATGAACTTGCTGAGGGTGCAATCCATCCCATCATTCAGATCATTAATGAAGACGTTGAACAAAACCAGCCCCAGGACCGATCCCTGGAGCCCTCCGCTTGATACCGGCTGCCAACTAGACATCGAGCTGTTGATCACTACCCGTTGAGCCCATATCAGCCAGCCTCCAAATAACATGTGGCTTATTACACCTCTACCGCGATAGAACGCTGTCCTTGGGAGCCAAAAAATCTTACCGCCTTTAGGTGAAACCGTGTTATATCGAACTTGGGACAGCTTGAAGTCCTCCTCTGAGGCAGACACAGAAAGGTTCACTGCCTCATCCAGGTGAGATCACACTGGGGACTAGTTGTTCTTCCCCTTGCACTTGATGCTCTTTTTCACTTCCATCCTCCTGCCTTTCCAGGACCCCAGGCTGTACTATCTGACCTTGCTGGGATGACCTATTCTGCTTCTTTGAGGAGGGGGATCTAGCTGTGGAAATAGCAGATGATGCAAGCATTCTAGAATTTGACTGCACACCCTAGGTCAGAGGTTCCCAAACGTGGTCCACGGCTTGTTCAGGGTAAGCCCCTGGCGGGCTGCGAGACACTTTGTTTACCTGAGCATCTGCAGGTACGTCCGCTCGCAGCTCCCAGTGGCCGTGGTTCGCCGTTCCCGGCCAATGGGAGCTGCAGGAAGTGGTGGCCCGGCCTGCGCTGCTTCCCGTAGCTCCCATTGGCCGGGAATGGTGAACCACAGCCACTGGGAGCTGCAAGCAGCTGTACCTGCGGATGCTCAGGTAAACAAAGCGTCTCGCGGCCCGCCAGGGGTTTACCTTGAACAAGCCGTGAACCAAGTTTGGGAACCCCTGCCCTGGGTCATCCCATAGGGCCATGGTTAGTAAGGTTATGAACACTGAGTTGGTATCAGGAGGGATGCTCCCTATGAGTTCCAGGTCTCTTTCTGCTACCTCTCAGAATCCTCTCAAGAATCCCTTCCTGACTTTCTTTGAGCTACCCAAGGGGGGAAAGATGGATGGGTGGGAGATGACTCTCTCCTGTGGCTAAATGAAGATGAGAAGGATTTCATTTCCTCCAAGGGAGGAGCATTCTATTGGAAGTGCCTAGTCTCTGACAGGGAGAGGTCACTACTGGGCAGACCTCCGATAACTCAGAAGCTGGGTGTCTTGGATATCACTATCTTCAATCTCTCAAGAAGAGATGAGTCTGGTACCATGCTCACAGATAAGTGACTTGATACCGAATATAGGTTGGGTACCGAAATAGCTGGTACTAAGGTACTGGATACTGAGGAATGTGGTTCCAAGGTGATCAGAATAGAGGTGCTTATGATACCAAGACACTTGATGCCAGAGCTCTGGGTACTGACACATCTGGTGTCAAGGTTGGTGCCAGAGGGTCAGTACTGAGAGATATGAGATCCATAGACTTAGACGCGTTCTTTCATTTAAACAAACAAACAAACAAACAAACAAACAAACAAAAAATCATTCTAATTGTCACCACCAGAGGCAGCACCATGTAGCAAAAGTATTATAGGCAGGGCTGGTAAGCCCCACTTATTACGGAGGTTGTCTGACACTTCCCATTATAACACCCTGTTTGCAGTTGCTTAGAACTTTACCAAACCTAAACCAATCAGGCTGCAATTTTCCATACCATATGTCTGCATCAGGCTAAATTGTTCTGAAAAATGTCAGCAAAAACATATCAGCCAGTTCCAAGAATTAGGCTAAAGAAAAATAAATTGTTTTGCAATGTTAAAAAAATTCTGGTGACCTTTTCTTTGGGAAGTTCTAGCATCCCCAAGGACCTGTGCAACCTTAAGTCATTCCCCTTGTTTGTATGCATTATGATACAGTCTTCAGTTACATGATCATACACAATGTTTTTCGTGAGGACCCCGCCTCATTCAGTGAACAAGGTGGATCTGCTCTGGGGTTGAATCAGGGTTGTGTAGTAAAGTGTCATTTGTTGCAGAAGTGGAATTGGACAGTTGATTGGAATTTTTTTTGATGGAATGGTTTTTCCATCGGAAAATGTTGATTCATCAACATTAAAATGTTTTGAAGGAATGTGACAAGTTAGACTAAATTCCAGTCTTGCTTCTCCCTGCTTGCCAGCTCCTCAGTAGTGCATGTTCCTGAATCTATGGCAGCCCAGGGGGTGTGGCCTCAGAGCAGGGGCTCCCAGGGCTTCCAGGGTCCTTGAGCTTCCTGACTCCCAAGACTCCTGACAACTCAAGGATCCTCGGGGAACACATCAAAAATGTCAAAACAAAAATGTCATTGTGAATGTTTCTAAACAAAATTATTGGAATTCCCATTCCACAGAAATTTCAAAATTTCGTTTTAATTCTTTTTTGGATTTTTTTTTAAATATTAGAACTTTCCTCAGAAGAGGAATGCCAGTTTCCAGCCAGCTCTAGTGTGGCGAGAACGAAGCTTGGGAATCCAGGAAGAGAAGAAAACAGTCTCATGGCAAAGGTAGTTGAATGCTGCCCTGGAGAATTGCATTCTGTCCCTGCTTCTACCAAAGACTTCCTATGTAATGCCAGACAACCACTTAAACCAAACTATTACATGTGTGTTCCTCATTTTCTCGGTGCTTGACTTGAGACTCTGGAATCTGATTTATAGAAGTGCTGAGCACTCACAGCTGCAACTGGTATTTGCTATTCAATGCCAATTATTTCCTCTCCTCACAGGAGTGTTAAGAATTCTTGTGAAGCACTCTTATTACTGTTACAGTCCTAGAAAACATTTTAAAATGCAAAGAAAAAATAAAGCGAATAGATTTTTACATGGGTGAAATTTTAAAATATGTCACTCTAACAATTAACATTCTAACAAATAACAAA
This sequence comes from Terrapene triunguis, assembly GCF_002925995.2. Classification (NCBI taxonomy): domain Eukaryota; kingdom Metazoa; phylum Chordata; order Testudines; family Emydidae; genus Terrapene; species Terrapene triunguis. The sequence goes on from NW_020664447.1 coordinate 45,557,701, forward strand.
GACCCATATGATATTCAGAGCTTGAAATCAGCATTCCATTAAGTTCATAGCACTCTTTATCTTTTTTAACTCTAGATTCAAAGTAAATTGTTCTGTTGAATTATTAATACTATATTTTCTCACCTGTTGTTGTCTACATAACGTATCAGCATTGGATAGAAGGCATAGAGGTCTCGACAAAGAACTGCAAACTCATCTAGAATGAGTAGCTCTGCTTCTTGGGTATCACTTTTACTGTCTGCTCTTAGTTGTTCCTCCTCCATTACTATCTTTATGGCTTTCTTCTTTAGTTTCTCCAGGGTTGGAATAAAGTGGGTTTTCAACAGATCAGGCCTGGCTTTGCTGATGATAGGCTGAGCATAAACTGCACATTTAAAAAAAAAAGAAATTCCCAATTGTTTTAATCTTGTTAATGCTAATGCTTTTTATTTCTATAGCACTTTTTCATCCAGTGATCTTGGAGCATGTTATACCCACTAATAAAGCATCACAGCAACCTAGTGAGGTAGTTGTTATGTAGAGAGGTGCAAACTAGTGATGATAGCATGTAACTGGGAATCTGGAATGCTTTAATTATAATCCTAGATTTGTTACCTAATCCAATTATGGCCTTGGGTAAATCACACCTCTCTGAATCAGTCAAAATATCAATTTCTGTAAAATTGGAGTGATAATACAAATACTTTCCTGTCAGAAATATTGTGAAGTTCAGTTTGATAGCATCTGTAAAGTAATCTGAACATAAAAAAAAGCTATTGAAGTGCTAAGCGGTATTGTTATTTCATCACTTTCATAGATGGAAACAAAGAGACAGAGAGGATAAACTTGCTCAAGGTCACAGAGCTAGTTCATAGAAGAATTAGTAACATAACATAGGTCTCCTGAGCTCCTAAAAACCATGCTGTAAACGCTACACAATACTCCCTCCTTAAGTGAATATAGGGCCAGATCCTGTGAGCACTGGGCTTTGTGATCAGTTGGCCAAGTTCTTATTGATTTCAATGGAGTTTCCCATGGTTTGTGAAAGGGAGTGGGTTATCCCCAGAACTGCTTGAAAGGAAGCATCTCTAGAGTTGAAAGGATACTTAACCCTTCTGAGAAAATTTTCTATAAAATTTAATAGAATATTATAACCTTTTGCAGGCTTTCTGAATCATTTAATGGAAAATTATACCCTTACACTCTATAAAATCCTAAAGAAGGAAAAACCATTCTCTTTTAAATTCTATAGATTTTAGAGTAATTTCTATAGATAAATACATACTAAATTCTTTGGGACTTTTCTGTAAGTTCAGTCTTTCTGGCTATTCAACACGTGACCATCTCAGTAGAGATGCCAACTAGGGCACCTTGATGTGGCATGGTCATCTGGAACTTAGACTTCTAATTGGATTCTTCAGATCATATTTATTTTATGGCCCCTTTCGTCACACTTTCTGAGTTTTTGCCTTGCTAGGCTATAAGCAATTTGATTCATGTACCTTATCTTCCTATATTTGTGTGTGTGGCACTAGGCACATTTTTGATGGCACCACATATATGGAAATAAAACCTTTTGAAAATCAAAACTGCTTCTTCCTATTAATATTTATATTATTTATAATTACATAATATTCTGAATTCCTTCTTGTTATTAGCTATTACATACCACTATGTAACAGTAAAGTAAATGGTTGTAAACAAATTAAATACTACTACGCCTATGGTGATAGCAAATAGTTAGATGCAATTAATCTTTAAAAAATCATGTTTAATATAGATACCTGCAATTCTCTTCATCCAAGATGCTTCATCTATTCCCAGGTTGTTGTTGATGATTTTCAGAATGTTTCCCAGAATGATGCTGAGTTGCTCAGAGGTTACCATTGTACAGCAGGGTCCAGCACTTTTAGGCATATTCTCAGACCCTCTTTCCCACCAGTAGGATAAATAGTTGCATAGCATGGGTAAGATAACCTCAATCACATGGGGCATTTCAGTGTACCTGGCCCCAGACTCTGCTAAATCATTAATTTCCTTCATTAATCCATCTAGCTGAGGGATATCTGGACACATCTCTTCAACTGTATCTGGCATACCTAAAACTGCATATTAGGGTAGAAAACAATAATGTTTAATTTAAATACGGTATTTGTCTGTTTTTTCAAGGTCTAAATGTTTTAAAAACAAAGAATTAGGAGTTAAATAAAATAAGTAATTAGGATTGAATACTGTGCATGGCTGTGACAGGATTTGGGGGTTGGGAATGTGACCTTCCCAAATGCCACATTTTACCGAGGTAGTACATTAGTCATTATATAGTGGCTGTGGAGCTTTCTGCAAGCTAGATGGGATGATTCCTACCCCCATAGAGCTAGCTGGTGTCCAGCCCAGCTAAATAGGCTAGGTGCAGGACTGAGGATTTAGCCATACTGCTGATCTAGCATGTTATGTTTTCAAAGTGCTGGACAAATAATAATTACTCACAACTCTCCTGTGAGTTAGTATACTATTATCCCCATTTTACAGTTGGGGAAACAGGCAAAGAGAGGTTAAGTGATATGCCCAGTGATTCAGTGTCACAGCTGAGATCAGAACTAACTTGTTCCTAGCTCCCAGACTCAATCTCCTTCACTAGATCATGCTGCCACTCTCCATGAAAAGACAAGATTAGTCAGTTACATTTCAGAGACAGAAACTTGAATTAAATAATAACAGCTGAATGTAACCAGTGAAAAAAATTAGTTTGTAGCTTAGAAACATGATCTGTATGTGTTTGTCACAGTGCAGCTTACCCCTCTCCTGATACTACTATCTACCCAACCCTGATCTGGACTCTAAAGAGAGGTTTGATGAGGGAACTTGGATTCCCTGTTCCACCCCCATACATTAATCAGAGACCTGCCCACTTTAACAGCTAATTCCCCAACTGATCATCCAGCCTACTCCACTGCCAGACATGTCAGAACAACTTGCCTGCCCCCACTGCTACTTTTTTTTAGATATAGCTGCCAGGTAGGGAAGCTACAGGCAGTTGCTTTCATGAAGGGTTTGTTTTTGTTTGTTTTGGAAGGGTGGTGGTCTGAAGAGGAGGAAGAGCAATAGGGAACTGATTAGTGACCAGACAGCAAGTGTGAAAAATCGGGACGGGGGTGGGGGGTAATATAAGAAAAAGAGCCAAAAATTAGGACTGTCCCTATAAAATCAGGACATCTGGTCACCCTAGAATTGATGGATTTTTGTGGGAAACAGTCTGGAATTGATTGATTTTATTTTGGCAGACAGCAAATGTCATATGTATCACCGACTGAGGTGAAGAGAGTCAGAGTGTGCATGAGAGCCAGTCATGCTGCCAGGGATAATGGGGCCCTACAAATCATGTGGAACTAATCTGTTCTGTCAATCTGGCTAGGGATCCACATGGTTGGAGTCAGGGTCCATCACAGGTTCCCAACTACAATGGCACAAAAATACTGATGAAGGCCACAAGATGATTCCTTAATCCTGGATACAAAAAACTTTGTTTTCTGTTTATCCAGGCAAATCTTTGCCCTCCCCACCCCCAAAATCTGTTATGCCTTGTATGCACCGAACAGCGTCAGGCATATGTGTCTCTACTCAGATTTTGTAGTGCAGATGTGCCCTTAGACTAACCCCTAAGTATAATAGAGCACAATTTTATAAAAAGAATCCAAACACAATGTTCAGAAAAACAGGTAAGGGAAGCTGTGCCAGCCCAGCTTCAACCATCATGTAGCAAGGGCCAAAATAGCAAGCAATGGAAGAGCAGGAGAGTTATTTACTCAATCACACTTTTATTTTTCTCATTGTTTAGATTTCTTCCCACTACCTGAAGTGCAGCACATTATATTCTGAAGTACAGTACTTACTGGCTCGCTCTCTGGCAGTTTTTGTGTTGAAGACAGAGAGTGGGTTGTAACTGTTCAGAGAAGGTTCAAGGAATGCTACTGGAATGGCTGCTGCAAGGGAGGCTAAGCACTCACCAAGTGCTGGACGCTGCCTGTAAGTGACAGATCATTAATGTGATTTTAGGGGGAAAATCTTTCTTAAAGTTCAGCCTGCATTATACAGAGTTATCCATTTTTATTCCTATTTTGTTTACCATTTTATCAAATTATGAATTTATTTGCCACTCTTGGGAAATTGGTTGTGTTTCTCACATGCATATACCTACAGTATATGATAATGCACTATAAGAAACAGGCAAATACAGCAGTATGAAAACCTAGTATAAATGGCACTTCACATTAAAAGTGAGAATAAACTGTTTTTCAAGGGTTCGTTGTCCTGAAGAAAAGGATATTTGATTATTATAATTTTCTCTCTTAATAAGTTAGATTGCAAACCAAGGATTCTGAAATATTTCAGAATAGTATTGTGATACATAGGGGATTTGTTGAATAGCACCACCTCCTGAGACGTTTCTATAACAATCTTGATGTACATTAATGCATAAAAGTCAGCTAAGCAGGAGTACATCTGTCTGGAAGTAAAGTCTGCAATTACACTTGAAAGCAGCACTGGAGAAAGATGTTTTGTAAAGATGTTTTGTGGAGACAGCAAAATGACGCACTGTTAACAAAATGTGCAATTAATAGGTTTCCCTGTCCCCGTGAACAGGATATTTGTTTGGTTCTTGAGCAGTAAGGGCCCTTGTTATCCACCATAGACCATGAAAGGCTTGAGTTTCATTACAAAATAAGCCTTACATGTTTGCCGCATAAAAATGGCAAAAAGGACTAGAGCTATAAAACATTTTACCTGTATCTATAGATTTTTGCTGCCATTTTCTTTATTTAATTTGACTTCAACTCCCTAGTGTTCTCACAGCACAGTCTTGCAGCTGAGAAGATTTATTATTAGCTACTTCAGGTATGCCATAAGATGACTCTCCTGAAAATACTGTATTTAGATACATATTTTTCTCTCGGTATATAAGAGAAAGAGACCAACTTCAAGAAACATTAAAGAATAAGCCAACATTAATGTGAATCACACTTTCAAGAGTATTCTATACCCAGGAGTGTAACCACTCAGCCTCACAGGGCCACAAAAGAGGAATCCTCAGGTTCTCCACCCACATGGTAGCACACTGGGCTAGCAGCAAGGCCTTCAGCAGACTGGCTAAAGAAATTAATTCCACCTTGTATTAAACTAAAACTAGGATCATCCAGTACAAAGAATTCTGGGACTCTGTCACATTAAGCAAGTGAAATGCTATCAACAAATACAAGTAAGCTGAAGAAACATTTTACAATGACAGATACCGAATGAAGAAAATTAGCCCAACATCAAACATACATTTACTTAAATTATACTGTTTAAGTAAAGAATTTATAACCAACATTTAATTAACTGGTGTTAAGCGTACTGGTGATGCAAGGATGAGATTAATTAAAAGTAGCATGGCAGTTTGTTGAAATGACCAGGCATATGGCCCTTCTTGTATTGAGGCCAAGAAACTGGTTTCCAAGACAGACATGTGAAATCAAGCTTAAAGGTTGAAAAATTATCTTTTCTGGAAGCCATCCATAGTCAAAATGAAGCTGTAATAGATCTGATTACAAAGCATGAAAAATCTCTTTCAAATATACATACAGTATGCATTAGTGATTAGTGTTCTCTTGTGTTCTCATGCTGGCTTTGCTCTTCTGATGCATGGAGAAAATGCCTACATAGCATCAGAAGTCCATGTAGTTAGTTATCACATTTTAAAGATTCAGCCTCCAACTACAGATGGACCATGAACTGTGCACACAAATGGCAGCACTTACATAGGCAATGGAAACCACCTTTGTGTGCACAAATACAAGTGAGGTTGAGGCCCCTTTGTAAATCTGATCCCTAATGTTCAACTATCATCAGCAAATTCAGATAAAAACATGATTATCTAACATGAGCATGTACCTACTCCATGTAGAAAATCCATATTTCTGTACACAAGTAGGGACTTCTGTGCACAAATCTGGTAATCACATGTGCAAATATTCCTTTGTACAGATTTTGTGGCTGCAATTTAAGTACCGAGAGCTAAGTTCACTTCAGGGTTTGTGACAACTTCTGCTGGAGGGTCCTGAGGCAAAGAAGGGAGCAGAAGTGGCACAATGCATCTGCCCCCTCTTGTACACCAATGACACCATAGGAAACCAAATCAGCCTGACAATAAGTCTGTACAATTCTCCATTATATATGATGTCATATCTGGCTCAGTCATTTCCAGTTTTCAACAGATTCTATATACTTGTTTATTTATTGCTCCTGCAGTATCTGTTTATCTTGAAGACATTTGTTCTCTGTCAGTTTTACTAGCAGCAAAGATCTGAAGATATCTTTTATCATCATCTATGGGTGCAGAATGTTTAGATTAATGCTGAAATAAAATTTTAAAAACTTAGAGATTACACACACTACAAATGGGAAGCACTATTTCAACACATGACATCAGGATAAATTGCCTTATAAAATCCACTAGCTATAAATATTAAAAGATACTGTCTGACTGGCATTTTGTAGACTACGTGAAATGAAGCGATTACCTTGTCCATTTACTAGCAAATGAGTGTTCATTTCACAAAGCCCATCACTATCACTACCAGGAATGTGTAAACTGCAAGAAAGCACCTAAGAGCCTTCCCTGAACCTTTACTCATTTTAAAGCCTAAAATGAACTTCTTCTGAGATTCTCAAATATATGACTAATACACATATGGCTACATATAAAATACAAATATACATAGATTTAATTTCTCATCAATTTACATTTAAAGGGCCAATGTAGGCAAGAAGCAGTGAGAAACAATGTTTTAATGCATTCTGTTAATGAAAGACATGGGGCAGGCCATCGACTTTCCAGATTTCTATTGTGTTTCAAGGAATCATGCCTCTCAGAGACTAATGAAGGCCAAGTGGGAAGTATATGTCCTGAATGGTCTATATTCTGACTGCATATTACAAGAGTAAAAAAGTTTTAGTACCCTGCACCTCCCATTTAGCCGCAAAAGAAAAGGAGGGTGGCCACAAACTGCTTGAACCTGTTTGTGACCTCCAGGTTGGGAACCCATGGCCTAGAAGAAACAGGTTGTGACAGCCAAGTTGTGGGGCTTCCCCCTCATCATCCCAAGATTCCCCACAACCAAGCAGGGGGATGAGGAGGACTGGGGTGTATTGTAATGATGACTCCTCAAACATTTCAGGTGATATTCTGATAAACATCCCAAATTTTGAACTTAACCTGGACTGTGAACTTTTTAAGATTTGTCAATTACAGGTTAAGACCCTTTTCAAGTATGCATGCAGATACAGGAACTACCCTCTCAAACTCAGTAGTCAGAAGGCCAGAGATGACACTTAACGGCATAGTGGTCTGAGGAACCTTTGAAGAATTAATGCCACCCAACAATATTTGTAAACATTTCACTACACACAAAAGACCAGATAAATAATATTAAAAACCCCACAAAAGGTTCTTCTACATTCACTATTATTTGCCTTAATCCATCAACTAATGCTACATTGAATGCACCCACATGAGAAAAGGTGTCTTGGGAATTGCTCATCTACTGAATGAGCTTTCAGTTATCTGACCCCTTCTTACTGAAGATGACACCCAACATAGACGCTTTAATTCAGGACAAGACAAGACTGGCTAAAGTAAGGTCAGAGCAAGGCTCTTTATGCAGTTCCATTTGCACCCTTATGTCTATTACAGAGTTAGGTGGAAGATGACTATTGTAAGACCCAGGTTCCAGTCCCTCACTCCAATGAATAGTTATTTATTTAAAAAACTAAAACAGCTTCAACAGGAGAAATTTTCCTGAGAAAGATCCCCAGAAAGCCTCATAGCTCAGTAGTTAGGGAACTTCTCCTGGGAGAATGGAAACTGTCCCTTGCTCCACACTAAACTGAGCAGGGTACTAAATCCAGGTCTCCTATATCCTGGGAGAGTGATCTAACCCCTGGGCTAAAAGTTATAAGTGTGTGAGTGTAGTGGGAGAGGCTCCCCTACCACCACCAATCCTCCTCCTCTAGCTTGTGAAAGAAAAGGTTTAAATGTTTAACTCCAGGAGAGGATTCACAGCTGTGAATCCCAAGCCTCAACAGGCGCCTAAGTCCATTGGAGGCGGGGGTTTAGGCCACAGATCTCTCCTTAGCATTTCCTACTAAGTGAGCTGGCATTTGTGAATCCCATTCTTAGAAGCCTAACTCTCCCCATGCAGTGTATAGTGAACCCAGGTGCTTAATTCATGGCTGTGGATTCCACTGTGTGTCAAGGCACCTAAAAGATAGGCACTGCCATGCTCAGCAAGTCCCTTTGTGGATCTAGCCCTTTGCTTACCCGCATTACTAGCCTACCATATACAGTTGCAGACTAAGTTTGCACTGAAGTTTTTTGGTTGCATTCCTAGCAGAAAGAGAGGGAAAAAAATAATCCAAGAGTGTATCCATCAGACTCTTTCTTTCTTGGCACACAACTAAGAACTTCTGAAAGGTATTGTGACAAATAATAGTAATCAAATTCTGATGTGCCATCTGTAACTGTTCTGTGTCCTCCTTGAACTGCTATAGAATCTCATGTGACCCTGGAGCTGGAAGCAGCTTCTCTTTTCGGTATCCAAACCACAGCAGAAACTGTCTGCTGTGCTGACGTAGGTCAAGGTGCAAGAATGACATAACTCCTATTGCACACCTTGCAATATTAAAGAGAGAAGATTTTTAAAAAATCCCAAGACCACAATACCAAGCCTCACACACAATGCTCATCAATGGAACCTTATTCTGAGACTCTACAAAAATACCAAAGCCTATTGTAGCCAAGCAGTTTTATATACTGCAAACTGTATTTACCTTCCTGAACTACAGAAGTGCTGAATTCTGAAAAGACAAAACCTGTGGCCTACAACATAGTTTCTTATTGCTTCTGTAAATGGGAAGATTTGCTTTATCTTCATTACTAGTCTTATTAAATGAAAGATAATTGTGAAAATTATCAGTGCAAGCTTTTAGCTAAATGGAATCTGAGGAGAAATAGTGGAAGGTGGGTTACCTTTTCAAAAATACATGCAACAATGGTAGAATCAATATATGCATTGTTTAATATTACTGAACAATAGCAGTACCATTAAAACTAAGTCAGGCGAGTCTAATACAGCCACAGCTTTGCTATATTTGTGACCTGACATCAGGGACTTTGACTTATCATCTGCTCTTCTACTGCCCACCAACAGATTGTACTTTTTTGATTCAAGTTCATCCAAGAATGTATGAAGTTATGCAAATCTATGTCCCTGATTTATTTGTTCTATTTCTCAGTGAAAAAGAAGATGGTGACATTTTTAATGGTTATTATGTAAACAATTGTCAATAAAAATGATCTCATGTAACTGGAAAACATGAAAAATATTTATGACGGTCTGAGTATTTTATAAAACACTATGTATGTGAGACTATTCTCCTTTGAAGCTTAATGGTGATTGACCTTTTCCAGAGAATTAATTTAGTAACTCTAATATAAGCGGTTATATAAGATCAACCTGCTTTTCTTCTTTTTAAAAAATGCTTGATATTTTTATACTGCTTTATCACAGAGTACATGCAAACATTCCTGTTTGCCAAGTGAATTCACTGCAATAATAATAACCTATTTCTCTGAGATTTCTGCATCTGTTCTTTTCATCAGTATTTCCGGGGGGGGGGGAGGGGGGAAGCTTTTTCCTGATGAATGGATGTACAAAAAATATAGAGAAATGTAAGAACAGAAAAAAAAATGGTAGAAAAAATCCACGACAATTTTAAGATAAAGTCACTTTATCACATAGTAAAAGCTTACAGTTGTTTTGTTGCCAGGAAAGAAATGGAAAAGGCAGAAACAGAATACGCATAAATAAAAAATACCCAGATATTCAAGATATAATTCTGTTTATATCCTTTCCATTCAAATTCGGCTTCTTTGTGATAAAAAAACATAATGCATTAATATCAGAAACAGCAACCACAGAACATTTCATAATAAAAAGATTTATGTAGGATTGAAAGTTAGAATCCCAATCATATTTCTCTGTGAAGAAATATTTTTTTTAATTTAAAAAGGAAAATTGAAATAAAACCAAATATGAATGCTGAAAATTTAGGATGTTAAATTAACATTCTTAAACAGATGAAAACTCTTATGACACCTTTGTTTCACCTTGCCCAAGGAGGAAAAACTGAGTCCATTTACAATAATGAGAGTAATAATAATAGCGTAAAATATAATAAAAGTCAAAAATATTTTAAAGGCAAAAGTAAGGAAAATAATATCCTTAGCATGGAAGCTACTTTAATTATATCATATGACTGTCAGAAAGCATGCATTAATCACAAGATTCAAAAGATTATTCAAGCCAAACAGCCATCACTCTCATAAATGGAAATCCGGTTCAAATGAAGCCAATGGAAGGGAGTACAAACTATGCTGGTAAAACACAAAATAGAAATTAAAAGGACTAAGAAGGAATTTTAAGAGCAAATAGCCAAGGATAAAAAACTAATTATTTCTATATCTGAGAACCACTAAACCAGAGAATCTATGGGTCCGCTGGACTATTAAGAAGTAAAAGGAGCAATTGTACAGAGCAAATTATTTCTCTGAACAAAGGATGATGGGGACGTAGGCATCAACTCCATGGATGCTCTGGGGCTGGAACACCCCCGGGAAAAAAATAGTGGGTGCTCAGCACCCACCGGCAGCCCACGGATCAGCACCTTCTCCTCCCCACAAGTGCCTCCCGCCCGCCATGGATCAGCTGTTCAGCAGCGTGCAGAAGGCACTTGGGAAGAGGGGAAGTGGGGTAGGAAGTGGCTGGGGGAGGGGATGGAATGGGGCAGAGCGGGGCTGGGAAGAGGAGGGGTGGGGGGCGGGGTGGGGGCTTGGAGAAAGGAGTGGAGTGGTGGCGGGGTCTGGGGTAGAGCAGGGGTCGAGCACCCACCAGGAGCTGAGTAAGTTGGCACCTATGGATGGGGAGATAACTAACCAGAAATATTAGAGCCAGGAAAGAAAGATGCATAAAGATTAACTGTCAAAGACTGAAGTGTCAAATTTGGAGTTGGTGGAACAAACTTACAAAATAAAAATTAACAAGTCATCAGAACCAGAGGTTGTTTAGGAAGAATCAAAGTAAGGTATAACCCCTCCTCAGTTAGAAGTCCTGTTAAGGAGAAATTTGCCATATTATATAATTACAACAGGGTTTCTTGCAGCATCTCTAAGCATCTGGTTCTGGCTACAGTCATAAACAGGATGCTGGACCAGATAGATTACCGATCTGATCAGGTACACCAATGCTTATGTTCTCATAGAAATAGTTCATTTTGTATTATTTCTGTATGTAACTATTATACTAACAAATGTGCCATTATTTTAATAAAAGTAAACTTACCGTTTCTATTTATCATTCCAAACATTTCATTACTTGTACTAAAATCACTTACACTTATGTCAGCGAACTAAGGTCCAGATTTTGAAAGGCATTTAGGTAATGCTCTGCTTAGTGTTGCAACGCCTAACTGATTTAGGAGTCTAAATATCATTTTCAAAAGGGAATTAGGAACTTAGGAGCCAAAATCCAATTGACGGTCTATGGTAGTTAGATTCAGTTAGGCATTTCAATGCTGAGCGCAGCAATGCCTAAATATCTTTAAAAATCTGGGCCTAAATCTTCACATTGAAACACCCCTCTTTTATTAGATGCACAGCAAGCAAGATTATCTCTAGTTTCATAAAGGTATTAATCACTTTCATTCAATACCTTTCAACATAGATGTTCTTTCCAGTCCCAAGGGAATATAGGCTACAAAGAATTCTATAACATGAAACTTGCACATCACCCACTGAAAGGAAAAAAAAAAAAGAGTTGGCAGATTGTCATTACAAATTCATTGAAAAACTACTCTTTAAAAATAGAAAACAATATATTTTTGCTATTTTATACAATCTAACCAAATGCTGACTGAATGCTTATTTATAAAGTATTTTTGGCCTGTCATTATTGTGCTTACATATTATTTATTTTCAGTTTCTCTGGTAACTATCCAATGATTTATGCAACTCTCAAAACTTTGCAGACCATTATACACTCTTAAATTTATCAAATATATCTTAAAATTCTCAAATAATCAAATTTCCAAGGATTAATTTCCAGTTAAACCAAAGCAGTCTACCTTTGTCATCTGCAGGGACCTGATCCAAAGCATCCTGGACTCAGTGAGAATCTTTCCACTTTATTCTCTATCTCCTTTATCTCTAAGCCACAATCTCCACAAATGCATAAAAGAAAAGATGGGGTTTGCTGATGGACATATTGCAAAACCTCCCGGGAAACACTTAGAGTGATGGAACTGTTTACTTTTCCTTGCCACTCACTAGCATTTTTAAAATAGACCTGAAAATCCCTATTTCTTATTCATATTTTATTTTGTAATATTTCAAACTAATCAAGCATTCATTTAATAGGATACTTTCTCCAGTGTAAGGTGAAAACAGTACCATCTTCTTTTACTACAGAGCTTTGAGCATATCTTCAACTTCTTGCTCATTTTGCTCCAACAAAATAAAAGTATGCAACAGAAGTTTCTGCAATACCTCATTTGCTTTTTTTTTTTTAGGAAATGATGTCTATATTATCCACACACATTAGAAAAGAGGAAGTTTAAGGAGAATTTTAAATTAATCTCCATGCTTGGAGAGGTATTGTGCATAAACAATTTTGCTTTCGGCACTTAAAATCTCTTATTTTTACTTAGGGAATAAAAATAAAAAAAGCAAATCATCTCTTTAAACAAAACATCTATTTCCAGTAGCCTAAAAGAATTTTGGCTCTCAGTTATGCTAGATTTACAGCAATGTAACTCTAATGAAGTCATATTTTTTAAAACAAAAATTCAAGAGTTAATTCCAGGCTTAACAGTGGTAATACGCCAAGGTAACTGAGCACAGACTTTGGTCCAATGAACTCATGCATTCACTATTAAAAGTCTTTTATGTTATTACAACAGAGTAAACCTTTAAAAATAAATGACAAAAATTAGAAGACTTACAAAGTAAATCAACACCAAACTGATGCTGCGCAATATGTTCAAAAATTGATGTCAATATAGGTAACAATGCCACTGTAGTATAGTTGATGTTTTGTGAGACACCTTTAATTTGTGTTCGTGAATGGGTAAATTTCCCAAGTTTAAGATTTTCTAAAGTCTTTTCCAGATCTTCAGCCGCATTTTCAAAGAATGCACGTAATCCAGCTTTAACCAACTCTGAGCCTGATTTCATGACGGTTCTACAAAATAATTTGGAAAAAATCTGAATTAAATTCCACACCTATTGACAACATATTTTTATAAACAGTGATATATTTACTTGCTGGTTTAGTTTCTTTCTATCTGAAATCAGACTTTGAAGTAGTGGAGTTTTGAATTGTGACTGAAAAAGCTAGTTAAATGAGATATTGTTGTCCTAGGTGCTTTTTACAGATAAAAGACAACTAAATGTATATCCCCCGGAAGAACTTGAACTTTAAAACACAGACTTTAAAATTCCTCCGGGATGGGGAGGTGTATGTGTGGAAGCCAAATGGCATTTTACATTCAGTTCATGGAGGTGAAGAAATGGAATGAACATGATGTATATACAGTGGTAGAGATAACGATAAAGCACAAAGCATCACATGCAAATGTTTTCACCAACCCCTTCCTAAACTTTGTAATCCCACAATCCATGACCCTACTTCAAATGTGACAGAATGGCCTTCTGAGCATGCCTCACCATGCCTTTAATCAGCTGGTGTTGGAAAAACTCTTTAAGTGTACAACAGGTACAAGATGCAGGACACCTAATCCTGCTTCCACTTTTATTGGTGCCACAGTAATTTGGCAGCCACTCAGGGTGAGCTGAATGCCAATAACACAGCATCTCCAACTAAGAAGGGCAGGCCACTCATAAGCATTACAGTCCCCTCTTCCTATCCCTTTGGGCATATCTTCAAACTTCTTGCTCAACTCTCCTGCATGCTAATATCCAGAGTGAGGGCCAATCACAGAAGCCTCTTGTTCTGGTCAGCAGGTGAAGTAACACAGCAGGTTAGTAGCTAAGCTGGGAATGTTATCCTGACTCCCAATCCACCACCTCTTCCACTAGCTACACTGACTCTCATCAGTCCTAAATGTAACCACTTGCTACTAGAAAAATCATACAAGTTTTGCAAAGAATATGTTAAAACACATTTTTGTATATTACTTTAAATCAAGCTTTAATAAAGTTTCTGAGAACCACCTTCAATATTGTAGTTATATAAATGGTAGTTTTTGTTGTTTTTAATAATATCCTGTATTTCTATAATGCTTTTATTTCTTGATCTAGAGTACTTAATTAATTAAGCTTCACAATATGCTTGTGAGGTAAGGAAGAGATGTATGCACCATAAAGAGCAGTCTCTTCTACCATACAATACAACAGCTGTTTCAAAGTGAACAAGAACACTACAACCAAAGTAGGGTAAGACACAAAAAAGAGTATTGTACCCAATAAACCCATTCAGTAAATGTAGACAGATAGAATGCAATCACGCATGTTTAGATTTGGTAAGGACAATGAGGCTACAGAAGAATTAGTTATCTTAAAGAAACTGGAGTTCTTCAAGATGCGTGCTCCCTAACTGTATTCCACTTGAGGTGTGCGTGCACTCTACGTACCACAGACAAGAGAATTTTTACTAGCAGTCCATTGGCCTGCGACCCTCTCTCCTCCTTGTGCACCAATCTGAGGGCATAAGGGGCACTGTGGATTGACCACCTTTCCACATACCTTTCCATTGCCAATAGCCCAGAATAAGGCTCTGTAGCAGAGGGGAAGGAGAGTGGGTAGTGGAATAGGTAGGAATCACACAAAGAACTCCACTTACTGTAAGGTAAGTAATCCTCCCTTTCTTCTTTGAGTGATGGTCCCTATATGTGTTCCACTTGTGATGACCCACAATCAGTATTCATTGAGGAGGAAGGTATGAGGAACCTTGCTTTACCACAAACTGGAGGACTGCTCTGCCAAAAGATGCATCTGCTGTAGAAATTTGTACCAGGGCATAATGTCTCGCAAACGTACGGATGGTGCCCCATATTGTTGCTCTGCAGATCTCTAGAAGACGGATGTTTCAAAGTGAGGAAACAGATGTAGCATGGGCTCCAGTCAAGTGGGCTCTCGCTTTCTGAGGGGAGTGGTTGCCATCAGTTCATAACAAAGCAGAATGCTGCCCAAAATCCACTTGGATAGTCTTTGTGAGGTAGTAACTTCCCCTCTCATGTATATGGCAAAGGAAGGAAACAGCCTGGGAGATTTGCAGAAGAATGTCATCCTTTATAGGTAGAAGGCTAAAGTTTATGAATACCTAGAGAATGGAGCTTCTTTTCCTCTCTGATGGGGTGAGGCTTCAAATAGAAGACAGACAAGTGGATCATCTGGTTCAGATGGAATTCAGATTACTTTTGTGATGAATTTGAGGTGTAACCTCAAGAAAACCTTGTTCATATGGAAGACTGCACAAGGAAGGTCAGTCATAAGAGAACACAGCTCACCTCTTCTGGCTGAGGTGACTGTAACCAGAAATGCAACTTTAATAGAAAGATGCATGAATGAACATCAGGTTAAAGGTTCAAATGGGGGGTATTCATCAGTGCTGATAGGACAAGATTGAGGTCCCATATCAGGTTCGGTTTCAGCAGAGAAAAGGTTCAGGACAGTCCCTTCAGAAGTCTTGCTCTCATAAGGCAGAATGTCTGCCTACCGGATAGTGGAAAGTGCTAATAGCTGCCAAGCATACTTGCAAGAAGCTGATGGATAACCTTAACTTCTTTAGAGAGAGGAAATAGTTCAGAATAGTAGGGATCTCTGAAGATTTCAGGGGCATCTGACAATGCTGGCACCAGATAGAGAATCTTTTCCATTTTGCTGTGTAACATTTCCTTATGGATCTTTCCTACTATCGCCAAGCATAACTTTTCTAGGTCCGTCATTCATCCAAATACCATATTGTTAAATGGAGGGATGCTGGGTTGGACTGTTGGATCCTGCCTCTGTCCTGAGTCAATAGCTCTGTTAATAGCCAAATATGGATGCACAGATGCAAGGACATCTGGAGAATGCTCAGGAGCCAGAATTGCCTGGGAAACCACGGTGCAATCAACAGCACTGATGTTCCATTTTGCCTGATTTTCCTTAGAACTCGAAGTAAAAGAGGGATGAGTGGAAATGAGTACCTCAGCTGTTCTGATCATTGAGCTAGAAATGCATGGAAAGCGCACTGCAGAGAAGGTGATCTGGTGACAAATGCACCAGTTCCAGAGATTGACTATTTCTATGCAAAGGAGGGTGGCCCTTGCTCTCCCTGTTCTGCTGATATAATAAACTGTTGTCATGTTGTATGACATGACCTGAATGTGCTAGGTTCAAATAAATGGAATAATTTTCAGGCTTCCTATACTGAATACAGCTCCTGAAGGATTATGTGCAACTGGGATTCTTGGTGGTCCAGGTACGCTGTTCAATGTGTTCGTTGAGGTGGGTTCCCCATCTTGGTAGGGAGTTATCTGTAATCAGTATTTTTGTGGGTGAAAGAGGGACAAAGGGCACTCCCACGCACACTGTCTCCCTGTTTTCCCATAAGTCAGAACTCTGTGGGGGAGTGTGATGGGGTGTTCACCCCATACTTGCCCTGAAAGGGTTAATGAAGACAAAGAAGAGGGCTAATTAACCCAGCAGACTATAGCTGAGAGGAAATCAGGTGGGTAAATAATCCTGGGACTGAGTGAGGGAGCCCAGCTGGGGAGGGATGAGCTGGGCTGAGGTTATGAAGACAGTAAATTGGCAACAGAAAAGGGGACTGCTGGGAAAATCTGCAGTCACTCCCTGGGAGAAGGGAGGTGCATTTGGGCTGGCAAACCCAGCGAGAAAGGAAGCCAGAGAGGGAGGACAGGGCTCAGGGAAAGGCAATAAGGTCTAGAAGGGAACAGGCCTTGACTACTGACTGGAGGGTCCCTGAGCAAGAATCTGGAATAAAGTGTGGGCCTGGGTTCCTCTGCCAGCCACTGACGGAGTGGCATTATGAATAAGGGAATGGGAAGACTGCCTATGACTGCTGGTGAGGAAAGACTTTGATACCCCAGAAGGTGAACCCACTTAGTGACTTGGTCAGAGGGCTAAATCACGAAGAGGCTACAGCAGCTCATGGAGTGAGAGAGGAGCTGCAGACCCAAAGAGAGAGGTAGAGGACAGCTGTGGGAAGGGGCATCGACCTCATGAGCTATTCCCCAGAATGACCAGGAGGAGGCACCATCCTAGTGGTGAGTGGAGCACCCTGTCACAAGGAGTGAGATCATTCTGTCCAGACTGTGCTTACTTGGCATGTAGACTGTTCATAACCAAACCTGTAGACATCAAAGTCAAAGTTTCATGATAAGTACACAAGGCCATGTACCCTAGGAAGGTGAGACTAGTCTGAATTGCTGTCTGGGAGTACAGCAGAAGCTTCATACACTAGAATTTGTCCCGAGATAGGTAACCTTTGGCTCTGATTGAATGTAGGGGTGCTCCAACAAAGTCTATAGTCTGAGTGGGAGCTAAAACTGATTTTGTTACTTGGAGCCCTAAGGAGTGTAGTAGTCTCTGCAGGGGCAGGGTTGTCATCCATACTTCTTGATATGATTTCCCTTGGAGCAGCCAGCTGTTGAGGTAGGAGAACACTGATGAATCCTCATAATGCAGGTGAGCTGTCACTATTGACAACACCTTCATGAATACCCTCGGTGCCATCAAGAGGCTGAAGGGGAGCACTCTGTATTGGTAATGGTCTAGGCCTAAGGTGAATCTCAGGAATCTCCTGTGTATGGAGTGGATCTCTAGGTGGAAATAAGTGTCTTTTACATCAAGAGCTGTGAACAACCCCTTGTTTAGCGAGGGGATTATAGAGGCCAGGGTGATCATTCTGAAACTCAGGTGGTGGATGAAGATGTTCAGCTGTCTGAAATTTAGCAAGGGCCTCCAGCCCCCTTTCTTCTTGGAAATGAGAAAATAACTTGAGTAAAATCCTTTCCCCCTATGTTGAAGAGGTTCTGGTTCTATTCTGGTTCTATGATTTCCAAATGGAACAGAAAGTCTACTTCTTGTCTGAGCATCTTCTTGTGAGAGGGGTCTCTAAAGAGGGAGGAGGAAGGATTTTTGTGTGTGGGGAATCAGAGAGAAACTATTGTATAATGGTGGTGATTATCTCCAGAACTCATCTGTCTGATGTTGTATAGTACCATGCCTGGGAAAAATGAGTGAGGCAAATGGTGTGTAGGAGTCTTGAATAGATAAATGTGTCGGGGGACTGATTTGTAGCTGTCGAAAGTCCCATCAAAAGGATTTATTGATGGGAGGCTGGCACTGGAAGGAGAATGCAGGGGGTTGTTGTGTTTACTGCACTACATTCTCTGGTGTTTCCTAGGCAGCTTGTAGTTCCTTTGATGGCAGAATGGTTGAGGGGCTAGTCATTGTCCATAAGACTGAGTCTTGCGGTATTTCCTCTGTGGTGCTGGAGTACAGATATCTAGTGAGCAAAAAGTTGCTCTTGAGTCTTTGAGGGAATATAGTGATACATCTGCCTTCTCACTCAATAAGTTATTTCCCTCAAAAGTCAGATCCTCCACAGAGGAAAGGACTTCTTTGGGAAATCTGGAAAACTGGAGCCATGAAGCTCATCTTATGACTATGGAAGTTGCCATCAAGCACAAGGCTATATCTTCTTCATCCACTGAAGCCTGGAGGGCCAATCTAGCTATTTTTCTTCATCAATAATTATTTGGAAATAAAGTCTATCTTCTTGAAAGAGTTTGTTGTTGAATTTAGAGAACTTATTGTAATTAATAAAATCATGTTTTGATATTAAAGCTTAGTAGTTTGCTATGTGAAACTGTAAGCTTGCCAAAGTCAAATGTTCTCCCAAAGAGATCTAAACATTTGGCCTCCTTATCAAGGGGTGCAGATTTGGAGTGGTGTTGCTTCTTTCTTTTGGTGATAGCTTGCAGCAGTAAAGAGTTTGGAGTGAGATGTGAGACGTGAGAGTAAGTATTCTGCCCCCTTCAAGGGAATGAAATGTTTCTCCTCCATTTTCTTTGGAGTGGGATCACAAATAACAGACTATCTTGGCATATTCTAAGATGGTCTCATTAATTCACAGTGCCATTTTACTGGGACCAGCACTCTGAAAGATATCTAGGAGTTTATGAGGGTGTTCTGTACTTCCTCCAGGGGAATCTGCAGCATGTTTGCAATTCTCCTCAGGAGGTCCTGGAACTGCCTGTAGTCATCAGGTGGTGATGGTGAGGATGGCATGACTACTTCATCATGAGGATGATAACCTCTCAGGGGTGAGTGATTCTGCCTGATCAGGTTGTTCCTTCTCCTCAGAGGGTTGAGGTTCTTTCCTGTCTATCTAGGTTCCCAAAGTGAGCTTATTGATTTGGGATGTCTCATATACAAATCCCAGGGACCCCAGTAAAGCCAGTACAAATGGTCATAGGGGAAATGAAGGGGTCCCCATGGAGAAGGGTACCAATAGTCCAGAGTTGGGTAGTTTGTCCTATGAGAGAGGGAAGGTGCCCAAAAAATCTTAGAGCCTCTATCAGGGCAGATCCCATGTCTTGAAATTCTCCCACTGATTCTAGACTCATTAGAGGAAAAAGAAGCTTCTAAATTGATGTGCAAGACTGTTGGTACCTAAGGTTTTATTATACTTCAACTGGTCAATGGTAATGGTAAGTGGAGAAACGTTGGTATAGTAACCTCCATGGTGAGTGCTGGATCAAATAAT
>NW_020664447.1:45577578-45596539 GCF_002925995.2 Terrapene triunguis
GGGGGGGAAGACCCCAAACTCCTAAAATCTGCTACTCTAATTAGAAACGATCTAAAACCAGATTTTACAACTATGTACAACTATGTTTGAACAAGAATGTTAGCGAATACCGAGGACACTGAAGAGGTTCCATCTCAGACTACAGGCGGTAGAAAAGAACTGAAGAGGTGGTTGGTCTGCACTGCTCCTTTTGTCCTCAAATCAGTGCACAAGGAGGGGAGGCGTGTAGGTGCAGATCAATGGACACTTCTAGCAGAAATATCCCAGGCTCAGGAGCATAGTGAGCATGCGCACCTTGAGTGGAATACACATAGGGACCATCACTCAAAGAAGAAAAAGCAGACTCCTTGGTTTTATGCTTCATCCAAAAAGTGACATATCCAGAATCTCAGTGTTCCTCTAACACTACGATAGGACACTGATTCACTACTTACTAACATCCATAAAAGAAATAATAGAGTCAAGCATTTTAACCAGTTGATTGTTTAGTTGGAATGGCAACACCTGTAGATACAGATAGCATGAAGATGACGTTAGGGGTGACATATAATTAGGGGCAGGGGGTTTTTTAAAAAAAGAATACAATAGCAATAATTGTGGGGACATCCTAATTTACACTAATACATTTATTTGCATATATCACTCAGCTGCTCATTAATCTCTCCTTGAGTGGATTTCTGTATGTATTTTATTATAAATTATACATGTCATTAGAAGTAAAGTGATTTATGATCAGAGGATGTCAGACTGAGTTACACTGTAATGTCTTTTACTATGCTAATTGCCAGCTTCAAATGTTATTCAATGCACTTCTAGCACCAATTTTTCAGCCTGGTGTAAACTTGCCTCCATTTTTGTGAGAGCAAATAACTGCAAGTGCAATTTCGTAGATGATGCCACTTATATTTCTAAGTGAAGTTTCTAAGTTCCTAAGCACAAACAACTGTGGATGCAACATATCATGTGAAAAAGTGGAGGACAGTGTTTGAAAAGCTGTACCATAATATTTACTCTAGAGAGCTAATATCAGCAGGAAATAAAGAATAAATATGTGAAGAAATAACAATCAATCTGCAGAACTGTTCTTTGAAGTGATTCTTGACAACCATATGATTTGTAGCTGGTACTGAAATAAAGTAAAAACTTGGCCAATTTACCGTGTATCCAGTGTCTGAGCCAAAATGTGCAGGCAGCTCACCATTGTAGTAGCATCACTTCCTGTTATAATAAATAAAGAACATATTATTCTGAACAATATATTTTGCTTTTAACAAATATTTCAGTATGTGCAAACATACAAATTTCATGACTCTTAATTATATATCAAATTCACGTGTGAAGGGAAGGCCTACAATGCCTCCTGCTTAAAAGATCTTTTAGAACTAATGGTTTTATTTCCCACCCCCCTCGCCTTCTCTCCTTATTTTCCCCCTTGAGATTGGGCAGAATGAACAGGGTGCATACTTTATTTCAGAATGTGCCATTTCTGTCCCCTTCTTTTTGTTTTGTGTTTCCCTGTTGCTGTTGTTTTCCTTTTTGTTTAAAACTTCTCGGATGCCAAGAGCAGCCACTGAGAGGCAGGTGCTGAATGGTTAATGAAAAAATAAAATATGGAGGATAGTCCAATTGTTGGAAAAAATATCTCCATAGAAGGCGTCATGTTAAACAAGAGGTGGTATGGGGGCCCTACACATATGCTATATGGCCCCCATCCTACAAACTCTTATGCTGTGTTTAACTTTATGCACCCAAGTAGCACATTCCATGACCACCACTCCCAAGAGGAGGAGTCGGGTGGTGGTGGTCGGGGACTCCCTCCTAAGAGGGACGGGAGTCATCCATCTGCTGACCAGACTGGAAGACTCGAGAAGCATGCTGCTTGCCTGGAGCTAGAATCCAGGATGTGATGGAGTGTTTGCCGAGACTGATCAAGACCTCGGACTGCTACCCCTTCCTACTTTTCCACATGGGCACCAATGATACTGCCAAGAATGACCTTGAGTAGATCACTGTAGACTATGTGGCTCTGGGAAGAAGGATAAAGGAGTTTGAGGTGCAAGTCGTGTTCTCGTCCATCCTCCCTGTTGAAGAAAAAGGCCCAGGTAGGGACTGTCGAATTGTGGAGGTGAATGTGTGGTTACGCAGGTGGTGTCGGAGAGAGGGCTCTGGATTCTTTGACCATGGGATGTTGTTCTGGGAAGAAGGATTGCTAGGAAGAGATGGGATCCACCTAACGAAGAGAGGGAAGAGCATCTTCGCAGGCAGGCTTGCTAACCTAGTGAGGAGGGCTTTAAATTAGGTTTGCCAGGGGATGGTGACCTAAGCCCAGAGGTAAGTGGGGAAGTGGGATACTGGGAGGAAATACAAGGAGGAGGGTACAAGACGGGAAGCCTCCTCATTCATACTGAGAAAGTAGGGCAATCAGCTAGTTATCTTAGGTGCATGTACATGAACGCAAGAAGCCTGGGAAACATGCAGGAAGAACTGGAAGTCCTGGCACAATCAAGGAACTATGATGTGATTGGAATGACAGAAACTTGGTGGGGCAGTTCACATGACTGGAGAACTGTCATTGGATGAGTATAAACTATTCAGGAAGGACAGGTATGGAAGGAAAGTTGGAGGAGTTGCATTGTATGTAAGAGAGCGGTATGATTGCTCAGAGCTCCAGTATGAAACTGGAGAAAAGCCTGTTGAGTGTCTTTGGGTTAAGTTTAGAGGTGAGAGCAACAAGCGTGATGTCGTGGTGGGCGCGTGCTATAGACCACAGGATCAGAAAGATGAGGTAGAAGAGGCTTTCTTCGGACAACTAACTGAAGTTTTCAGATCACAGACCCTGGTTCTAATGGGGGACTTCAATCACCCTGACATCTGCTGGGAGAGCAATACAGCAATGCACAGACAATCCAGGAAGTTTTTGGAGAGTGTTGGGGACAACTTCCTGGTACAAGTGCTGGAGGAACTGACTAGGGCCATGCTTCTCTTGACCTGCTGCTTACAAACAGGGAAGAATTGATAGGGGAAGTAGAAGTGGGTGGCAACCTAGGCAGCAGTGACCATGAAATGGTTGAGTTCAGGATCCTGACAAAAGGAAGAAAGGAGACTAGCAAAATACGGACTCTGGACTTCAGAAAAGCAGACTTTGACTTTCTTAGGGAACTGATGGGCAGGATCCCCTGAGAGGCTAATATGAGGGGGCAAGGAGTCCAGGAGAGCTGGCTGTATTTTAAAGAAGCCTTATTGAGGGCACAGGAACAAACCATCCCAATGTGCAGAAAGAATAGCAAATATGGCAGGTGACCAGCTTGGCTTAACAGTGAAATCTTCAGTGAGCTTAAACTCAAAAAGGAAGCTTACAAGAAGTGGAAATTTGGACAGATGACTAGGGAGGAGTATAAAAATATTGCTAGAGCATGCAGGGGTGTAATCAGGAAGGCCAAGGCACAATTGGAGTTGCAGCTAGCAAGGGATGTGAAGGGTAACAAGAAAGGTTTCTACAGTTATATTAGCAACAAGAAGGTGGTGAGGGAACGTGTGGGACCCTTACTGAATGGGGGAGGCAACATAGTGACAGATGATGTGGAAAAAGCTGAAGTACTGAATGCTCTTTCTGCCTCGGTCTTCACAGACAAGGTCAGCTCCCAGACTGCTGCACTGGGCAACACAGTATGGGGAGGAGGTGAGCAGCCCTCAGTGGTGAAAGAACAGGTTAAGGACTATTTAGAAAACGTGGACATGCACAAGTCCATGGGTCCAAATCTAATGCATCCAAGGGTGGTGAGGGAGTTGGCTGATGTGATTGCAGAGCCATTGGCCATTATCTTTGAAAATATGTGGCGATCTTGGGAGGTCCTGGACAATTGGAAAAAGGTAAATATAGTGCCCATATTTAAAAAAGGGAAGAAAGAGAACCCAGGGAACTACAGACAGGTCAGCCTCACTTCAGTCCCCAGCAAAATCATGAAGCAGGTCCTCAAGGAATCCATTTTGAAGCACTTGGAGGAGAGGAAGGTGATCACGAACAGTCAACATGGATTTACCACGGGCAAGTCATGCCTGACCAACCTGATTGCTTTCTATGATGAGATCACTGGCTCTGTGGATATGGGGAAAGCGGTGGATGTGATATATCTTGATTTTAGCAAAGCTTTTGATACGGTCTCCCACAGTATTCTTGACAGCAAGTTAAAGAAGTATGGATTGGATAAATGGACTATAAGGTGGATAGAAAGCTGGCTAGATTGTTGGGATCAACAGGTAGTGATCAACGGCTTGATGTCTAGCTGGCAGCCAGTATCAAGTGGAGTGCCCCAGGGGTTGGTCCTGGGGCCAGTTTTGTTCAACATCTTTATTAATGATCTGGATGATGAGATTAATTGCACCCTCAGCAAGTTTGCAGATAACACTAAGCTGTGGGAAGAGGTAGATACGCTGGAGGGTAGGGATAGGGTCCAGAATGACCTAGAAAAATTGGAGGATTGGATCAAAAGAAATCTGATGAGGTTCAACAAGGACAAGTGCAGAGTCCTGCACTTAGGAAGGAAGAATCCCATGCACCGCTACAGGATTGGGACCGACTGGGTAAGCAGCAGTTCTGCAGAAAAGGATTAGAAGCTGGATATGAGTCAGCAGTGTGCCCTTGTTGCCAAGAAGGCCAACGGCATATTGGGCTGTATTAGTAGGAGCATTGCCAGGAGATCGAAAGAAGTGATTATTCCCCTCTATTCAGCACTGGTGAGGCCACACCTGGAGTATTGCGTCCAGTTTTGGTCCCCCCACTACAGAAGGGTTGAGGACAAATTGGAGAGAGTCCAGCAGAGGACAACAAAAATGATTAGGGGGATGGGGCACATGACTTACGAGGAGAGGCTGAGGGAACTGGGGCTATTTAGCCTGCAGAAGAGAAGGATTTGATAGCAGCCTTCAACTACCTGAAGGGGGATTCCAAAGAGGATGGAACTAGACTGTTCTCAGAGGTGGCAGATGACAGAACAAGAAGCAGTGGTCTCAGGTTTCAGTGGGGGAGGTTTAGGTTGGATATTAGGCAACACTATTTCACTAGGAGGGTGGTGAAGCACTGGAATGGGTTACCTAGGGAGGTGGTGGAATCTCCATCCTTAGAGGTTTTTAAGGTCCAGCTTGACAAAGCCCTGGCTGGGATGATTTAGTTGGTGTTGGTCCTGCTTTGAGCAGGGGATTGGACTAGATGACCTCCTGAGGTCTCTTCCGACCCAAATATTCTATGATTCTATGATTTAATTCAGTGGAACTACTCACCGGAGTACAGTTAAGTATGTGCATAAATATTTGCAGGTTTGGGGCCTAAATGTATATATTAAACAATTCTGGCCAGGCTGTCAATCCTGCTTTCTTTATGCTGTTTGAAGACATTTTTCTTTGTCTCTTTAATACCTCTAAATTTCTTTTCTATCTATCCTGTAATTATCATATAATTGGGTTTGTTATTTTTATCCATTCTCATTTCAATGCTTTTTGCAATATGAAACAGAAGCACTGTGACACACCAAAATGAGGATAAGGGTTTTCATTAACCATTTTCCACTTTCCATGACACAAGGCACTGTGATAGCTTTTCTTAAAGGATCATGAATCAGTTACAAGATGGCAATTTATAATCTTCAGAACAGAGTAAATATTTTTCAGGATAGCTATCTGGTTTTCTTTGCAACACATATACATGCAGAAATTCTATCAGCGGTAATAGCCCAACAAATTCAGATACTGAAGATACTATAAATTATATCAAATGAAAAGACATTTAGAAAGATAAATTAGACATTTAGGTCACAATTTGGAAATGGGATCTGCTAGCACAGACTCCTCCACCTATGAAGGGACCTACTAAAGTCAATGAGATTCCACACAGGAACAGGTGTTCATTCTACTGTATTGCATTGCAGGAGTAAGACCTTATTAAGCATTTTTTTGCAGCAGAAAAAGAGGAAATTTTGCTTTGTGTGAATACAATTATAACTGGGTCTAAATCCACTTTGAGTCTTGGGCCAATTTCAATACATGGGTCTGAACTTTGTAGCTAGTGATGAGCCTAAGCCACAATTTCCTTTTACTGATATGGAATCATACTCATTATTACATATATTTAGAGACGTGTCTGTATTAATCACTTTACTCCACACTCCCTGTCCTTTCATTAAGTCTGGTCTCCTCAATTCTATGATAACGCAAATAATTAATAATATATTTAAATTGTGAGTGGCATGGAACTGGGATCTTATATGCAAAGAACTCTAAACTAGAGCTGTTTGGAAGTTTTCGCCTATTCAAGGAACTGAATAATTTCACTGAATCTATTAGAGATTGGACAAAACTTTTGTCAAAAAACAGGCATTGGAAACCTGCTGGTGGTCCAGAGGCCACATCTCTGCAGCAGACTGACCTGGAGCTCCATCTGGAGCCTGGGCTCACAGGGCTGCTAGGTTTCCCTGCTCTGCCGCAGCAGCCCTGGAAGCCATGGCTGGAGCTGGGGCTCTCATGTCTGGTAGACATCTGCAGCAGAGAGCCTGGCAGACCGCAGTCTCAGATGGAGTCAAGGCTCTCAGGGCAGCTAGGCTCCCTACTTCACAGTAGCTTTGTCTGGAGCCTGGACTCCAGGCAGAAGTTTAGTGAAACTGACATTCTTGTGTTTCACTGCTGCAGTTCAATGCATAGCAGTCATGAAACTGACAAGAATGTCAATTTCACATTTCCTTCTGAGAACACCATGTTTCCAAAACAAAAATTTTGAGAGGTGATAGTGGATGTAGTGGTCTTTGATTCAGAAGAAATGTTGGTAAAATTTGCTTTTGCTCAAAATTGGAAGGAAATACCTAAATAAAACACTCCACCCCCCCACCCTGGAGTTTTGGCCAGCTATACACATCTGCGTGTTTCATAAATATTAACATTAATAACAACAATATTGAGGGTTTATATATCAATTTAAGCATCAGAATACGTGATTTTATTTTTGAATCTTATCATCTAAATTTCTTTACCTAATTTCTTAGAAGACCATATGAAAAAAGTGGGTTTATTTCACATTCACATAACTCTACAACAAATTATTCTTAATTTATCAAATTCAGCTGACACTAAATATAGTAATTATTAGCATAAAGTAATTTTTTGTGAAAGTTATGAGCAAATGAAAAAGGCAGAGATTCAAATGGAATCTCGATATTAACTCTCACTTCACCTGAGCCTACTGACACCTGTTACACTACTATACTTTATATATTCTATCGAAGTCTATCTACAGTTACACATTTGTTGCTCCCATTGACTATACTGGGATTGGAGCATGTGCACCAGAAAGCAGAAATGTATCCAGAGAATATGAAAAGTTTGAGTTGTTACAGAAATAATGAAGTTAACAGCCATACACCACTTATTTCCCACCACAAATCATTTTTGCTCATCGGTTATAAGCCTTAGATATATTATAAGAAGCACAAAATGTTATAAATATAACTTCATCAATATCCTTTAATAACTTACCGAAAAGTGAAATCCTATGTCTAACAAGAGCAGCAAGTTTGCAGAATAGGCTAAAGCAGAAAAGAATGCAAAATAGTAGAAGAAGACACAGAGATTAATGTTTTGTTTAGAACAGGAGGTAAAGCAATAATGAGAGAATAGCGAGACTACAAGATGTGAAAGAAAGGTACACAGTAGTTCCCTGAAGGTATATTTTCAATCACATAATGAGAATAAACAACCAGATACTTTCATCTGGCAATATCATCTTCCAGAATAACTTTTAGTCTAAAAAGCACCTCAAAGATTAAATGTGTTTCCTTTAATTACAATAGTTAGCAGCAACTGTATTTTATATGGCTGAATCTCTCTCTAAGGGTTGTAATTTTTCCCTCATGGTGAATAACATATAACAATAACTATAACATTGCATTGTTTTATTTGACATACGAGAACGATAAACGCATGTTACCAAACTTAAGATAATTTAAAATGTTTTCAGAAGATACTGTTTATAAACAGTTTATCTTTTTGTGTTTGTAACAGTCACAATAGGTAAAATTAATGCTGAAATATTAACAGAAAAAAAGAGTGGTTCTAGCAAACACTGTCTTACAAGTTTAGTTTCAATCCATAGTAAAGTAATGTAATAAATGAGAGAAAATTCACCTAACATCTAAAGCAGTGTTTTTCAAAGTTCGGGTCGCGACCCAGTACTGGGTTGCGGCATGTAAGGCACTGGGTCACTCTGGTCAGCACTGCTGGCTGGGACATTAAAAGTCCCATCAACAGTGTTGCCCAGGTAAGGCAGCCTAGTGTCTACCTGTTCTGATACCGCGCTGCGCCCTGGAAGCAGCTAGTAGCAGATCCGGCTTCTAGGCAGGGAGGCCACGGGGCTCCGCGCACTGTCCCTGCCCCGAGCACCGGCTCCGCACTCCCATTGGCCGGGAAACAGCCATTGGGAGCTAGGGGGGCGGTGCCTGTGGGTGAGAGCCACGTGGAGCTGGTTGCGCGCCTCCGCCTAGGAGCCTGACCTGCTGCTGGCTGCTTCCAGGGAGCTGCTGACTGGGAGCTGCCAGAGGTAAATCCGTGCCCCAATCTTCTGCCCCAGCCCTGAGCCCCCCGAAACCTGGAACCCCTTCCTGCACCCCAAATCCCTCATCCTCAGCCCCACTCCAGAGGCTTCCCCCCAGCCCAGAGCCCTGACCCCCTCCTACACCCCTGCCCCAGCCCTGAGCCCCCCCAAACCCAGAGTTCCTCCTGCACACCAAACCCATCATCCCCAGCCCCACTCCAGAGCCTGCACCTCCAGCCCAGAGCCCTGACCCCCTCCCGCACCCCAACCCCCTGCCCCAGCCCAGAGCCCCTCCCACATCGCAAACCCCTCATCCCCAGCTCCGTTGGGTCATGGGCATCAACAATTTTCTTCAACTGGGCCCCCAGAAAAAAGTTTGAAAACCACTGATCTAAAGGGTAATGGAAACCATAAGCAATAACTAGCATAGGTTTCTAAAGAATAAATTTTGCCAGGCCAACTTATTTTCTATTTGTAATAGATTTAAAAATTGGAGATAGCTATAAGAAATGTAATAAATCTATCTAAGGTACTTTTATTGCTCTCCCATTGCTATATATTTAAGCATCTCGTTATCTTTAACATATTTATTCTCACAATACCCCGGTAAGGTAGGAAAGTTGTATTATTCCCATTTTACAGATGGGGAATGGAGGCATACAAAAGTGCCCAAGCAGGTTAGACAGCTAACTCCCATTGAATTCACTTAGGTGAATTTGTGAATCCTGCTATGCATCTTTAGGCACCTAAATACATAGTTGCCTAAACACCTTTGTAAATCTGGCCCTAGGTGTCTCATCCAGGGTCACACAGGAAGTCTGTGGCAGAGCAGGGAATTTAATTCCTGAGTTCTAATCTAGTTCCCTAACTACTGGACCATCCTAGAATGTATTCTTATGTAATATATTTAGAGCTCAGTAAAGCATTTTATATTGTGTCTTGTGAAATTGTATTTGAAAAATTAATTCAAACGGATAAGAACACTGTTGTGTGGCCTGAAAACTGGCTAGAAGACCATAAACAAATTTAATGATAAATGATAAATTAGAGGATTAGAGGTAAAGATAAATCAGTGGACAAGTTGGAGAAATGAGATTAGTGGATTCAATGTTTAGGTCTAATCTTATTAAATATCTGAATTAATCATCTGGAAGAGAGAGTATACAGCACATTAATGAAATTTATAGCTGACGCTAAACTGGGAACAGTTGTGAACACTAGGCAGGAAAGTGGAATAAAACAAATGAATATAGAGAAAGATTGGAAACTTAGGTAAAAAACAGGAAAATGAAATACAGCTTGGCAAAAGACAATCTAATACATCCAGAGAAACATAATCTGAAATACGTACTCAATGACAGGAAAAAACCTGGGACACAGTAATGTGGACAGAGATTCAAGGCTCACAGTGGAGAGTGAATTAAACATTAATTTGCAATGTCAGCTGGTTGCAAACAAGTCTGATGTAGTTTTGTGCTGAGTATGTAGGGACAACATATTAAGAAACAGGGAGATAACTATTCCTCTTTTTTAAGTTTCTCATGTAATTACACTTACAATAGCTTGTTCAACTTTGAGCACCATTTTGCCAGAAAGATATTGATAAACTAGAGGGAGTTCAGAAAAGAACAACAAATATGCTCAATGAGGGGAAGGACTGACTCATTTTGAAATTAAGAAAAGGAAAATGTAACTGAGCACGAGGGAAAACTTCCTCACAATTAGATCTATAATCCTGCAGAATAGTCTCAGAAGAGAAATGGTGAAAAGTGCATCACCTAGGACTTTCAAAATTGGACTGGACAATGCACAAAAATGCAAACTCTTGAACCATGGCCCAGTGCTGGGGCTTTGGCAGTGTCTTGGTGAGGCCCAAAATTCTAGTTTTTAATTTTTAGCTCTTGAAAATAAACAAATGAAACTTTATATGGGATTTTCCTTTACACTCCCTTTGTTCTTGTTCCAGCTCCAACTACAATCACACACGCATCTAACAGAGCTACGTGGGTCAAACAGGTTTCTCTGTAGTGACTCCTCTCAGCTACAATGACATCAGCAGGAGGGCAGCGAGATGATGTCTCCTCTCAATGGCACCCAGCAAATGTAGAACCACTGGGGAGGAGAGAGCAGGAAGGAAGGGGAGGTGGCAGCACATGGCTGCTTCAGAGTCTTGTTGGCAGGGAGGTGGGACAGGGACAGAATATGGAACAAGGGCTCAAAGGGGAATAGGCCAGATGAATAGGAAGGAGAAACAGAGGACTTAAGGGGGTATAATGGGAAGGAGGGGTAGAATAGGGGAGGATGCTCCAGGACTCTCTCCAAACAGTTCCCAATGCTCCAGACTTCTACTACCTCCCAATAACATCCTACTAGGATGCCCCAGTTCTCTCCCTCAGTCCCGAATGACACTCCAGGCTGCCCCAAAGCTCATCAATCCATTGAAACGTGTCATGGTAAGTCTATTATAATGATAGGCACAGCTGGGAGCTGTCTCTGTGTTTAGGTTGTCTAACACTTCCCATTATAAAAAGATTCTTGTGACCTTTTTCTGAAAAATTATTAAACAGCTTCCTCATTCCCTGAGCACTGGCCATCCTGTGTACCTGCAACCTAAATTTTGGCAGTCTAGCTTATCAATGAAACTTAAATAATGTTCTTTTAGTGTAGGTTTTATGTCACGTAAAAGCTAATATTTTTATATTTCATTCATGGCTGATAAAAATATGAATATCATCTGTAGCTTCAGTGAAAATGGGGCTGTGAGTTCAATTGATGTGATAAAATTGGGGCATACTAGTAAAATGTTTGAGAATTACTGCTATAACAGTCTTGCACCTGGCAGAGAGACGGACTAGATGATCTTGTTGGACTTTCTATTGCTAAATTCCGATTCATGTAATGTCTGGCTGAAGAAATGTTCATATTAAACAATTTCACTTTAAATTTCTTCTTATATTCTGCTTCTGCCTCACTCTGGCTACGACAGCTGCTATCCCCCATGCTGCAGCCTCTTTCACAAAAGTATTCCACATTGCAAGGCTTGGCTGT
The DNA here is from genome assembly GCF_002925995.2 of Terrapene triunguis. Taxonomy (NCBI): domain Eukaryota; kingdom Metazoa; phylum Chordata; order Testudines; family Emydidae; genus Terrapene; species Terrapene triunguis. Next base: position 45,589,199 of record NW_020664447.1, read on the forward strand.
ATCCTTTCCATGTGTGATATTTTAATCTATATTTTACTTTTGCAACTGAAGCCCCATGCAAAGCGAAACAAAGAGTTACTTTCTTGCCATGGCTTTAAATCTAGGTATTATGGTACCTCAGGATTTGGATACAAACAATAGAAATATTTAATATCCATATGTAGAGCCTTCAGGCCCAAATCATCAGAGGGATACTGTTAAGTGAACAGGTTGATGTTTAGTGTTTTATAGAATTTTCACATATCACTTTCATCCTCATTTGCAATTTCTCTATTAAGAATAGAAATTATGAGATCAATTTGAAAACATTTTCACTGATATTTTCCAATTTTTGCTAATCATGGAGGTTTCACTGTTGGTTCTATTCTTAAGGCTGAGTTTTGTGCTTAAAGCAGGAATTCAACTACTTTGGTACATATGACAAATTCAGCTCCTCTCCAAAATTACAGTATTCACTCTGAACACAGAATGAATTTTCTGAGAAATGACAAGTGAATTGGTTAATTAGTTTATGAGTTAAAATAAATGGATCCTTTCAGAAATGAAGCACCCATTGTCTGACAGTTTCTTTATCTCGAATAATCTTAACAATGGAATAAGAGACACTTGAAACTGCTCTTATAATTAAACTCACCAAAAAACTTGTGAGCAAGCTACCTTTGAAGACTTTTTTAGTATTAAAGGTAACTTTTTCACATTATTCTTCACAATTAAAAGTTTCTCCTTCAGCAGGGACTAACAAATTATTTCAGAGAACTCCACGTAGAACTGTGCTCTTTCAAAGCTGCCATCTGTCACTGTTCTCAATGGGACTGTGATCATAGCTTGACCACAGTTAGGTAGCCATTTTGAGAAGAGTGTCTATTTCCCATTTTTCTTAATGGGCACATTGTATCTGAGCAATTTACCTGCTCCACAGCTGGAGCCCTTTGCAAGGGTCTGTGCTGCCTTTCACTTCTACAAATCCTACAGTGACTCTAGCCCCTAGCTTTAGTGTTTTGAAAGGTATTTCAACCACATTTGGTTCCAATTACACTGATTTGCAATAGATGAAATTCATCTCAGCCCCATACTCAGGCTTGGAGTTGCTGTTGGAAGAGGGGCAGGAAGTTAGACCACGGAAGGGTGGCTTCCAGACACCCTGTGTGAGGCGGAAAGCGTCTCCAAACCAACCCACTAGATATGTGCATAGGAGACATAAGATCTATATGTGCATTCTGTGGCTTCAATGTTTCCCTCAATTGGATGGAGTCAGTAGGTGACTGGGGCTGACGGAACTGGGCTTGTTTAGTCTGCAGAACAGAAGAGTGAGGGGGGGATTTGATAGCAGCCTTCAACTACCTGAAGGGGGTTCCAAAGAGGATGGAGCTAGGCTGTTCTCAGTTGTGGCAGATGACAGAAGGAGGAGCACTGGTCTCAAATTGCAGTGGGGGAGGTCTAGATTGGATATGAGGAAACACTATTTCACTAGGAGGGTGGTGAAGCACTGGAATGGGTTACCTAGGGAGGTGGTGGAATCTCCATTCTTAGAGGTTTTTAAGGCCCAGCTTGACAAAGCCCTGGCTGGGATGATTTAGTTGGTGTTGGTCCTGCTCTGAGCAGGGGGTTGGACTAGATGACCTCCTAAGGTCTCTTCCAACCCTAATCTTCTATGACTCTATGATTCTCTGGGGAGGAAGCAGTGTGCTGAAGACCTGAACTCTGCCCTAGTTTGAGATGGATGGATTTTCCTACTCATACTAGAGCCAACTTTCTTGAGTTCATGTGGATGAAGTAAGTTTCAGCCAGTATCAATATCTTCTAGCTTCTTACTATGTACTTAGCATTATTGCTACTGTTTAAGTCGTGTTTCTGATAGATAGGAATAAAGCCATGTTACTTTATTTTTAAAAAATATTGTGGGATTCATTTTGAAAGGTCCAAAATACATAATTAAATGTCATCTATACATAGGAAAATTTTACACAAGACCTTTACCATTTTGTATCATCTTAAGTTTTTTATCTCCTTTCTGATGTTGGCATCCAGAGGATCTTTTGAAAGGGCAAACGGAAGAGCAGGGGAAAGAGCACAAACCTTTTTCACTACTAAGGATATTCAATCATAGCCATTAGCTGTAACTGAGGTTTTGGACTGTTTCCTAGATTTTAGATTTGTCCTCTTCACTTCCCAAAACAGACACATTTTAAACTTTTTTTAAAATTTACAATCGTAGGGTAGGTCTTCACTAGCAACGTTAAAGCGATGACACTGTAAAAAAACCACCCCCGTGAGGGAAGTAGCTTTTCACACCCCTGAGCAAGAAAGTTTCAGCGCTGTAAAGTGGCAGTGTAGACAAGGCTTTAGAGCCTGAAGTTCCCTTTTCAGTAACCAAACTGATACAGTAAAAGCAGCAGCAGTGTAAACTTCTTATTTGCCTCCGCCCTTTTCCAGAGGGTAGAACTCAAAGAGTGAGAGGAGAGTCAGTATACATGACTATTCTGAGAGGTGCGGAGGCCCTTAATTCCGACTGCCTTCAGTGGAATCAGGAGGCACTTAGCACTTTGCCTTTCTGCTGACATTTAACAGTGGTACCTGGAACCATTTAGTAGTGGTGGTTTTCATGCTATTATTTCCTGTTTATGAAAGAATGGAATAGGCATACGACCATTTAACAGTCATCCCATGGCACTGATTTTTGGGTCACCACCAAACTTGTCAAAACGCTTGATAATTTTGTAACACTGTTATTGTAAATACATATAATCTCTACCTGATTAATGTTTCACATTTTAAAAATGATTAAAAGCAAATTAAGTTAAGTAAATGATTAAAATTAAAAGAAAAGAAATAAAGATGAGGAATGTTATTTATTTACTTCCACTCTAGTAAAGGAAGAATCAGCGATTTATGATCTGTTTGAGGAACCTAACTTTTTGCACTGTTATTTTGCATTTTTTTTTTAATTAAATTTTTATAATCTGGATACAATCCCACAGAGTTTACCTCAGTCTATTACAAGGGTCGGCAACCTTTCAGAAGTGGTGTGCCGAGTCTTCATTTATTCAATCTAATTTAAGGTTTCACGTGCCAGTAATACATTTTAACGTTTTTAGAAGGTCTCTTTCTATAAGTCTATAATATATAACTAAACTATTGTTGTATGTAAAGTAAATAAGGTTTTTAAAATGTTTAAGAAGCTTCATTTAAAATTAAATTAAAATGCAGAGCCCTCTGGACTAGTGGCCAGGACCCGGGCAGTGTGAGTGCCACTGAAAATCAGCTTGCGTGCCACTTTTGGCACGTGTGCCATAGGTTGCCTTCCCCTGGTCTATTACTTACCTTGCCAACATTTCTTTTTCCTTATTGGAAGCATATCCACTGCTACTGAGTGACTTAATTGGAGAAGACAGGAAGTACAGCAAGTGATTGGTAAAGTACTGGTCAACTAATGGTAGGAGAACCTAGGGAATACAGACACAAAATATACTTTTATCATCTACATACATTGTTACCAGACAGCATTCCAGTAAGCACAGTCCTTCACACAGACTTTTCATCTTAGGCTTTATATTACAATTGTATTTTCTAGTTTTAGTCATTAAGATTATAAATGAAAATCTCACATATGACAATTTTACACAAAAGTTAAGCCAAGCAACAAATAGCCTACTCTGAGATGTCAGAGGTGTCTTAATGTAAATATATGGGAACCTCTGAAAATAGGGACAGCAGAATATTAACGATACAAGAGATATTGGGATATTATCTCATCAGTTATCTGCTGAGCAAAACCATTAGAATTGCAGGATTGGATCCATCTACTTTACTATGCAGCTCCCAACAATAGCCAGCATCAGTGAGGAAAGTGTACTCTCCATCCCTTTCTGTAATATACTTTACTGTCCAATACGTGTTTGCAATGTTGGCTGTAGCCATTTGGTCCCAGGATATCAGGTCTGCTCAAACCTGAAGAAGAGCTCTGTGTAGCTTGAAAGCTTATCTCTTACACCGATGGAAGTTGGTCCAATAAAAGATATTACCTCACCCATCTTATCTGTCCAGTACTTGTCAAGGGCCATGGATCTCCAAGGCAGGTCCATGGGGTTGCAGAGTGAAAGCGTTGTCCTGCACCCCCATGCTACAAGGTCAGATAAGGGAACTGCAGCTAGTACCCCACAACTAGAGCCACACCCACTAATTCAGTAGGATCAGATGACAAGCAGCAGACTGCTGATTGGACACCACTTAATATAAAGCTTCCTGTTCTTGCCCCACCCTTTGTCTGAGCACCACGTCTTTTAGTCATATTGCTGCCCAGACCCTGAGACCAAACTCCTGCTACCCAAGTCAGTCTTCCGATCTGCCTGTACCCCATCCTGCTAAGCCTGTTCCTGAATCTGCCCAATATCGACACTGACCAGCCTGCCCCTGCGCTCTGCCTGTTCACTGATTGCCATTCTCCCATGGACTGATTTCCCAGCAGCTGAACTTGCCTGCACCCTGGATTATGAAACCTTCGAATAACTAGACCATGCATATTGACAATACCTACCAACTATCTGGCTTCATATATGGTCTGGAGCCCCATGGCCCTGCTTGCTCATAACAAACATGAAAATATTATCCCAGAGCAAGACATTTCTTCCTTATCCTAAATGGCGACAAGTTTATGTCTCAGAGCATGAGGACTGATAGCCCTTGTAACTGCAAATTCAAGTGGATATGCCATTTTTACGTATATAAATATTGAATCCTGTTATAAAAAGCATACTAAGCTATTTGCTTGAATAATATCCTGAGGCAGCAAGTTCCAGAAATTACTTATATGTTCCACAAAAGAATATTACATTTTATCTGTTATAAATATATTGTCTTTTAATTTCATACTATGTCCCTTATCACTTAGCAAAATAATTTCCAGAAATAGTGTCTTAAAGCAATACCTCTGGAAATGTCACTTGCACTCTCTGACTCATTACCCACCTATATATACGGGAAACAGATATTCCATTACATGTATAGTTCTGTAACATTAACACATCAAAAAAGAATCCACAGAGCTGGAACATTGGAGATTCTGTGCTACTGCATTGCCACTGGAAGCTTAGGTGAGGCTCCTACAGGAGGACCATGTGAGGGTGGCTTGGAAGGAAGTACTGCACAGCAGGACCTCATAGCCCACTCACAGGCACCAACTTTTCAAACTGCCAGGGGGTGCTCGACCCCCGGCTCTACTCCAGGCCTCATCCCCACTCCACCCCTTCCCCCAAGGCCCCACACCTGCCCCGCCCCCCCATTCCCTCCCGCCCAGTTCTGCCCCCTCCCGGAGTGTGCCACGTCCCCGCTCCTCCCCCCTGCCTCCCAGCCTCCCTGCACGCCCAGAAACAGTAGTTAGCGGGGGGAGGCGCCAGGAGGTGCTGATCTGTGGGGTCTGCTGGTGGGCAGGAGGTGTGGGAAGAGCTGGTGGGGAGGCTGCTGATAGGTGCTCTGCACCCACCATTTTTTCCCCCTGGGTGCTCTAGCCCTGGAGCACCCACGGAGTCAGCGCCTATGAGCCCACTGATTGGCTGGCTCCAGTATTTAAATCAGGAAGCCATGAAGGGGAGCTGTCTGAACAACAACACAGACTGCCTGTCTGTCTCTGCTTCAGACACTGCTTGCAATTGACCCTAGACTCTGGCTTCCAACCCTTGTTTGTTCTTTGCTCTTCAACTGCTGTCTGGTACCTAATCCTGCCTGCATACCGATGCCTGACTTGATTTGCCCTCTGGATTGTCTTGGACTCTGCCTCCCTGTACCTGACTCAGACTGACTCCTGCTCTGACCATTAGGTCTAACCGTCCTTGTCCCGATTGTTACACACACTGCATTCTGTATAATAGCAGGAGTTTCAGCACATTCCTTGAAATATTAAGTCACTCACTTTGGCAAAGAATTTAATTTCTTGGTCATGTGGCGACTTCTCTGTTTTTCCACTGGTGACAATGGCTTCTGCAAGGATACAATCAACACAAATGTCAGTAAGATTGAGCAAAAATCTAATTGTAAATAACTCTGCAGTCCTTTGAAATAGCCTTACAAACTTAATTTTGAAGCAGTACAAGTAAAGCAGTATAGACACTCTAGCTGGCAGGTTCAGCAGATGCAACAAGTATTTTTTTAGAATAAATAATAATCAGAATCTTATGGTATATTTTCTCAAAAGCAACAGAAGTTGTCATATGTGCAACTCAGCATAATGGGTTTATTTTATCATTGTAAAGTTTAAATATTAACTACTTTTATGATGTTCAAAATAAAAACACTTGAGAAACTTACCCAAATGTGCAATGAACTCTTGAGCAGAGTCAACATATTTTAGAATCTTCTTCAAAAACTTAAATGCAAACCTCTTTTCCATTGATGATGCATCCAAATCCATATCTTTCAGACATCTAGTTCAGAAAGGATATTACAAAAATGTTACAAATTATCAGATTACTATGAAGCTTTCCATGACCTTTTTATTTTATTACTTAATCAAGGTAAATTTTCATGAATTAAAATCCAGCTTTCATAGCAACACTCTTTCCAAATAGCTATTTCTATGGCAGTAACTGTTTAAAATAAGCCTAAATTTCTCAGAGGGATTTTATCCTTTTCCATGAAAAGAGTTTAAAGATCATGCACTTCAGTATCATGACTTCAGAGAGCTATGATCACATTATACAAATGAAAGTGTCTTCATTCTGAGCCTGATACAGCAAGATGCTGGCTACTCAATTTCCACTGATTTCAGTGCATGGTGAAAATGCTGAATATTGCATAGGAAGCAGACAGATCCAGATCCACAAAAGAACATAGGCACCTAACTCCCACTTTAAGCACCTAAGTCTGGAATTTAGGTAGCACTGAGATCCTCAAAAACCCTGCTCAACTCTGAAGATGCATCTAGTGCCTAAATTTGCACCATAAGTTCCTGCTTCTGGCATGTGCACAATACATCATTCTAGACACCCAGGTGCCTATGCCCCAGTGGGACCCTCAAACCAGGGGAAGATAGGTGTTCCCCCATCTTTCTCACCTGTGGGGCCTAAGCTGGTAGGTTTCTTCAGAGCAGGCCTAACTCTACACAAAATGGCTGGAGACAAGAACCCCTCCTTGCAACCTTTTGCCCATTGGATAGGATAGCACTAGGCTATGGGATATTCTTTGCAGGTCTCTCACAATCTCGCCTGTTGAAAATATTTTCTGTGTATTAAAAATTAAACATACATGGGTCTAGAGAGTGAAAAAAGCTCTGTAGCCCAGTGATTAGGCCACTCAGCTGAGTCAGGGCCGGCTCTGGCTTTTTCGCCGCCCCAGGCGAAAAAGCCTCCG
>NW_020664447.1:45596639-45745068 GCF_002925995.2 Terrapene triunguis
CCCCCGGCGGCCGGGGGGAGGGCGGCCAGAGCGCCGGGGGGGACTCGGCTCTCCCCCGCGGCGGCCAGAGCGCCGGGGGCAGGGCAGCGAGCCCCGGCTGGGGCTCAGCTCTCCCGCCCCCCCCGGCCAGAGCGCCGCGCTGCCGCCCCCCTCCAGGTGCCGCCCCAAGCACCAGCTTGGGTGCTTGGTGCCTGGAGCCGGCCCTGAGCTGAATGGTAAGAAACCGCTGTTCAATCCCTTCTTCTTATCAGGCAAAGAGAGGAATTGAACTGAGGTCTCCCACATCCTAGGTGAATGTACTAACCAGTAGGCTAAAGGGACTCATCTTTCCCTCTACCTAGCTGGCTTTTGTGGATCCCATTTTTAGGCACCTATCTCCCCATGCATTGTATAGGCAGCCTAAGCCCCTAAACTCAGAGTTCTGGATTCCACTGGGTGCCTAGGGATCTAAATTGTAGGTGTCAGAAGACTCACTGTTGCAAGGCCTAAGTCCCTTTGTGGATTTGAACCTTAGGTTTTTTTTTTCTTGTGGTACATATTGTTTAAGCCATATCTTTGAGGCATCATTCAGGTTCTCTATTTAAATAAAGATTAGTGGGAGGGGGGGAAGGCAAAAAAATATGTATGGAGTTATACCTATGGAAGGGACCTTGAAGGTCATCCAGTCCCCTGCCTTCACTAGCAGGACCAGGTACTGTCCCTGACAAGGTTTTTTTTTTGCCCCGATCCCTAAATGGCCCCCTCAAGGATTGAACTCACAACCCCCGGGGTTTAGCAGGCCAATGCTCAAACCACTGAGCTATCCCTCCCACCAAATTTGTATTTTAAAAAAATAGACGGGAAACTATAACTGTCAAAAGGCCATGCATTGATTTAAGACAAAAAAAAAAATAGAATATTCTAGTTACAGAGTAAACTTTCCCTCCCTGAAATTTTCCTGTCATTGTTTGCCTAATTTATTTCCCTCATAGAAGTCAGATAGCTCTATCGATTTATGCCTTTGATTTGTTTTTAAAACAGACTTGTATTTACTTTCTTTTATTCTGCTTTACCTCTTTGTTTTTTCTACATTTACTTTGCTTACTACTTTTTCATCATCACTGTATACTTGTTCATTCTCCCTCCAGTGTTAAATGCATGACAGTTTATACATTTCCATGTTCTGCTATTTAATTATTTGATTTTGTACAACTCTCTATATATTTGTTCCATCATGTGGTATATGATTACAGTAACAGTGAGTATCTGGCAGCTATTTATGCCTTATAGGCCTCTTCTGCTTCATGATCTCTCAGTGTACAATGCAAACAAATATGTTTCCTTATTTTTCCTGAGGCCATAGTGAATATACTCTTCTTGACTTTATATTATGTCATGATTGCTAACTGATTACATGTAATTTCCTGGAAAATCAAGGACTTGATAGCTTCATTAAATGGCAAAGAATCCTTCATCATAAGAAAAAAGAGAGCAGCTGTCTTCCAAATCCATTTACATGGAATGAAAGCCACTTAACTTTAAAGGAACATAAATTGTTTCTAATATGTACCCTCATAAAGCCTAAGAAATTATTTCTATACATCCTATTTCATAAAAACCTAAAAGTCCAGTTTTCTTCAAATGTGTTAATTTGAAGAAAAAGGACTCAATTGTTAAAGCAAAGGCAGATAGAGTACACATACTATGCAACCTAACCAATCCCAATTACAAAGAACGTACCTGTTTTCACAGTTTAGCCCAACAGTTGTCTGACTGAAATTCTGGAAATGGGGTAACTGCAAGCAGGGATTTCAAAAGGTGTTACCTTTATATATTATATTTTAAAGAAAATATTGAGAAAAGGTTATTGTCTATTGGTGAAATTCACCCAGATGCAGAATGCTGCCACAAGGCCTTCACACCACTTCAACCTCACATAGGGTTGTGCTGGACCAGCAGCTATCCTCCTCTATGTGCCATCAAAAAGGTTTCCATGCTGGCCCCATAGGGGGCAGGTCAGGAGGATGACTGAAGATGAATATTTTAGCAAATCCAGGGGTGGCACAAATACCTTGTGCAATTAGTATAGAGGGGCTTCAACTGCTATTCCTATACATAGGCTACAAAGCGACTATTCAAAGGAATGGGGGTGCTGCACCACAGACCTGCAGTTTGGCTTTGGACTTGGATGAATTTAATTCCAGCTGCTCTGATCTCCACTCACAAAGAGCCTAAATATTTGAGTTAAGTGGATTGCATTCAGTAAAAATAAAGGACTACAATTTTGAGGGCCCTATGATGTAAACACTTATGCACATGATTTACTTTAGTCATACAAATAGTATCATTGCAGCCAATAGGAATACTCTTGGGAGTCAAGTCACACCACCTGTGTGTTTATTAGTATTAATTTATTTGAAGCTGAGTCTATGCTTTCCCTATAGGCATTCATTTTTTGAAGAACAAACTAAATCTATCTACCTCCTCCAAGTTCAGAAGAAAAATGGTTACATACCTGTATTGTAACTGTTGTGCTTTGAGATGTGTTGCACGTGGCTATTCCACTTCAGGTATGTGTGCACCCAGCACACTGTAGCTGGAGAGTTTTCCCTAGTGGTACCTGTTGGGGTGGCACATGTGCTGTGCATCTCCTCATGCATTCAGGTGGGGGCATAAAAGACAGAGGTGCCCCAGTACCACCTCAGTTCCTTTGCACTGGAATTGTAATATAATGGACTCTGAAGCACAGTTCAAGAGGGCAGGTCATGGAATAGACATGTGCAACACAGCTAAAAGAAAAACAGTTACAGGTATAGAACTGTTTTTTCTTTGTCATCTGATTGCACATACCTATTTCATTTCCATGACTCCCAAGCAGTTGTCTATGGTGCAGAGCTTGGAGTCTATAGAAAAACAACTGCAGAACTGCCTTCCTAGAATCTACATTGCTTCTGGAAGCCAATGAAATGGCACAGTGCTTGATAAAGATGTGAACTGGAGACCAAGTCACTGCTCTACACATATTTGGTATTGGAATGTTCTTTTAGAATGCTACTAAACTGTCTGTGCACTTGTGGAATGTGCCGTCAGCTTGGAAGGTGGTTTAGAATTTGCAACATCATAACACGTAGAAATGCAGATGATCCAATCAGAAATCTGTTGTGAGGTAACCACTTGCCATTTCATCCTCACCCTTCCAGAAAAAATATTTGAGGCAAAGAATGACAGCCAGCGAATGAAGTTATTCCTCACCCTTGTGTAAATGTGGTTTGGAAAAAACCCCGTAGGTAAATAGATGGTTTAGTTGAAATGGAAATTAGTACCCACCTTAGAAAAAAACTTCAGAGTAGGTCTTAAAGCAACGTTATCCTTATAAAAATAGTATGAAGTTGGTCTGCCAATAATACTTGCAGTTTTCCAACCCTATAATCAGAAATAAATGCCACCGAAAGGCTACCCTGGGTGATAATATGGAAGAGGGCAAGAAGCTAAAGGCTGAAAAGGAAGACCCATTAGAGCTGACAATATTAAGTTTAAATCCCAGGGGAAAGTAGTTCTTTAACCTGAGGAAAAAGCCTGGTTATTCCCTTCAGAAAGTCTGATTAGCAGAGAGTTGGAAAATATCAAATGACCTTGAAACAGAAGATAAAAAGCTGAAAGTGCAACCAGGAGCACCTTGAGGGAGCTTAGAAAGAGACCTGATTCTCTCAGATGTAGCAAATACTCTAGAACATCCTGAACCCTTGCCTCACCAGGAAGAACATTCCACTTGCATGTCCACAGCAAGAAAAGATTCCCTTTGTGTAGGTAACTCTCTCTGCTGGACAATTTCCTATTGTTCAGTAAAGTTCGGCACAACTAGTGACCATTCCCGCCCCCCCCAGTCTAGCCACTTAGCAGCCATGTTGTGAGGCTCCGAGGATTGGATTTAACACAAGGCTGTGATTCTCGGAAAGTAGTCTATATCCTGAGGCAGAATCAAGGGCAGTCGTACTGACAACTTCTGGAGGCCCAAAAACTGGTGCTGTTGTGTCCAATTAATATTAGAGAAGCATGATCTTACTTTGTTTTGAGAATTACCCAAGGTATATCAAGGGTACGAGAGGGAAGGCGCAGAGATTCATCTTCCACGAACACAGGAACATGTCCATGATTGAACCCAGGCTCTGACCCACTGTGGAGCAGAATCGATGGCACTACTTCTTTTGCTTTGTAGTGAAAAGATCCACAGTCTCTCTCTCCCAGGTCTGAAAAATCACTCGTACTATATTGATTTTTAGAGACCACTTGTGATCCCTGCTGAAAGACACACTGAGATGATCCTCCAGAGAAATCTGAATCCCTTGTAGATGAGACACCCGGAGTGATATCTTATTCTGAATGCAAAAATTCCAGAGCCTAAAAGCTTCCTGACAGATCTGATCTGGCTCCCCATCATAATGCTGTCATATTGTCTGTAAGGACCTGAACAGAATTTCCACTTATCTCAAAGATTTTAAGGCCAGAGGAGATCATGATCATCTATTCTAGTCTGACTTCCTGCACATCACAGGCCACAGAACCACACCCACCTACACTGGCTGAGTTACTGAAGCCCTCAAATCTTGATTTAAAAAGACTTCAAGTTACAGAGAATCCACCATTTACTCGACTTCAAGCCAGCAAGTGACCCATGTCCCACACTGCCGAGGAAGGTGAAAAACCTCCAGGCTCTCTGCCAATTTGACCTGGGGAAAAAATCCTTCTTGACCCCCATTATGGTAATCAGTTAGACCGTGAGCACATGGGGGAGAGACCCACCATCCAGACATCTGGGAACAAATTCTCTATAGTAACTCAGAGCCCTCTCCATCTAGTGTCCCATCTCTGGCCGGGGGAGATATTTGCTAATAGCAGTCACAATATACCATTGTAGTTAACCTCATCATACCACAAACTTATCAAGCTCAATCTTGAAACAAGTTATGGTTTTTGCCCCCACTACTCCCTTTGGAAGGCTTTTCCAGAACTTCACTCTGCAGATGGTTAGAAACCTTCATCTAATTTCAAGCCTAAACTTGTTGACCGCCAGGTATATACATTTGTTCTTGTGCCAACACTGGCCCTTAACTTAAATAACTCCTCTCCATCTCTGGTGTTTGTCCCTCTGTCAGGGACCCAGACGTGCATGCCAAACTAAAGAAGACCAGAGTCATAGGAGGAAGGGGAGGGAGAAGGGCACTCCCTTGCAGATGTTTCATTGAACTTTCCACCTGTTCAAGAAGGATATCAAGGATATCAAGAAAGATATTACTCTTGCAGGTACATGAATCAACCTGTCCAGAGGATGTCATATGGACAATTGATGGATTTTTAACCAGTCTTGTGGACACCTCAGGTGTTATCTGGCATGCGGAGTTACATATGTGCAAGAGGCCATGTGTCCCAGAAGCCTTAAACACTTTCTCACTGTTTGCAGGTGAGCCTGGAGCAAGTTGCATAACTCCAGAATTGCTTGAAACCTGGTCTGAGGGAGGCATGCCATGGCTGATGCAGAATCTAGGAGCGCCCAGAATCACTCAATTTTCTGTACAGGATAAAAGACGGACTTCTTTGTTTTTATAATCAGGTGCAGCTGGGCAAGCAGAGTCTGGATTTTCCTGATGCCTGGAATGCCCCTGAATTAAACAATTGTTTAGGTAGGGGAATACCCGAATGCAAATTCTGTGGAGATAGACAGCTATGATGGCCATGCATTTGGTAAATAATCTGGGAGCTCATGAGAGGCAAAAAGGGAGGATAGTAAATTGGTAGTGATGGCCTGATACCAGCATGCTAGATGGAGGAGATGGAGGTGACCTTTTGTTCCCAATACACTGAGTCAAGCTGAGCAGCCTTTCCTCCCACAGATGGCTCAGTATCGTTTTCATTTTCACATAGACCAGGGGAAAAGTTCCTCTTCCTTCCTGGCTGTAGTTACCTATTGTCATCTCCCAAGCAGCTATCACACACTTTACATGGACATTTCTCATCCTTGGATGGGTATCATAGATTTGGCAGTGTACTGCAGATGCCGCAGTGTCCCTGCTTTCAGCTGGAGGCACCACCACCACCCTGCTCTGTAGTGCCTCTGGTTCCCTGATAATGATGGGCAGAAACCTTATTTCTGACTCAGTTGCAGCCAGGACGCCAAGGGAGACAGACATGTCCTGCTTACCAAGCCCAGTGATGCCCTGCCCGCTGCAGAACCTGTGTCTGCCGCAGACCTGCCAGGACTACTGCTGGCCATCTACCTGGAGGAGACGGAAGTTGCCCCATGGTGCCAGGTACACCCTGAGGGGAGGATAGAAAGTGGCCCAGGGACAGCCTACTTCAGTCTGGCTGTAGCGCTGCCTGAAGCACGCTTGGCGTGTTGCTGCTGGATTCTCCGCTGACTCAGTGGCGGACCACTCCGCCAACTACTAGGGCCCTGGTTCGGGGCCCAGTGGAGTAGGGTGGGCCGGCCCCCTCCCTGGCACCCCACACCTGGGGTGTCAGCCTCCCCTCGCCAGGTCAAGAGGCCTGCATTTATTTGTTGTCCGCCAGACCTAGGACATTTGGCTCCTGGGTTTTTGCTCTGTCCCTGCACCAAGGGCCCAGAGCTAATTGACTCCTGGGTTTTCGCTCTGCCCCTGCCTGAAGGGCTCAGAGCTTAATTGACTAATGTATTTGCTCTGCCCCTTACCCAAGGGCCCAGAGCTTAATTGACTACTATGTTTGCTCTGCCCCTCTTTAAAGGGTCCAGAGCTTATAGACAGCTGGGTTCACTCTGGCCCCTGCCTAACAGGCCCAGGGCCTGCAGACTACCGTGTCTGCTCTGGCCCCTGCCAAAAGGGCCCAGAGACCACAGACTAAGGTGTTTGCCCGGCCCTGGCTTAAAGGGGCCAGGGGCTATAGATGGTTGGCTGCTCAGCCCCAGTCTAAGGTCCAGTGCCTACTGGCCCTGGGAGACCCTGCTTTTGCCTGAGGGCCGGAACCAACTGACTATCTGGGGGATCAGCCCTGTTAGACCAATTGAGACACTAACGCCTAACGCTAATTCCCCTGATATTCGGCAGCAGTCCTTATGGTGTAGTGAGGCATTGTGGCCTCCCTCCAACCCAGAGTGGGAGGGACGACCGTCACACCACTACACCCTCTCATAGCTTGGAAATGCTACATGTAAGGGAGCTGGACCGGAAGGCTAAATGTAAAAGATAAAACAGGGTCACAAGAAAATTTTTCATCTCTTTGCTGTTTGGATTCTTGCAAGGGCTGGAGCTAAGAAACAAGAAAGCAGAGAACCCTAAGGTCTACCTGAGTTAAGCCCTGAAAAGACCATCCAATGCTGACAGATTATTATATCTCTGTCACTTTTTAGAACCATAGACTGAACTCATTTGTGCATAATGTTGCCTTCTTTAACCTTTAAATAAGTCTTATTTCTTTTTCTTAGTTAATAAATCTTTCGTTAGTTTATTACAGGATTGGCTACAGGTATTGTCTTTGGTGTGAGATCTAAGGTGCAAATTGATCTGGGATAAATGACTGGTCTCTTGGGACTGGGAGCAACCTGAATATTGTGTGATTTTTGGTGTAAGTGACCATTTATCACTAAGTCCAGCTTGCCTGGGTGGCAAGATAGACTTGAGAGCCTAAGGGGACTGTATGACTCCATGGTAAGACTGTTATAGGGATCCAGAAGTTCACATTTGTTACTGGCCTGGTAAAATCTAATTATAGAACATATCACCAGTTTAGGGTGTCTGCCCTGCTTTTTGACACTCTGCCCTGAGATAGACACTCATGGTCATGAGCCCCTCCAGACAGCATGACAGTGGTGACTCCCCAACCCACTCCCATTTTTCTTATGTACCCTTTAATTTGAATTGCAACTTCAACATACTTCATATCTCCTTTTTTTTCTGAATTCCCTCAAACTTCCTTCAGGGATCACTTTAAATTTTTGCAGTAATTCTTTTTAGATAGCTCTCAATCTTTGCAGTTCTCTCTGTTCATATAGATGAAAGTAACTAAGGCCTTCCCTGGCAGAAGTGGAGCCAGACACCGTACCATGTCTTCTTGCCCCACCTTATTCAATTCACATCCCATTTCAAAAGCATTTAGAAATACATTCATGTCATCCTCTTCCCTAAAGCAAGGAAACAATTTGGAGTCTATGTGGCTCCCCCAGACTAGGCATATGAGGTCTGGCTCCACCTACCAGATCAGTTTTGCTGGCACAATCTCTCCATCTCGAACTGATGTTGACACTCCTTCTCTCTCTCTCTCTCTCTCTCTCTCATCTTGCTGCTTGACCGGGGGCAAGCACCTCTGGGTTGCTGTTTCTCCAGGGGCTACAACAGTGTACACCAGTTACCAACCAGCCTTCACAAAGCAAAGTACATTTATTCTTAGGGCAAAGCATCACAGAGAAAACATATAAAAACTACACCAAATCTTACACGCTTAGTAATAAACATACCAGAAATTGCCTTTCAGTCTTATGGGCCCTACTAGGCCAAAGTGATTCCATCCTTTTAGCAGGATTGGGGCCCCATTGGACAGAATGTCCTGTCCAGTTTCTCACTCAAAATGAAGGCCCTGAGCCCTTTATCTATCCCAAGTTCTTTGTTTGTCTCTTCATCTTTGGAAAATCCATTCTGAACCAGTATGTGCAAACCACCCGTGGTGGTGCTGCTTCTCCAGAGCTGGTTACAATCCTGGGGTAATCACCCCTTATTGTTTTTGTTCTGTAAGAGCTGTGGTAACTCTTCCCCATAGCAGCAGCAGACTCACAGAGCTATGAGGTAGCTGTGGTAGTGCACAGAATGGACATCCATCTTGAATGGTCTTTGCAAGTCTTCTTCCTTTGGCAAGAGTCAATATGGGAGGCTTTAGGCTTCTTAAATCCCACAAAATTGAATCTTCCAACCTCTTTCATGGTTGGCCTCATGCCCTACTTCCTTCAATGGCAGCTCTATAAACCTTGTATAACTGTACCTTCTTGTGCACATTGGACATGACCCCATTTTTGCAGCTGTCTTGTTCTTAACTGGTGCAAGACTGCAGCTTGGCAGGATCAGCTAATTTGTTTGTAACAAAATCAACCAATGGATGTTAAGAATATGCCATAACTTTTGTTGAAAAAAATGTTTGGTTTCCTCTGCTCAGCTGTTTTTAATAACCGGTTTTCTGCTCCATATAACAGACATGCCATCACGACTGCATTGAACACTCATCTTACTTTTCGCACAGACATCCTGTCACCAAAACAGAGGCCACTGAAGACGCTGAAATCCAGCATATAACTTCATTGGATATAGAACCCTCTGCTATCAACTACCAATCTTCAGGGATCTTACTTCTCCAACATTCAGAAGGAGACTGTCCCCCTCCCAGGTGCTTGGAAAGTCATCACTACTGATAAATGGTGTCTAAGCACCATGGAACTGGGTTACATGTTCCAGTTCTTTTCTATTCCTTTCCCCTTCCACATCCCTCTTCAGCGACCCCCTCATGTGTTACTTCTTCTTTAAGAAATCCAATCACTTCTTCATGTAGGAGCCGGTATCATTCCATAAAGTAGTTTCTTATGTCCCTGGATTTTTGTGTTCTCTTTTTAAAAGATCAGCAACCTCAGCACTTGGCTCTATTTTGCCTTGGTGAGGGCCACATTAAATAACGGGTATAAGGATCACTGCTCAGGACAGACCCCCTTGCAAGTTAGACAGTGCTTAAATCCAGGAGACTTGGACATAACCAAACTGCCTAGTGCCAGGTGAAACAATCACAGAGAAAATAAGAAATAAAATATTCCCAAGTGGGAAACAACAGGTAACTAAACTGTTGACAACTATTTGCAAGAAGAAAAAAAATGTTTCTTCAGAGGAAAAAAGGGGAACCAGAGCAACGGCCCCTGGAGAGCTCCAACAGTGCAGTGATAAGGAACTGAGGGGGTGCTTGGATGTCTTCGCCCATTATTCCTTGGCCTGGACGTACAAGGAAATGCACAGTGCATGTGCCACCGCGATGGGTACCGCTAAGGAAAACTCTTTTGGCAAGTCCACACCTGAAGTGGAATACACATGTAAAATCGTCTGAAATGGAATAGAAATGTGCAATCACTTGAAGAAGAACCCCACTTACCAGACCATTTTAGTTTACAAGAAATACTGAACGCTATGAAATATACAAGGCCTTAAAGGCTCTTTGTCGGGTAATGTCTTATTACATTTTTACAAAAATAATATTATTTAACTTATGAGGTTCTTCCCTTCTGGTATAATAATCATTTTTCAATGGTTTGGCCTCATGCAGTATTGCAATAATGAATTATTTATTTAACCGCAGAATAAGTAATTCCCTAGTATTCATCCTGCCCTCAGATAAAATGACGCATGTCATGGTGTCTTTTGTAAGTTCTGCCACTTTGCATGAACAAGTTATGCAGGGATGCACACCGAAGAGTCCATTTGTCTTACAGATTAAACATAACCCTACAGACCAGTTATCATAAAAATTCAACTAAAAGTGTTATTTTATGCATATACATTTCTATAGCATTAGACCACAAAGCGTATTTTCCCAAAGCCTATGATCCTTACTGACAACTGCTAGGTGTTAATTTATGAAGTTTTGAGCTGTCTGCATTGTTTGGTTTAGATCTTATTATTATATTTTGTATTTGTCATGAACTATAAATCTTACCTATTTGTGCTATCCCCCAAATAAAAATAAAAATAATTTTCTATGTTAAGAAAGGACTGGAAATTATAATTTTCTTTTAGTTACAGATAAAATACAAAATGGTAATTATGTTGTTCATAATTAACAGAAAGAGTAGTTAGAGAAAGTAATGAGCAAGAATGAAGGTATTGGTAAGGAAATATTTTAAATAAATGCACAGCTTACCTAGATACAACAATGCCATTCATTTGAAGGAATTTAAACAGCTCTTGTGCCTTCTCCCGGTCCCGAGATTTCTCCTTGGCTGTCAAGGTGTCATAAGGTACCAGTAAAGGATGACTACCTCCTCCTTTGGAAAGTTGAAAGAACTGTAAATTTTTCTATTGTAATGTTATTTTTCAAATATAAAGGGACCTACATAATTTACATTGTCGTATGTTGTCTCCTGTTCTTTCAGACTCTTCCACCCCATGCCCCCCTCAGACTCTTCCACCCCCCGCCTCCCTCATTTCATTTGTGGTTCACCAGACTTTATTCTTACCTTTGCTCTCCAATTCCATTTTCTTCTTTTTGGCCCAAATGTTATGATAGTTTTCCGCCACTACCTCAACCATTCCCTACAACGCCACAAAGAAAAGGCAATCCAAAATTAAAAGGTGATAGAATAAAAATTTTGCTAACACTATTCCACATAAATACACTTTAAAAACTGAGTTGAAATACAGAAACATTGTAGACAAGATATCAACTATTTTATCTCATTAATTAATTTGATGTATATACAAAGCATTAGCCTCAATAGAGACATTATTTGGATCTGACCCAGAATAACAACAATAATTGAAGGGCAAGTTCTGATCTGGAGATATTTTCCAGCATGAATCAATGAGTGCTTAAAATCATTATGTTTACAAACAAACAAACAAACAAACAAATAAATAAATAAATAAATATTGTTCATTATGTGTATTATTGTAATACCTAAAAACCCTGGTCATGGACCAGAACCCCTTTGTTTTAGGTGCTGTGCAAACATAGAAAAAATGCAATCTCTGTGCCAAAAAGGTTAAGTATAAGATAAAAGACAACAGGTGCAAATAGACAGATGGGGGAGTACAAGGAAACAATAAAACAATATTGGTTAGCATGACTGACAATGGTTTCAGCACATCAGCAGTCTAAATGTTGTCAAGTTATTGTAAGCATCATGGCAAATGAAAGTTTTAAGGGGGAATCCGAAGGAGGATAATGAGGTAGCTTTGTGGATGTTTATAGAGAGCTCATCCTAAGCATGTGGGGCAGCATGGGAGAAAACACAAAATAACTGTTTGAAAATTTAACACATGGATTATGGATGTTGGCCTCACTGGCCAGTCAGAGGTGAGAGTTGACATCTTGATAGTGAATAAGATGGGGATAGACTGTGAAGACAAGAAGAAGTAGTTACTCACCTTGTGCAGTAACAATGGTTCTTTGAGATGTGTGTCCCAGTGGGTGCTCCACTCTAGGTGTCGGTGTGTCCCTGTGCCAGAGATTGGAGATTTTTTGCAGCAGTACTCGGTCGGGGGAAGGGCGCGCACAGGAGCTGTCTTGTCCAGCCGTTGGCACCTCCTGTAGTGCGCACATCCCCGACTGTCTGCTCTGTTCCTTCTCTATCACAGAGCTTGGCTGTATGAACTCTGAAGTAGAGGGGGGGAGGGTGGGTAGTGGAGCACCCACAGGGATATACATCTCGGAGAACTATCGTTACTGCACAAGGTAAGTAACAACAACTTCTTCTTCGAGTGGTGTCCCTGTGGGTGCTCCACTCTAGGTGCTTGTAGAGCAGTACCCCGGCAGGGGTTCGGAGTTATGTATAAGTGTGTGATAAGAGCACTGTGAGGCGTAATGCTTTGCAAAAGTGAGCTCTGATGTCCAGGTTGCAGCTCTACAAATGTCTATTAAGGGGACATTGTTCAAGAATGCAATCGATGTCACCATGGCTCGTGTTGAGTGGGATCTGATGCCCATAGGGGGTTCTTTGTTATGTAGGTGGTAGCAAGTTTGAATACAGGAAGAGACCCATTTGGAGAGTCTCTGGGTCGATATTGTAGAGCCTTTGGAGCACTCTGCTGTAGAGACAAATAGTCTTGGTGACTTGCAAAATGGTTTAGTTCTGTCCAATTAGAAGGCTACAACCCGTCTGACATCTAGCATGTGTAACATTGCTTCTCGAGAATCCTTATGTGGCTTGGGATAGAAGGCAGGTAAGAGTATGGTTTGGTTAATATGACAATGTGTAGCCACTTGGGGCAAGAATTTTGGGTGAGGACATAACATGATTTTGTCTTTGGTAAATACCGTGTACGGTGGTTCAGCCATCAATGCTCCTATTTTGCTGACACGTCTTGCAGATGTGACTGCTATTAGGAATGCGACCTACATTGACATAGAGCAAGCAGGTTGCTAGAGGTTCGAAGGGTGGTCTTGTGAGACATTTGAGCACAAGATTGAGATCCCATGGTGGTGTAGGTTGGCGTACTTCTGGGTACATGTTCTGTATACCTGCAAGAAAGCGCCGTGTAATCAGATGAGCGAATATTGAAGCCCCTTCTATCTGCTCGTGGAGGGCCATGATGGCAGCCAGATGTACTTTAATAGAACTTATGGCTAACCCCGTTTCCTTCAGTTCTAGTAGGTAGTCTAGGATCATAGATAGAGGCGCCTTGGTTGTGTCCAGCTGTTTTTACTGGCACCAAAGGGAGAATCTTCTCCACTTGTGGTGGTAAGTATTTCTAGTGGTGAGGCGACGGCTATTTAGTAATACCTGTTTTACTTTCTCCGAGCAGTTCAATTCTCCAGGTTAGAACCACACAGGAACCACACTTTGAGATAGAGCTTCGCTGGGTCTGGATGGAGCGTCAGGCCCTTGTTCTGGGACAGGAGGTCCATCTGTAAGGGCAGCGGTTGTGGAGCACAGACTGCTAGGTGTGACAGGTACAGAAACCAAGTCTGTCTGGGCCATGTGGGGACAATGAGAATGATGTATGCTCTGTTGAGACGTATCTTGCGGATGACCCATGGGATCACTGGTATCGGCAGGAAGGTGTACATGAGTGACGTGTTCCATGGGATGAGGAAGACATCCCCTAATGATCCCGGTGCCAGGCCTGCCCTGGAGCAAAAGAGTGGACATTTGTAGTTCGTTGCTGAGGCGAACAAATCGATTACTGGGTGACCCCATTTTTGGAATATCGTGCTGAGAACACTGTCGTGGATTTCCCACTCGTGTTCCTGTGAGAAGTGCCTGCTGAGGGTATCAGTTATTGGCATCCCGGTAGGTACGACGCTGTGATGTTGATATTGTTGAGGATGCACAAGTTCCATAAGTTCATGGCTTCTACGCATAGTGAGTGAGACCTGGCTCCCCCTTCGCAATTGATGTAAAACATGCATGCCACATTGTCGGTGAGAATAGAGATTGAGGTCTGCCGTATGAGTGGGAGGAAGTGGCGGCATGCATTGTGTACCGCACAGAGTTCCAGGAGATTGATATGTAGTCGGGTTTCCGTTGCGGACAACTTGCCTTGTACATTGTGGTGACCCAAGTGGGTGCCCCAAGCTATCAGGGAAGCGTCTGTTGTAATAGTCACTGACGGCGGGGTCTGAAAGGGAATCCCTGAGCATACATACCCTGGTTGTGTCCACCATTGTAGGGAGAGGATAACCCTTGGTGGTAGTGTCATGCATCTCTTGAGAGAGTATTTGCTGGGTGCATAGACCGTGCTCAACCAGTGCTGCAGACAACGCATATGGAGTCTGGCATACTTTACAACGAAAGTCATAGCTGCCATATGTCCCAGAATCTGAAGGCATGTCCTCACTGAAGTTTGTGGGCTGATGGTCACTGTGGAAATAAGATTGGTCAATGTAGTGAATCTGTGGCTTGGTAATACTGCCTTGGCTTGTATGGAGTCTAGGTTGGCTCCGATAAACTCCAAGTGCTGAGGTGGTTCCAGGGTGGATTTCTTTTAGTTTATCTGTAGACCTAGCTGGTGAAACAGGTCTATTGTGGTCTTCAGCATGCATGCCATTTCTTGTCGATTGGCACCCTTGAGTAGGCAATCGTCTAAATAGGGGAAGGTTATGACTCCTTTGCATCATAAATCTGCTGCTACTACCGCGAGTGTTTTTGAGAATACGCAGGGAGCGGTGGAAAGTCTGAAGGGAAGGACCCTGTATTGGTAATGGTTGGGTCCTACTGTGAACTGTGGGCAGGATATATTGTAATATGGACATATGAATCTTGGATGTCGAGGGCTGCAAACCAGTCCCCCCTGTCTAGCGCTGGGATTATTGTGGCCAGTGTGACCATTTTGAACCTGTGGTTGCGTACAAACCTGTTGAGTTTTCAGAGATCTAAGATTGGTGTCCATCCCCCTCCTTTCTTCTCTGTCAGGAAACATTTGGAGTAAAAACCCTTCTCTCGGTATAGGTGTGGTACTAGTTCTACAGCACCTAGCAGTAGGAGGTAGTCTACTTCCTGTTGCAGAAGGTGCTTGTGAGAGGGGTCCCTGAGGAGGGACAGGGAAGGGGGCAGGGTGGGGGGATGGTTGTGAAAGGGATGGTGTAGCCAGATTGTATGATCTCCAATACCCATTGATCTGTGGTTATCGCAACCCAGGCACGGTAAAATGGGCATAGGCGGTGACCAAAGTTGTGGGATGGGGTATCTGTTGGCACTAGAGGTGTGCAAACCCTCGACCAATACTTCAAAATTGTGGCTTAGATGTAGATGGATGGTTGGACGAGACCTGGTTCTGTGGAGCTCGTCATCTCTGAGCCTGTTGTTTGGGTCTGTTCTGAGCGAAGTATCGTGGTTGTTGATGGTTAAACCAGGTGTCTCATGATCTCTGGGATGGTGTAAAGCATGGACGTTTGTCAGGCAGTGGGTATATGCCTAATGTACGCAGCGTTGCTCAGGAGTCCTTCATGGTATGGAGCATGTCATCTGTTTGAGACAAGAATAGTTTATCCCTATCGAAGGGAAGGTCCTCCACTTTTAGCGGTTGTTCTTTCGGAATTCCCGAAGCTTGCAACCATGATGCTCTTCTCATAACCACAGCTTTTGTGGTTGTTTGGGCAGCTGTGTCTGCTACATCCATTAAGGCTTGCAGTGCTGTGCGGGCTATTATCTGACCCTCATTAATAATGGTGTTGAGTTGAGGATGTTTGTGCTCGGGGAGGTCTTCCATGAGCTCTTCTATTTTACTATAGTTAGAGTAGTCGTAATTTGCTAGTAGAGCAGAATAGTCAGCAACTCTGAGCAGAAGGGTGGCTGATGAGTAAACTTTACAGCCAAAGAGGTCCAGTCTCTTGTGTTCTTTATCTTGTGGTGTGGAGTGGAAATGAGGCTGTTTATTTTGCTGATTGGCAGCCTCTACTACCAGAGAGCAGGCTTGAGGGTGTGAAAACAAAAATTCCATGCCTTTGGCTAGAACGAAGTATTTCCTGTCAGACCTTTTGTTGGTGGGTGGTGCCGATGCTGGTGTTTGCCATATGGCCTCCGCAGGCTCCCTTATAGCCTCATCCATGGGGAGGGCGAGCTTGGCCGATGATGCTGGCTGTAAGATTTTTAACAACTTACATTGTTTCTCCTGCACATCATATAAGGCAATTTCTTGGCTGTTTACTATTCTTTTGACGAGTTCTTGGAACTGTTCCACGTCATCTGGTGCTGTCGGGGTAGACGGTGTCACCGCTTCCCCTGGTGCGGAAGATGAGTGTGGGGCAGGTGGTGAATCATCCAGGTCTGCCTGTGATAGTATCTCTTCCTCTTCTATCTCTGTCTCAGGGGGGTCAGAGGTTTCTCTGAGTGGTAAGGATGGATGTATTCTGAATCCTCTTCTGGCTGGGGAAAGGGGGCCAGAATATGGGTTCTGGTATGTGGCCCAAGGACCCCATTGTGGCCATTGCATGGGATAAGGTGGTAATGGGTAAGGCCAGTGCTGTGCATACCAAGGCTGTGAATGCTCAGATGAGGCTAAGGCTTCATAGCGTTCCATGTAGGTCTCATATGTGATGGCGATGAACGTTGAGAGGAGAAGCGGGTGTCCTGCACGTCTACTTCCTCGCCACTATGCATGGAGATCGCTGCAGGAGATGAAGGATAGTACCGTGCTATGTAGCTTGGGGAGCGTTCGGTGCCGAGCAGTGGTGACTGCGGTGCAGAAGAAACCGCTATGTCAGTATGATGTAGGAGTTGTGCTGGTCCTGCCGTGGGGTTGCAGTCAACCGTTGGAGTGCTGACCAGTGCCGGATTCAGCTTGCTAGCCGGCATCAAGTCTGGAGTCGGTGGCAGCAGCATTTATCATGGTGCCGCTGCCTGTGTTGCGCTCCGCACCAGGGTAGTCGGTGCCGTGGAGGAGACTTGACATCTCGACTCCGGTGCCGCGCAATGAGGCTCGGCAGAGGTCTGCTGAGGGACGGTGCCGGAGGAGCCTGGTGCCTCATAAGTGCTCTCTCTGGATGAGTGGAGCACTGAGGGTAAAGACCTCGCTGGGGAAGCTCTCTTTTTGTGAGAGTCCCTTGTTGGAGAGGTCGAGGCTCGCTTCCTGATAGTTTTGGAAGTCGGAGCCTTATCATCGCTTAGGGATCTCAGTTTATGAGACTCCCCGGAGGACGTCTCTTGCGGAGGTTGGAAGGATTTCTCCATCAGAAGCATTTTCAAACGGAGATCCCTATAACGTCTTGCTCTTGACTTCAAGTTGCTGCAGTGTATGCTTTTCTGGGAGATATGAGTTTCTACCAGACAACAGATGCAGGATGCGTGGCCGTCAGAGACCAGCATCGGTTCACGGCAGGAGTCACACTTTTTAAACCCTGTTGAGCCCGGCATGACTTCAGTTAAGCCTCTTCCCCGCTCTTGATAGATGAGGGTGGGAGTTAACTGAAGTGGTAAACCATAGAGCTATTCCTAAACTGAGAATTAAGTAAAGAAATTTTTTTTTGTTGAAGAAAAACCTCTAAGAGGAACTAACAAAACTATGTAACTAAGTATAGACTAACAAGAAGTTCCTATGTAACTTGTAACTTTTTTTCCCCAGTAAGAATCAAGGTGAGTACTGCCGCGGAGCTCCGTCTGCAGCCGAGGATGGTTGAGAAGGAACTGAGGGGACAGTCGAGGGTGCGCGTGCTACCGGAGGCGCCAATGGCTGCACGAGACAGCTCCTGTGCGCGCCCTTCCCCCGACCGAGTACTGCTGTGAAAAATCTCCGATCTACAGTGCAGGGACACACCGACACCTAGAGTGGAGCACCCACAGGGACACCACTTGAAGAAGAAGCTTATGTTTGATGCAAAAGAGAAGGGGAAGCCTGCAGATGGTGCAAAGAGAGGAATGTCATCATCAAAGCAATGAGCTAAGAAAATGATCTTTGTAGCAGCATGGTGAGTGGATAGAGTGGCACAACACTGCATTTGTCAAGGCCACAAAAATTATGTTCCAGTAATCAAGACATGAGAAGACGAGACAACAATTATAGCCGCGTGAATGGATAGGAAAGGCCGTATCTTAGAGACGTCATGAAAAAAGAATCAGCAAGCTGTAGACACAGCCTGGATGTGGGGACCTCCAGAGATGTCAAATTTAAAGATAATACCCAAGTTAAAAGCCTGAGTAATAGGCAGGATGGCGGTGCTGTCCACAGTGATTGAGAAAGATGATGTAGGGAGGGTGTGGGGGGGAAAGATTATGAGATCTGTCTTAGCCAGGTTGAGCTTGAGCTGATGGCTCAACAGCCACAAGAAGATGTTAGAGAGAGTCTGAGATTTTAGCTTGGGCAGATGGAGACACACCTAGAATAAAGATGTAGATCTGTGAGTATTCAGCACAGAGATGGTAGTTAATTTGTGTTTGTGAATAAGATTACCCGGAGATAAGGGGTAGAGAGAGAAGAGAAAGGGACAAAGGCCGGAGTCCTATAATACCCACCGAAAAGTTGGAGGAGGAATGAGGAGGATTGCCAAAAGAACAAGCTGAAGGAGTGAGGCTGGAGTTAGGAGGAGAACCAGGAGAGGAAAGTCACGGAAGCTGTGATGATTTTGGGAATTTGTCTCCATAACTTATGAATGTTTGATATCATGAACTCTCTGCATGTATCTTCATCAGACTGCAAACTTCATTTTGATTATGGGAGCTAATTGTCTGTTGTCTTTTTACCTCCATGTTGGGACTGAAATACAGGGCTGACAATAGAGGATTGTTAAATGGAATGATCTATTCAAATATAAACACCCTAGAAAATAAGCTGGCTCCCACTCAGGAGAACTGGTTGGTCCGGGGAGAGGCAACTAGCAATAAGGTCCTCTGTGGATCTGTGATCACCTGAGGAATCTGATTCCAGAAGTCACCTGACAAAGGTTTTAAAAAGCTTATAAAAGGCCATTTTCACCAGCTCAAGTGGAGGGAGGCTGCTACAGGAGCCTGAAGAGGCTGTGGCTAACTCTGCTTACCTGAACTCAGATGGTCCCCCGTGGACTTCCAAGGGAAGGGTGAGCCAGGATGAGGGGAATGGTATTCACAGTGTTTGTTGTTTTCTAAATGTTCTATGCATCTCTTGTGCTGTTAAGTAAAGAGAATTCTGTGTGTCTTGTGTGTTACATCTATCATGTGTCCTGGGAGAGTTAACCTGTGACTCCAGAGCACCCACATAGGTGGAGTTCTGGGAGTTCGGGGGCTGGGATCGAGGACATGGGATTCCATTAAGTTGGAAGAGCAGAGTTGTTTAGCTAGGAAGATGACAGAACCAAAGAAGAAAGAACAGATTTGTAATGGAGGACGTCAGCCAGGCCATGGGATTTCTGCCAGAGATGCTCCATTATGCCAACAGACCCTGGTTGGCGGCGGCCAGGATCGAACCTGGGACCTCTGAAGCTAAATGCATCAGCCTCTACTGCATGAGTTAAAAGCCACATAGCTCTGAGCTAAAACTGTAGCTGACTCTTCAATCTCTAGCTGTAGTAGGTGCCACTAGAGGGGAACACCAAGCAGGCATGGTTACAGCTCTACAACATGAGAACAGGAGCACAGGAAGCAGATGTTGGGCGTGAGTCAGGGATGAGGGTTGGCAGACCTGGCAATGGGAGAGCTGGGCCAAAAAGTCAAGGGTGAAGGAGAGCAAATCATGGAGAGAATCAACAACCATATCAATGGAAGAAAGGGAAAAGAAAACAGGGATGAGAGAGGTGAGAGCAGATGAGAAGTCATCAGTACTGATGAACTGGAGACATGGAGCAGGGAGGGGACTGATGGGTGATGCTGAAAGAGATCAGGTGATTGTCAGAGAGGATGAACTCATCAACAGAGAGATCAGAGAGAGATCAGTGATTGGTGAAGACCAAGTTAAGTGTCTTTTGGTGAGTGGGAGACTTGAACCAGAGCTGCAGTTCAAAGAGGTGAGAGCAAGGGAACGTGCAACTAAGGGGTTGGATGGGTCATCAACATGGAAGATGAAGTCACCAAGGATGAGTGCCAGAGATTGTGAGAAGAGGAAGAGAGAGACCCAGGAGTCAAAATCAGAATGAGGAGAATAGATGGGGGAGAGTTGGGTGGTAGATGTCAGCAACATGGAGGGGGAAAGGAGAAGAGTGAGAAGCAATACTGTTTAAAAGAGGAGAAAGAGTGGGAAAGGGGAAGGAAAGAGGGTCAGAAGCAGCAGGACTGGGAGAGGAGAAAGCCAACACTCCACCATGGTCTGATCCAGGTTCCGGAGTGTGAGAGAAGGCACGGGCTCTATAGAAGATACATTTATTTGTTTTAAATATTTGTTTATTTTCATTCTGATTCAGAACCGCATTATTTATTTAGTTTTGTAAAAATGACCCCTTCAATGATCTGGGTGCATGTACTTAAAAAAATAACACATAGAAAAGCAGTGTCATTTATAGGCTGTTTTTCCCCCAGTAAACTTGTTTGGAGTAATAATGCAACCTTTATAAGGCATACCTCAATCATATTTCACTCTCTTATTAAATGCTTGGGAAAATACATGAGCTTTGGAACATGCCTGGAATATTAATTTATTCAGGCTCTTTAGAACCAAGACAAGAGACAGGTTCTTAAGACGCGGGGCAGTTACTGAAAATGCTTTGCCTGCAGTTCCCTTAGGGGCTTTACATTATAATATTTTCTAGAAGGCCAGATGATATCAGTTAGCACATGAAACACTGTCAGCAGGACAAACAGCAGACATCTCATTCTGAAATCATGTTAACTGACCCTGCAAAACAGAGAACAAATGCGGTATCTACCTATTTGTATAGGAGGGTGCAACAAGTGCACTCACAGACATGTACATATACCCATAAAACCCCACATATGTGCATAAAATGGGTAAGTATATACTGTGACAGACCCAGACCAGTGGGGTACAGGAGTCTGGTAGAGGGCAAATATACTGGTCACTGGATGAGTAGTTTTCTGTTCCCTGAGTGACCAGAGCAGGGGCTGCACTAGAGTAATCAGGAACCTGCTAGAATCAGTTAAGGCAGGCAGGCTAATTAGGACACCTGGAGCCAATTAAGAAGAAGCTTCTAGAATCAATTAAGGCAGGCTAATCAGGGCACCTGGGTTTTAAAAAGGAGCTCACTTCAGTTTGTGGTGGGAGTGTGAGGAGCTGGGAGCAAGAGGTGCAAGGAGCTGAGAGTGAGAGGGTGTGCTGCTGGAGGACTGAGGAGCACAAGCGTTATCAGACACCAGGAGGAAGGTCCTGTGGTGAGAATAAGGAAGGTGTTTGGAGGAGGCCATGGGGAAGTAGCCCAGGGAGTTGTAGCTGTCATGCAGCTGTTACAGGAGGCACTATAGACAACTGCAGTCCACAGGGCCCTGGGCTGGAACCCGGAGTAGAGGGCGGGCCCGGGTTCCCCCCAAACCTCCCAATTGACCTGGACTGTGGGTTCTCCCAGAGGGGAAGGTCTCTGGGCTGTTCCCCAACCCACATGGTGAATCTCGGAGGCAAGAAAATCCGCCAATAAGCGCAAGACCCACCAAGATAGAGGAGGAACTTTGTCACAATACACAGATTCACATTTGCAATCACACACGTGCAGGTTTTTGAAGGCACAACAATTACACATTCCTTTGACGATGTGACCCTACATGTTGATAAGTCACTTCATATATTTTTCTGCAGAATACACTGAGAATATTAATACATACCTGGAGCTCCCTAGAGAGTACAACATTAGAAAGATCAAGTGGTGTTGGGCTGTATCCATTTCCCTGGAAATATAATGGAAGAGTTATTGATGTTTTTAAACTATTTACTTCATTTCTACTGTCAACAAAATTAGAATTAAACTATTTAGATTTCTGAAGCCCTTTGGGTAGGAATCATGTTTGCCTTTGTATTTTGTACAGAGATGAACATACCATGGATGTTTAACCAACAACAGAGGCTATAATACACTTATATTTATTCTTTACATGCTCATTTTATTCATTAGGCCCCAATGCAGCAAACCAATTAAGAACATGATTATGGTTAAGCATGAGCAGTCACACTGAAACCAATGGCACTACTCATATGCTTAAAGTTAAGCATGTGCTTAAATGATATGCTGAATCATTTCCATTTTTCTTTACATGATCAGACCCTTATTTACATGGCTGTTTGAAACAGTTTTCTATTTATGTGATGTTATCTAGTGCTGGTAATGTATATTGTGTATTTTCAAAAATGCAATTAAAGATTATAATATGGATTTATGTAAAATGTAAACAGACTTTTCAAAGAGAACTTGTTCTTCTTGTAATAGTTCTAACACGACGTTTAAAAATATATGCATATTACATGATAAGGCTATCAGAGGGTGATTAGCTGCAACAAACAGATAACCTGCCTATCTCCTGGGGCCTTGTCTTGTCCCACTGACCAGTCAATGAAAAAATTTCCACTGGCTTCAATGATACAGATGCAGGCTCCTTATGAATTTGCCTCCATAAGCTTATGAGCATGTTCAATTGTATGTGTGACACTGCCACTCTGTGACATACACCACACAGGATGAGTATCTATCCGGGCAGAGGCGAAGAAAATGTAATCAAGGCTTCTCACTAATCCAGGTCATCAGTGAGCTAGAGATTCACACCAGCAAATGAAATAAACTTTTGGAGATTAATTTCTAAGGTTCTTTATTTGAGAAATGTACACAAAATTTGATGGCAGCCAATTCTACTGTATACAGACAGGCATCTATCTGTCCTATAAAGAAGTATATAAGAAAATACAATAAAAAACATATTTAAGGAAAAAGTAAGATGCACCTATTGGAAATCTGTGAATGGGAGGGCACAAGCCCACCCACAGCTAAAGGCCCCTCCCCACAGCCTAACAGAAAGAGCCACAATTACTTGGAGGAGATACCAAGTAATTTGGGGGGACAACAAATGTAAAACAGGGAAGGGAGTGAATGTCACAGGGGCAAAAGCAGGGAGCCAGAGGGGGACACTGAGCAGAGAACCCCAAACAACACCCACTTTTCCTTGAAAGCATCCAGAGAGCCAGTGGGTGGCTCAGAGGAACTCTGCCTGGATATGTGAGTGAAGGGAGGAGTGCAAATAGGATCCACAGTCACAGAGCACCTCTCCATCCAGCATTCTCCTCCTGGTATGGTGGAGGGCCACCATGACCAGCACCAGGAGGAGGTTGACGAGGAGGTCTCACGACTTCGTGGGGCCATGGATGAGGTGTGCAAATATCAGGAGGTGCTGGGAGAAGTGCAGCCAGAACCTGAGGAGAAGGTTCTGGAGGAGCCAGAAAAGGGGCTGGAACCTGGCACACTCGATGTAAATGTGTGCCAGGGTGTCCCTCACACTGAAAAAGGGGCAAGAGTTGGGGAGAGGGGATGCTCCATGAAAGAGCTGCCAACCGATATCCCTGGCAGGTCGTGGGACCAGGGTGGAATACAGGCTGGCCCACTGGGACTCCTCAGATGGAAGGAAAAGGGTTTTCCCACAGATGGAAAAAGTGAGGTGCAACCCCTAAATCAAGGTAACACAAAGAACTACACAATTAAGGGATTAGACTGCAATATTCATGTATTTATTCATAGATTCTAGGACTGGAAGGGACCTCGAGAGATCATCGAGTCCAGTCCCCTGCCCGCATGGCAGGACCAAATACTGTCTAGACCATCCCTGATAGACATTTTTCTAACCTACTCTTAAATATCTTCAGAGATGGAGATTCCACAACCTCCCTAGGCAATTTATTCCAGTGTTTAACCACCCTGACAGTTAGGAACTTTTTCCTAATGTCCAACCTAGACCTCCCTTGCTGCAGTTTAAGCCCATTGCTTCTTGTTCTATCCTTAGAGGCTAAGGTGAACAAGTTTTCTCCCTCCTCCTTATGACACCCTTTTAGATACCTGAAAACTGATATCATGTCCCCTCTCAGTCTTCTCTTTTCCAAACTAAACAAACCCAATTCTTTCAGTCTTCCTTCATAGGTCATGTTCTCAAGACCTTTAATCATTCTTGTTGCTCTTCTCTGGACCCTTTCCAATTTCTCCACATCTTTCTTGAAATGCAGTGCCCAAAACTGGACACAATACTCCAGCTGAGGCCTAACCAGAGCAGAGTAGAGCGGAAGAATGACTTCTCGTGTCTTGCTCACAACACACCTGTTAATACATCCCAGAATCATGTTTGCTTTTTTTGCAACAGCATCACACTGTTGACTCATATTTAGCTTGTGGTCCACTATAACCCCTAGATCCCTTTCTGCCGTACTCCTTCCTAGACAGTCTCTTCCCATTCTGTATGTGTGAAACTGATTTTTTCTTCCTAAGTGGAGCACTTTGCATTTGTCTTTGTTAAACTTCATCCTGTTTAACTCAGACCATTTCTCCAATTTGTCCAGATCATTTTGAATTATGACCCTGTCCTCCAAAGCAGTTGCAATCCCTCCCAGTTTGGTATCATCCGCAAACTTAATAAGCGTACTTTCTATGCCAATATCTAAGTCGTTAATGAAGATATTGAACAGAGCCGGTCCCAAAACAGACCCCTGCGGAACCCCACTCGTTATGCCTTTCCAGCAGGATTGGGAACCATTAATAACAACTCTCTGAGTACGGTTATCCAGCCAGTTATGCACCCACCTTATAGTAGCCCCATCTAAATTGTATTTGCCTAGTTTATCGATAAGAATATCATGCGAGACCGTATCAAATGCCTTACTAAAGTCTAGGTATACCACATCCACAGCTTCTCCCTTATCCACAAGACTCGTTATCCTATCGAAGAAAGCTATCAGATTGGTTTGACATGATTTGTTCTTTACAAATCCATGCTGGCTGTTCCCTATCACCTTACCACCTTCCAAGTGTTTGCAGATGATTTCCTTAATTACTTGCTCCATTATCTTCCCTGGCACAGAAGTTAAACTAACTGGTCTGTAGTTTCCTGGGTTGTTTTTATTTCCCTTTTTATAGATGGGCACTATATTTGCCCTTTTCCAGTCTTCTGGAATCTCTCCCGTCTCCCATGATTTTCCAAAGATAATAGCTAGAGGCTCAGATACTTCCTCTATTAGCTCCTTGAGTATTCTAGGATGCATTTCATCAGGCCCTGGTGACTTGCAGGCATCTAACTTTTCTAAGTGATTTTTAACTTGTTCTTTTTTTATTTTATCTGCTAAACCTACCCCCTTCCCATTAGCATTCACTATGTTAGGCATTCCTTCAGACTTCTCGGTGAAGACCGAAACAAAGAAGTCATTAAGCATCTCTGCCATTTCCAAGTTTCCTGTTACTGTTTCTCCCTCTTCACTAAGCAGTGGGCCTACCCTGTCTTTGGTCTTCCTCTTGCTTCTAATGTATTGATAAATTTAATATGGTCCTGGCCCATTTCCAGTTCCCTACCACAAAGTACTAGAGGCCCTTTTGCTTAAACAAGAGAAAAAAACCTCTCAGAGAGATCACACTCATTAGGTTTCATTAACATTAAACAAAAGATTTCAAATACCCCACCTAGTACCTCTAGGCTGAATATAAAAAAGGCTCGATTCCCAAGTCTTCCAACTAGATTCCCAAGGAAATGGAGGGAGGTTGTTTCTGAGGGCATTCTTTCTTCAGAGAGTGCCTTTTCTTTCTAGGCTCATCTTTTATTTAGCAGTGCAGCCCACCTGCCTTTGTTATAGGGAATCAGCTTCCAAAGGGATTCAGGTGCTGTCTTTCAAGTTTTCTGAGCCATGCAAGGAACTTCCCTCAGTCCTACCTTCACCTAGAGCTCTGTTGTCCCAGTGATTAGGTTGATGCCACCTCAGTTTATTAGGGAAGCTGGGATAGTATGCTTCAGAGCTATAAGGACCCTCCTTTGGGGTCTGAAAGGGTTTGTAATGCCTATCACACTTATCTTTTTTATTTTGGTCAGCTCTTTCAACATTTTTTAGTTATAATTGTTATCTGCAATTATAAGACATCTATCACTATGGTATGTGACTGCGGATAATATCTATGGCAGTTGTTTTAAAGTGTAACTAATTAGGCTTCAGCAAACAGAACCATACTAGCCACTTCTAATAACCTACTACAAGCCCCCGTATGTGAAAGCTCCATTCCCTTGTAATAACAGTTTTATCCCAGCTTCCCAAATCTTTTAAAAATAACTTTATTTCCAAGAACACCCCACAAAGACATGATATAAAATTTATCAAGATACTGTTTCATGAGATACTATGTGTTTTTACAGCATCAGGTCTCTGATCTCAGCTGAGGCCTGTAGGAGCTGCTACAATACCAACAATGACAGTAATACTAATAAGCTAAGTGTGGCAAGTTTCTTTTTACATGATACAATGTTAGGGTCAATTCTCTGTAAACAAGTGAATTGATTGATTTCTGTGGTTTTAAGCAGTTTTGCCTTACTTGGCTAGATTGTGATATGCTGCGGAGCTTTTCATTTTCACGCTGCTGTACCATTGCTTCTCCTTCCCTGGTCCTTTCTAGACTCCATCCCATGGCTAACATGGTTTTAAGCGATTCTCTGGCCGGCCAACGATAAATTTCCTTTTCCTTTGAAGAAAAACAAATGAGTGGATAATTATATAGTGTTTCACAAGCAACTAGCAAAAGCCTATGGAGAAATATTCCGCCCTCAATTACACCTAGGCAAGCCCAATTAAAATCAACATATGTTGCATAGGTATAACTGAGGATAGGATTTGGCTCTTTGTTTCAAGTAGTTTTAGAAATAGTCATATTACTTACTTCTTTCCCTTGGGGCACTTATTACTAGGACATGGCACAATGCATTAGAAACTAAGCACAGCATACAAGTGAACTTTGAAGCAACAGACAATGGTATTTATATTTTGCAGCTGCTTGCAAACTATTTACTAGTCTTTCTGACCAATCAAGAAAATGTATAGTACTGTACTTCTAACACAAAATATCCACCAATCCAGGGTGCTATTATTGCAATGAAATCTCTACATGGTGGACATTTGAGTTTGTCAGCACGAAAGTCCCTCATTCCACCAACTTCTGATTCACAGATAGTATTAATGTAAAACATAATGGTCTAGTCTCCCCTTGATACAAATACAAACACCATTAAATTTTATTGGCAGGGAATGTATCTTGCTGTTTTTATGAGAAGTACAGGTCTTTTGTACCTGAAACATTATGTGAAAAAGAAAATTTGAATGTTTCATTATCCATCTCTTAGAAGTAGTTACCATATATCAATAACTACACGATATGGAATGTTTATAAAGTAAACACATTGTGTAAGTAGTGATTAAAAAATCCTCTCCTCAAATGAGAAAGATAAATGATCTCAGAATAACAAATATTAAAATACTTTAATAATAATGCAAATAATAATAATACCTCAGAGTTCTATGGTGCATTTTGTCCAAGAATCTCAAAATGCTTTACAAACCTCAGCTAATTAAATCTTCAGCACCCATGTGAGTGTAGCAGTCCCCATTTCTCAAATGGGAAAGGTGAGGTAAAGAGGGGGTAATGCTAAGTGACTTGTCCAAAGTCACACAGACAGTCACTAGAAGAGCTTATAATAGAAACCAACAGTCCTGACTTAAGCAACAGAGGGTCCTGTGGCACCTTTGAGACTAACAGAAGTATTGGGAGCATAAGCTTTCGTGGGTAAGAACCTCACTTCTTCAGATGCAAGTAATGGAAATCTCCAGAGGCAGGTATAAATCAGTGTGGAGATAACAAGGTTAGTTCAATCAGGGAGGGTGAGGTGCTCTGCTAGCAGTAGAGGTGTGAACACCAAGGGAGGAGAAACTGCTTCTGTAGTTGGATAGCCATTCACAGTCTTTGTTTAATCCTGATCTGATGGTGTCAAATTTGCAAATGAACTGGAGCTCAGCAGTTTCTCTTTGGAGTCTGGTCCTGAAGTTTTTTTGCTGTAAGATGGCTACCTTTACATCTGCTATTGTGTGGCCAGGGAGGTTGAAGTGTTCTCCTATAGGTTTTTGTATATTGCCATTCCTGATATCTGACTTGTGTCCATTTATCCTCTTGCGTAGTGACTGTCCAGTTTGGCCAATGTACATAGCAGAGGGGCATTGCTTGCATATGATGGCATATATAACATTGGTGGATGTGCAGGTGAATGAGCCGGTGATGTTGTAGCTGATCTGGTTAGGTCCTGTGATGGTGTTGCTGGTGTAGATATGTGGGCAGAGTTGGCATCGAGGTTTGTTGTATGGGTTGGTTCCTGAGTTAGAGTTGTTATGGTGCGGTGCATGGTTGCTGGTGAGAATATACTTAAGGTTGGCAGGTTGTCTGTGGGCGAGGACTGGCCTGCCTCCCAAGGTCTGTGAAAGTGAGGGATCATTGTCCAGGATGGGTTGTAGATCACTGATGATGCGTTGGAGAGGTTTAAGCTGAGGACTGTAGGTGATGGCCAGTGGAGTTCTGTTGGTTTCTCTTCTGGGCCTGTCTTGTAGCAGGAGGCTTCTGGGTACACGTCTGGCTCTGTTGATTTGTTTCTTTATTTCCTTGTGTGGGTATCGTAGTTTTGAGAATGCTTGGTGAAGATCTTGTAGGTGTTGGTCTCTGTCTGAGGGGTTGGAGCAGATGCGATTGTACCTCAGTGCTTGGCTGTAGACGATGGATCGTGTGGTGTGACCGGGGTGGAAGCTGGAGGCATGAAGGTAGGCATAGCGGTCGGTGGGTTTTCGGTATAGGGTGGTGTTAATGTGGCCATCGCTTATTTGTACGGTGGTGTCTAGGAAGTGGACCTCCCGTGTAGATTGGTCCAGGCTGAGGTTGATGGTGGGGTGGAAGCTGTTGAAATCATGGTGGAATTCTTCCAGGGTCTCTTTCCCATGGGTCCAGATGATGAAGATGTCATCAATATAGCGTAGGTAGAGAAGGGGCATGAGTGGACGAGAGCTGAGGAAGCGTTGTTCCAGGTCAGCCATAAAAATGTTGGCATATTGTGGGGCCATGCGGGTGCCCATAGCGGTGCCACTGGTCTGGAGGTATATATTGTCACCAAATTTGAAATAATTGTGCGTGAGGATAAAGTCACAGAGCTCAGCAATAAGTTGTGCTGTGTCATCATCAGGGATACTGTTCCTGACAGCTTGTATTCCATCTGTATGTGGGATGTTTGTGTAGAGAGCCTCTACATCCATGGTGGCTAGGATGGTGTTTTCTGGGAGGTCACCAATGCATTGTAGTTTTCTCAGGAAATCTGTGGTGTCACGGAGATAGCTGGGAGTGCTGGTGGCGTAGGGTCTGAGTAGGGAGTCCACATATCCAGACAGTCCTTTAGTGAGGGTGCCAATGCCCGAGATGATGGGGCGTCCAGGATTTCCAGGTTTGTGGATCTTAGGTAGTAGATAGAATAACCCCGGTCGGGGCTCTAAGGGTATGTTGATTTGTTCCTGTGTTAGTGTAGGGAGTGTCCTGAGTAGATGGTGCAGTTTCTTAATGTATTCCTCAGTGGGATCTGAGGAAAGTGGCCTGTAGAATTTGGTATTGGAGAGTTGTCTGGCAGCCTCCTTCTGGTAGTCAGACCTGTTCATGATGACAACAGCACCTCCTTTATCAGCCTCTTTGATGATAATGTCAGGGTGGTTTCTGAGGCTGTGGATGGCATTGCGTTCTGCACGACTTAGGTTATGAGGCAAGCGATGTTGTTTTTCCACAATTTCTGCCTGTGCACGTCGGTGGAAGCATTCTATGTATAGGTCCAGACTGTCATTTCGACCCTCGGGAGGAGTCCATGCGGAGTTCTTCTTCCTGTGTTGTTGGTGGGAGGGTATCTGTGTATCAGTGCGCTGTTCAGTGTTATCTTGAAAGTATTCTTTGAGTTGGAGGCGGCGAAAGTAGGCTTCCAGATCACCACAGAACTGTATCATGTTCGTGGGGGTGCTAGGGCAAAAGGAGAGTCCCCGAGATAGGACAGACTCTTCTGCTGGGTTGAGTGTGTAGCTGGATAAATTGACGATATTGCTGGGTGAGTTAGGGGTACTCCTGTTGTGGCCCCATATGGCAGGTAGGATTTTAGACAGCTTACGGTCCTTTTTCCTTTGTAGAGAGGTGAAGTGTGTAATGTAGATCTCCTGTCTTATTTTAGTAAAGTCCATTTGTGTGGAGGGTTGGTTATTTATGAAAGTCTCCAGGTTGGAGAGCTCTTTCTTGATGTTTTTCTGTTTGCTGTATAGGATGCTGATCAGGTGGTTCCTCAGTTTCTTTGATAATGTATGGCATAATCTCTCACTGTGGTCTGTGCAGTATGTAGAGAGCAAGGGATTTTTCACCTTCAGTCCATTAGGTATGATGTCCATCCTTTTGCATTTGGAAAGGAAGATGATATCTGTCTGTATTTGTGCAAGTTTCTTCATGAGGTTGATAGATTTCCATTCCATACGGCTAAATGCAGTGCCTTGCACGGTGTCAAGTATCAGAGGGGTAGCCGTGTTAGTCTGAATCTGTAAAAAGCAACAGAGGGTCCTGTGGCACCTTTGAGACTAACAGAAGTATTGGGAGCATAAGCTTTCGTGGGTAAGAACCTCACTTCTTCAGATGCAAGTAATGGAAATCTCCAGAGGCAGGTATAAATCAGTGTGGAGATAACGAGGTTAGTTCAATCAGGGAGGGTGAGGTGCTCTGCTAGCAGTTGAGGTGTGAACACCAAGGGAGGAGAAACTGCTTCTGTAGTTGGATAGTCCTGACTTAGTTCGCTGCCCTACCCACTAGAAGACTCTCATTCCTAGTCAACAAACTCACAGAAACAATTCACCTACAAACAATGTTAGAAATGTTTTACCGCAGAGGAGTTTCCCTTTATACCCTACACACCTTCAGGAGAGTAGTGATTTGCCTTGGCTGAGGAGAGATCTCTATTCAAAGATCTTCACTCATACCTTTATCTCAGCCACAGGAGGGATAAAAAGAGTTCTCTCCTCCACAAAGGGCTGAGAGCAATACATCCACAATACTCCCAGCATCAGTTGCTCTACAGGGTGAGAGAGAGAGACTGGGAATCAAATCCAGACTTCTTGCATAGATTACAAAGCAAAGGGTTGATCTAACCTACAATTCTTGTCATTAACTGAAATACAATATGATTTGGCTCTCTCCACCTCTTCTCTCTATTTCATGTGCTTGTTAAAAAGGATTAACTAAAATTGTGCTAGAACCATGCTGTTTTATGCTAGAAAGAACTTTAAGCTTTCCTCCATTACCTTTTCAGTTAATGTTTTGAAAGGCCTTATTAACGGATGTGTCTTCGTATTTTCATCCAGTGAAACACCATATTTCCATCCACTATTACTCTGAAAACATAAAATATATTTTATTTAAACTTTTTTCTTATATGAATAATGTAAATGAGCAATCGTAAACGAACTAGTCATTTTAATATGTGGCATACAGTACTGCACATCTACCTAAACAGCAGTTGTGCATTACACCTGGAAAATGTCTCTATCCAGGGATTCCCAATACACTGTTCCTTCTATATTTTGCAGGCTTACTCCTTAAAACACAGACTTCAGATATTTTCCTTGTGTCATGGCTGGTTATTTTGACCATAAAGTGGTTTTTATTCTTGGTTATTGTTCTCCATTTATCCCTAAGAGATTTATGATGTATAGCTGTTAAAATTCTGCTTCCCTCTCTTACCGCTTTTTTATATATAAGCAGAAAACAAAGAAATTTTTAGATAATTTCTTCAGATTTTTTACTGACTAAATATAAAATGGATTTTGATGCCCTCTTTTCCTCTTTTACAAATGGGCCCAGAAAAAAAGCTATTATCAAAGTTTGTGTGACTCTTAGGGCTAGTCTACACTTACCGGTTAGTTCGACGGCTGCGGATCGAAGTTCCGAGTTCGATTTATCGCGTCTGGTCTGGACGCGATAAATCGAACCAGGAAGTGATCCCCGTCGACTGCGGTACTCCAGCTCAGCGAGAGGAGTACCGCGAAGTCGACGGGGAGCCTGCCTGCCGCGTGTGGACCGCGTCTGAACCGCGGTAAGGTCGAAGTAAGGTATGTCGAATTCAGCTACGTTATTCACGTAGCTGAATTTGCGTACCTTACTTCGATTTGGGGGGTAAGTGTAGACCAGCCCTTATTCTCATATATTTTAAAAGGTAGAGCTGTATTCCTTTAGTGAAATGTTCAAATGAAACAACAGTAGTTTCATTCCTGCTACTTATTCTATATTCTTCTAAGATCAATCTAGTGTCTTTGTATTTCAGAATCAAAAGTTAACTAGTCTTTAAATGGGTGATTTCATTTCATATGTGTTCATTATTCTGAGGCTATTTACTACCAGCACTTTTGGGAATAACTGGCAGAGAACTAGTTGCAATTCTAATGGTTCAAAGGAAGTCAGAGGTGGGCAGAGTTAGATGAACAGAAACTGAAGAAAGCATTAACAGAGATACTATGAAGATTGGCAGGCTCAAAGTATAACCCCATCCTACTTCCCTTAAATTATAGAGCTTTATTTTTCAACTCTCCTGTGACAGAGAAAAAAAAATCAGTCCTAAAATAAAGTGTTAAACAACATAAGAACATTAAAATCTCAGCTAGGCTATCGACCAACAAATATAGAATGCTTGACTACGTAAGTGTAGGCATCAGGCCACATACTCCATTCCCTCTGCATGCAAGCATCATTCACTCAAACGCTCAACATGAGTGCAGGCTTTTGTAAGCATCAATCCTCTCAAGAGTGGCAGGCATGTGAATCAGGACTAAGCTAGTAGACCTACATTTCAGACTTACAAGATTTCTCACAGTCTCTTTAAATAGTTTGTAGTTCCCTATTTAAAAAACCCTCTAAACTATAGCAGACATGGACCCACACCAGTTCTTTCTACTACTCACCTACTTTCTAAATGAGCTGAGCTATCTCACTTTTTATAACACTTTTACACCTAATCTAATGCACCCCTACACCTAAAAATCCCTGTCATCAGAACTACAACCCCCCCTTTTTATCCAGAAGCATTCAGTTGCAAGCCTCTGAACACAGATGCTGTCCACTTTGCTAAACTGAATGATGCCACACAAGGCTGGCAACTCCATTCCATACAACAAACGGTGCAAGAGAAAGCTGTCTGAGAAGCAGACATATTAGCTCAGCTCCTAAGACAGATTCAGTGGGAAGTCTTCCTACACCCCACCTTGCCCTCACCCAACATATCAGGAGATGGGAGAGATGTTGTCTCAGTAAACAAGCTGCCACCACACTCCTTAGGCACCAACGGGTGCAACACCTGCGATTGGCTGATACAAAAGTCCCAGTCTAATAAACCAAAGAAGGTATATCAGACCAGCACCACTTTTAGGCTGGAAAAGCAAGTTCCCTGAGCTTGGGAGGATTGGGAGAAGAGCGAATTAGTGAAGGGAAGTCATGACCACCTGATCTCCCCCATGCTGCAGGACAACAAAGGGAGAGGACAGGGCAGAGAGTGCGGAGGAAAAGTTTTTGCATTTTAGTTCAAGTTAGATGATTGTGTTTCTTTATCTGTTGTATATGCAAGTGAGTTTCTAAGAGAGGTAAAGAATCTGTCAGCGAGAGCGGTTATTGTGATTGTGGCTGTTAAGGAAAGTTAAGGAAGGAAAACTTGTCATTTTCTTGCTTTTAAGGGATTTTTCCTTATGCACCCTTAACCAGTATTTAATAAGAACATAAGAATGGCCGTACTGGGTCAGACCAAAGGTCCATCCAGCCCAGTATCCTGTCTACTGACAGTGGCCAATGCCAGGTGCCCCAGAGGGAGTGAACCTAACAGGTAATGATCAAGTGATCTCTCTCCTGCCGTCCATCACCATCCTCTGACAAACAGAAGCTAGGGACACCATTCCTTACCCATCCTGGCTAATAGCCATTAATGGACTTAACCTCCATGAATTTGTCCAGTTTTCTTTTAAACCCTGTTATAGTCCTAGCCTTCACAACCTCCTCAGGCAAGGAGTTCCACAAGTTGACTGTGTGCTGTGTGAACAAGAACTTCCTTTTATTTGTTTTAAACCTGCTGCCCATTAATTTCATTTGGTGGCCCCTAGTTCTTATATTATGGGAACAAGTAAATAACTTTTCCTTAGTCACTTTCTCCACATCACTCATGATTTTATATACCTCCATCATATCCTCTTTTCCAAGCTGAAAAGTCCTAGCCTCTTTAATCTCTCCTCTTATGGGACCCGTTCCAAACCTCTAATAATTTTAGTTGCCCTTCTCTGAACCTTTTCTAATGCCAGTATATCTTTTTTGAGATCAGGAGACCACATCTGTATGCAGTATTCAAGATGTTGGCGTACCATGGATTTATATAAGGGCAATAAGATATTCTCCGTCTTATTTTCTATCCCCTTTTTAATGATTCCTAAATTCTTGTTTGCTTTTTTGACTGCCGCTGCACACTGTGTGGACGTCTTCAGAGAACTATCCACGATGACTCCAAGATCTTTTTCCTGATTAGTTGTAGCTAAATTAGCCCCCATCATATTGTATGTATAGTTGGGGTTATTTTTCCCAATGTGCATTACTTTACATTTATCCACATTAAATTTCATTTGCCATTTTGTTGCCCAATCACTTAGTTTTGTGAGATCTTTTTGAAGTTCTTCACAGTCTGCTTTGGTCTTAACTATTTTGAGCTATTTAATGTATTTAATGAAGTGTATGTGTGTACACGCACATGCATATGGCCAGACTTGTTTAAAAGACTCAGTTTTTCAAATTTCTTTCCTTGCCAGAATAAGAGGCTTGAAATTCATACTAGGAAACAAAGGGCTGAACTTGTTACTTATCTCCTATAATATTAACAAATTTAACATAATTTCATGGAAAACCCAGAAACCTGATTAAGCTTTATTTTTGCCCAAATGAACATTAAAAAAGACAGTGGAATCTGAAATCCCAGATGACAGCTTCAGGAAAACCCTGAAAGGTATTTGCATACATTTCATGCCACAGTTGCAGCCCCCAGTAAATTCTACTCTTGCCAAGCACTGAAACAGACAACCAGCACAAAGATAGGGCACACATGGAGAACCGTGAGGGAATGAAAACACCTAAGAGACCTTTTTTTTTACATATATCTTTAGAGAGGAAGAATGGGCCTAACTATGCTTTTTAAAACTATAAAGGAGATTGGGCTTCCCAGGTCCACTCTTCGACTTCAAAGCTATTGCAATAGAACTTATTTGACTTTAGAGCTTCCAGCCAACATAAAATGAATCTCAACATCAAAGCTAACTGCAACTGTGTGAGACTGGCATTTCTGT
Source organism: Terrapene triunguis (assembly GCF_002925995.2). NCBI lineage: Eukaryota > Metazoa > Chordata > Testudines > Emydidae > Terrapene > Terrapene triunguis. Next base: position 45,632,081 of record NW_020664447.1, read on the forward strand.
TTAAAGAAGAATGTTTCTCTCCCCCCTCCCAAAAGAAAAATAAAAAAATTCAGGACACTGTTTTGAAAGTGTAATTCTCAAATTAATGTAAAAAGTCTCTTCCACCAACCTCTGTAGACACTCCAGGAAAGTGCTGCTCTGGTATAATGCACACTTAATGAATGGCAAGCCTATCACTTTGATAAATTGGATAAATTTCCAGTATTCAACCCTCAACGTTCTTTAATTTTCCTTTTCTGACAATTGTCAGTTTTATAATAATCCCTACCTTGTCACAGGCCCACTTGTCATGAGAATGTTCAGCATACTTGCTAACAATATACTCCAATTTTTCAGGAAGAGTAAGGCTACAAACAAAGAGAGCATGGTCATTTAACCATATTTTACTTCAACCAGACATATGAATAAATGGCATAAGAGATACCAATAGTCAAAATGTTTCATCTCAAGAGATAAACAAGTAATCATGCTTTTTAATTACATTTCCATTTACAAGGAATAACTCAAAACAAAACCAGTGTTATAGTGATATTACTGAGTTTCTTCAAATGCATGAACACTGGAGCATTTAAGAACTGTAGTAATAGGAAATACATCTGCTAAGCCATGTCTGAAAGATTTTTCTTTTATTCTTTGTGGTTCTTAGTATATATACTACTAGGATGAATGTTTTGATATGTTCCACGAGGAGGAAAAAAATGTTAATTTTAATGACCCAATAATAATGTTCAGTTGTTGCATAAAAATTACTAGAAATGTATTTTTGAGAATGCAACAGTATTACTAGGAACACCATACTTCTCTATTAAATCATTATATATAAGTCAGCTTATTTACTTTGACATCTGAGACTTATAATTACACAGGACAAATTCACACACAGAGTGAAGATTTTGTCATAACCTGGCATAGATTAATAGCAACGTTGATCTGTGAGATTTTAGTAACCTTGAGCCATCTCAAGCATAGTTCACCCCTCTAAATCATGAGAGAAGCAAAAGAGTATTATCTAAGTATATAACCAGAGTATTTGGCTTTGGCTTTCGTACTCAATGTCTAGATTCATAAAGAGGCATTGCAATGCCTCACTCCAAGGTGCCCTGCTGCCCAGTGGAATTCATAGCCCTGAGTTAGGTGCTCAGGCTCTCCATCACTGTCTGGGGAGAGTTAGGAACCTAGGAAGGAGATTTACAGAAGCCAGCAAGCTAAGAGGGGCGCTGCCTGAGCTAGCCAGGAGTAAAATTCAGAGGAAAGGGGAAGGGCCTAGATCCATAAAGGTGTTTAGGCATTTAACTATCATTAATCTGAGGCAGGGCAGCCCTTTCTTTTGAAAAATAACCAAGAGACAGACACCCCCTCCTCACTTGCAATCATAGCCAACAATCCAGCAGTTAAGACACTCACTTGAGATTTGGACGACCTGTTTTTCAAAACCCCACTCTGTCTGATTTGGAGCAGGGACTTGAACCCAGATCTCCACTCCTAGGACGGAGCCCTAACCACCAGTTATTGGGTATCCTAAGAACATATGAATGGCCATACTGGGTCAGACCAAAAGTCCATCTTACCCAGTTTCCTGTCTTCCAACAGTGGGCAATGCCAGGTGTTTCAGAGAGAATGAACAGAACAGGTAATCATCAAGTGATCCATCCCCTGTCACCCATTCCCAGCTTCTGGCAAACAGAGGCTAGGGACACCATCCATGCCCATCCTAAGGTAGGGCTCTCACAATCTCACTTGTTGAAGCTATTCCTCTTTGTTAATTAACCAGTCCTTAGGTCTGAGAGCAAGAGAGAATGAAAAAAGTGAGAGATTGACTCTACAGCCTGCTGGTTAGCACCCTTAGCTGAGATGTGGCAGAAACCTAGGTGCGTAGGGAATTTAGGCACCTCTGGGACTACGCAGCAGCTGAGCAATGGTTTTATGAATGTCAGTGACATTTAAATGTTGGACTTTGGTACCTAAAGAAGCAATTAGGCAGTTACATCCCTTTGTGAATCCAGCCCAGGGGTGGGCAAACTACGGCCTGCGGCAAGGGCAGTGCACGCAGAGCCCTCCACCTCCAATCCCCCAGGGTACGCAGCGCTTCCTGGAGCAGCGCGGGGCCGGGGACAGGGCAGGCATGCAGAGAGCCTGCCCTAGCCCTGATGCATGCCGCTGCTACCCTGGAGCCACTTGAGGTAAGCGGGGCCGGAGTCCAAACCCCTCCTGTATCCCGCCCCCCCAACTCCCTGCCCTAAGCCCCCTGCCTGCACCTCACACCCCAACTCCCTGCCCTGAGCCCCCTCGTACACCTCACACCCCTCCTGCACCCCAACCCTGCCCTGAGCTCCCTGCTGCATCCTGCACACCACCCCTGTGCACCCCAATTTCCTGCCCTGAGCCCCATGCTACACCCTGCACCCCTCCTGCACCCCAACCCCCTGCCCTGAGCCCCCTCCCGCAGTCCACCCCCCTCCTGCACCCCTGCCCTGAGCCCCCTCCTGCACTCTGCACCCCTCCTACACCCCAACCCTCTTCCCTGAGCCCCCTCATACGCCCTGCACCCCTCCTCTGCCCCAATCCCTTGTCTGAGCCCCTTCCTGCACACTGCCCCCCTCCTACACCCCACACTCCCTCCCGCACCCCAACCCCTTGCCCCTGCATACAATTTCCCCACCCAGATGTGGCCCTCGGCTCAAAAAGTTTGCCCACCCCTGATCTAGCCCCTACTTCACAGGTTATTGTGAGACCTATTTAGTGTTTACAGAGCGCTTTGGGGCATGTAAAGTGCTATATACATTCTAAATATAAGTTGCAGAGGAGGCATATTTGGTGCCTGACAGGAGGGAGCAAGGTTCCCCACATTAGTTATGGAGGGCACGGGTATCATTTAAGATGATAGTCAATTCTCTTCAAAAAAAGGAAAAGAAAGGTATTGGCAATAAGTGGCACAAGAGACATTTGAAAAACCTGTATGGTTACCATGACTCACTTGACTGTGTTGATAGGTTTGGGATCAAAGTTTCCCTCTGGATCCACTGAAGCCTGCTTTTTCAAAGTTACTCTAATTCTGGTGTCTAAATAATCTGGAGGCAAAGCCCCAGCTATAGCACTTAGACAAGGCAAGGCCATTCGGAAGAGCTCTGGATCATACTTCTGCAGGAGAGATAGGAACTGGTTGGAAAGTTCAATAGAAAAACATGCAAAATGTTAGTGAAAGCAAGACAGCCATATGGAGCAGAACTAGAAGATGCAGTCAAATCATGAGGAATATTTTAAAGTCAAGCGCATAGCAGAAACTCATGCCAGCATAAAGGTGTATACTCCTATGCAGAAACGGATGCATTGTTTAAGGCTCTCTTCAAACTAAATGTTGAATGTTACACAATCCTTTCACATGCACAAGCCTTAAATTGTCCATGGAACTGAAAGACCTACAAACAGACAACGTCTTATATTTTCAGAATGTGTCAGCCTGTTCAGGTAAAACTTGACTATCCACAAAAAATAGCGTTAATATTTATAGAACTTTCAAAACCTATAGGAAATGCGTAGTATTTTGTCATCTCTTCTCCTTCACTCTCCCTAAATACTGTTCTGCTTAAATCACATAGGCCAAAAAAAATTGACTTTTGCCATAGTAAAGGCACTTCATATATTTCCAAACTTGTACCAGCTGGAGCTGAATTAGCACATTCTCTCTTCTAACCCAAATTAGAGAGAACTAGCACTTCATAATTCCCAAATAAGAAATCTACCCTCAGCAACCTGATATGATACACATGTAGCATCTTTCAGCTACCTATTCTAAGGCAGTGTGGCCTAGTACATAGAGCACTGGATTAGGACCCAGGAAACCTTGGTTCTATTTCCAGCTCTGGCCTGCTAGGTGACCCTGAGCAAATCACTTTACATCTCTGTGCCTCAGTTTCATCAGCTACACAAGGGTGATTATGATACTGACCTCCTTTCTAAAGTGCTCTGAGATCTACTGATGAAAAGCACTATGTAAGAGCTAGGTATTGTTAATAGTAATCTTTTGTTAGTACAGCCTGGGCGTGGCCCCTACTTATAAGTTGGTCACTTTCCTGCCATTAGGGCATAGGCACCAAATGAGGATGGAATTTAGGTAAATCTTACATTTAGGAAAATTTAGGAACATATAGGTAAACCTTCTGCAGTGGAAGGGCTTTCATGGTGTCAGTAATGAAAAACGGTGGTGCTATATAATGCTATAAACTTGAATGATTACCCGTTGACATTTGGATGCCAAAAAAAAAAGTTGAGGAAAAGCTCTTCTGAGGTTCATGAAGAATTCTGACTGTCAATATGACATGGTTGTATTGTAGATGGCACCTTGGGAAACCGAGGAGTTGAGGTGCTAAAAAGAGATTTTCCCATGCTTGCTCTGCCTGAAAGACTTGCCTAATTCTATGTCGTATACTGGAAAATAGATGGGAGCTAGGTCACAGTAAATAACATCATCAAAGTAGTTGGAGACCATCAACATTTAAAACCTACAAATGTCTGTTTACAGAGAAGAATGGAAGAAGACACTGTACCCTGGCAATTTTAGAGAAATTTCCCATATTTGCACTACTACTACTGACACTACTGGTGGGGGGGGCACTACCATAGATTGGGCACCAATATTTGTATCACCATGTCATCTAGACTTATTTGGAACAAGGTTAAGATAACATAATGATGAAGATGCTGGCAGCTGTCTACATTAGGCTTTCCTGCCCTTGCTACCATTGGTGGAACTGTACTGGTGGTAGTGCAATGGTGGGAAATATCACTAAAATCAATAGTGTAAACAACGCCTCGGAGCCTAATATACTGAGTCTATTGTTATCTGAGCACACTCATTTACACAGCATAATGGAGAGCTGAGTGAATAATTGGCAGACATTCTAATCCTAGAATCCTCTGGGTTACCAACTTTTAGATGTCTTCACTGGAACACTGAGACATATCAGGATATCTCAACACTACCACAGAACAAGACTGTACTTCAGGAACTCATCTGCAGAGTACAGGTAGCCTGATTACTTTGACTTCCAATTTGTCAAACTTTGTGGTCAACAGCAAACCTGGATTACCATGAGTCCCACACAGCCCTAATATTATGCCCTCATTGTGAGTGGTCCTCTTCATATCAGGGAGATACCATTTCTTATTCTACCCTAATCATAGATGGAAGAGGTTGAGTGCCAAAGCCTTGAGCCCATGCTTTGAAAATGCAATGCAGAAAAATGTTTGCCTTCTAGATTGGGGCTTTTTGGTAGCTGAGTCATGCAGGGTCCAGCAAAACTACAGAAACACCTTTTTTTGTCTGGAAAGATAGGAATAACAATACAAGTTTACCATGGGTTTAGTTGTTTATGTCAGTGCTTTATGCAGATTCTGTTACCTCCTGTTAAATCATATACACATTATGACTTCTGCATCCTGATATGTAAACTTGTGAGTCCTCAAATATGCAATGGACTCTGTCCCCCCTTCACAATAATATGCCTTTCTATACTATATAAATGACATCATCATGTATGCATCTTCCAGAGGTAGCTTTATTGTAAAATCTCAATAAAATATTTGTAAATGTTTATAATAATAAATAATAATAATAATAGGAGGAGGAAGAGTTTGTGATGGAGAGAAATTTACTTAAATACAGGGATATTGCTATACTGAGCTAAAATGCCCCTAGGCCTATGTTTGTCTGAATAGAGCCCTTGGTGATTAAGCATTCATTTTAGAGGGTGGGTGATCAAGCATTCAATCGCATATTAATTTGGTTAGAAGCATTCATTGTCAATATCTACTGTATTAAGTGAAAGCAGAGTTAAAACATGCACTTTTCGTAGTTTGCACCACCATTATAATTATGCTATCATGGCTATTACAATCTTTAATGTGATTGATCATCATTACCTTATGAGAGAGGGAATCAAAAATTCCCCAGAAAAGTTTCTCAGTTAAATGTAACTCTTCTTCTGCTGCAATTCCATAACTCCCCAATCCAGAAGGTAGACAGTAATATTTCCAGCATCGCTCATAATGATTTGTTAGAAGCTATATAAATCAAAAGAAAATACAATTATGTAAAATCTGTCAATATTTCTTATGAATACTAAAACAAATTGGTTAGTGAGGCGCTGAACCACTGCCATCTACTAGAAAGAATGAGAACTCCTTAAGTGTGTGGTACTGGCACTTTACTGCTAGAATCTAATGGCAATTCACCTTTTTTGCTAGAGCAGTTGGGGCCCGTTCTTTTGAAGCAGGAGTATATGAGGTCTATTCTGGCAGTTGCTGTAAAGTTTTGAATAGCTATGGTGAGCAGCATGGTGATAAATAGTTCTTAGATTTGTTACAGTGCATACAAATTAGCCCAAATAATAAAATATAAAGGGGGTTACGTAAATAAAAGTTCAGAGGGAAAATAAAGGAACTGTATGAGAGTGGATTTTGGCACAGGGGTATTTTTTTCATCTAAATACACATGGGTCTTACTTCTGGTTATTTAGATAAGTTCAACAACCACAAGCAAAACACATTTGGTGGTCTCAATTTAATTCAAAATAGACATCAGAAAACACTGCAAAACTGGCCACGATGTATAATTTTCCATGACTAGGCACTTCTGATCAGCTTTGGAAGAGTCCATGGAATAGCAATTGCACTGAAAGTATGTAATACACTGCCTGGTAGGCTAGCACGCATGATTAGTACTACCCTCTATGGGAAGGGCTATATCAGAACCTGATCTCAAGCACTTATTAGTAGGGCTGATCAAAACCCAGAAGTTCCATTGCATGGGAAATTCTGAAATTAAAAAAAAATTAAAAATATTACATGTCTGAACAAAACCTTAAACATTTCAAAGGTTTCCTCAGAAATTTCATTTACAAAAAAAAAAAAAAAATGTTTCATTTTGATTTTTCTAAACAAACTGATGAAGCTTCCTGAGCTGCTTGGAAACCTCACAGCCTTGCTTCTAGGCTCCCTGGTTCCCAACAGAAGGTTTGACAAAATTGACATGTTCCCTTGGTGCATGTCAATTTCATTGGAAAATTTGTAACCAGTTCTACTTACTAATTTTGTGATTGTTTCACTCTCTAGTGGTAGGGAGAGAAAGGAGGTTATTAAGGTCTCCAATTGTAGGTAGCTCAAAAATCCTCCTTTAAGTCAAATAATTTTTTCTACAGCACTATATTGTGAGTCCTATTCCCTATATCACATGCACACACTTTAACCAACACTTTGTTGGTGGATGTATTCTATGCAGGCTTATTAAAAATTATGTAGGGGAAGTAATGCCTAGATTTAAACTACTACTTTCAATATCACACTTACGTAAGCAATGGAAAAGGTGACTGTTCATTGAGCAAAGTCACACAACCAACATATACTTACTGTTCTCACAAGGGAAACATTTGACAATGTACTTGTCTGTTATATTTAATAAAATGTTATCATAATACAAATAATTTCACAGAAGTTAGGATTCTTTTAATGTTGTTACCACCCCGCCCAAAAAAACCAAAAACCATGGTGATGACAGATTATTCTGGAGTATATTTTCTGTTGAACTCACATGCAATAATTAGAGCAATATTTACCCTGAGTGGCATTTTACAGTATTCATTAAGTAAGGGCACATCAAAAACTAGTCGTCGTAATAGTTGCTGTAGCATAGAAGGACGTAAATGGCTGTAATTTAAAAAGAAATTAATCATTTAATAATATACATATATTTCAATGAAATTGCAATACCAATTGGAATTCAAGTTACTCAATGAAGGTGGTCAGTAAAACAAGGGATCTCACTGTGCCTGGTCCATGCATAGGAGGATGTAATGTGGAAAGATACACTACTTCCACCCTCCCTCTCTTATGCAGTGTGTAGGGTCTGGGCATAATCTTGCACAAAGGACAGAGCTGCATTTTTCAGAGTACTTCAAGGGGGGTGCAACTGGCTACAGTGGAAAAGCTGCTAAACTAAATGAACAGAAGAGTGAGGTATGAGACTACAAGGATATGAAATAGTATTCCAGTGAAAATGGTGGAAACCATATGGATTGAAACTGCTCTGGGGAATGTGTTATAATTATCAGAAACAAACCTGAACTGGAAGTGAGATTGACTAAATGATCTAACATATCTTTTTCATCTTTAATTTCAATGGACCAAATCCTAGAAATCAATGCACTGCCTGAGGAAACAGGCTGTTAGCTCAGGAAAATGCACCTTAAAAATCACAGGAATGAGGAGCAAACTTCATAGTCCCTGCATTTAAGTACATAGTGCACAGATAAGCTGCTACTGATGGTCCTGGAGAAAAGAAATGTGGCCTGCTGATTCTCACCCCTCCTCAGAGTTTTAGCTTTGTGGATCCATGTACAGAATAGACCACGTGCTAATGCCAAACTATGCATATAACTCCCCCTTTCATGTTCCAATATGGAGATCAGAGCTGGTTAAAAGAATAGGAAAACTGTTAATGGAAAAGATGCTATAATTTTCCCTCCCCTCATTTTTAGTGATATTTTGAAATATCACAAATTTTCCCACTAGTTCTAGTGGTGAGTGAGGATTAGGCTGTGTGTTGTACAGGGTTAGCGAAGTTCCTCATGTGGGATCCCAGTTTTCTGGCTCTCATCTCTTAATATGGAAATGTGACATTTCCACAGCATTTGAGGCCATAAGCGGCAGTGGTTCTGAAAATATACTGTTCTTGAGATCTCCACTGGCACTATATTTTCCAAATATTAGAACCATTGACTTTAATTTTTGCTAGTAAGGTCAGATTCTGAGATTGGGAGATGTATGTTTGCTGTCATGTAGTACAACCACCTTAAAAATACAAGAGAAAAAGTGAGTGGATTTAATATTGACAAATGTACTTTCATTGATTCAAGGAGATTTTCATATTGTACTAGACAAAGCCTGAATATACACAATTCAAGCTAATTTGAGAAGCTTCATCCACAATCAAATGGGCAGGAAGCCCTAGCTGTGTCCAAAGACCAAGGTTTGGGGACATGGAGGAACAATGCAGAAAGACATATTACTTCTGAATCAAACTTAGATTTCATGATATTTGAGCCTAGCAAGCTCTAGGAATAAATGGGAATAACCAGGGCTACATAGCCAATATTTAAAAAAAAATCACATCTGATTAGAATTATGAAGGTATTTCTACCAAATAATGGTTTGGTTTAAAACAAAATAATAATAAAAAGGGTTAAGCTATTATGTACAACCCTGTGGTTTGTAGCAAAGGCAAATCATGTGTACAGCATGATCCTATAGTATAAAACCAGCTGCTTACTATTTTCTTTCTTAAAAATATTATATCTTACTTTCAGATAATTTACTGCATTTCACAATAAACGACACTCCCATTTTATATGATACAAAGAGAAAAAAATTACTGTATTACAATGTAAATGCTCAGTTCAATACCTAGTACAAAAGAAAGCAATTTACAAACGTGTATCATACTCACTGGCATATAGCAAGCAAGCATTCTTCAATAGTATCTCTTTGTGCTTTTGTAAGGGACCGTCCCTTGGATAGTCTATATATTGTGTGCAGTGTTGAATCAATCAGAGAGGCATAATGCTCCGTTCCAGAAAAGAGGGGAGCACATCTTGTTAGTAATGGAAGCACAGATGAGCAAATATATCTATTTAGTGCAAGAGCTGCCTCTGTGATGCTCAGCGATACCTGTATAAAAGCATATAATTGTCAATCCCATCTGGAATTACATATTGTTAAGTAAGAATGCTCTAAAATAAACACCATGATACATTTCCGAAAGTGTCTAGATATCAATTGTATTTAAATTGTGAATTTATCAGTTTAGTATGTTGGGCAATTTTAATGCCTAAAATATTCTTCAATCGTATTACTGTCTGTCAGTTTGAGAAAACTCCGTCTTAGAGTGTTTAGGAAATACTAAAAATCATAGAAAAGAAATAAGGATAATCACTGAGACAGCCTCTGAACAGTCACACATTTATGCTGGAGAGCAGTGTTAATGTCTGCCTGTACTCTGACCAGCAGTGGCTCCCTGCACAGGTAACACCTGTCAGAAGCAAAGATAATCTGTGGGTGTGTAAAAGTAATGGCCGTTGCATGATCAGGAGAATTGTGTGCAGTTCACATCCACTAAGCCCTGGACCGAACCCAAGAACATTCCTCCATAATTCTTGTTGTGGAGAGTTTGCAGGGTAGCTTTTAATGCCCTGATTTGGGGGCATTAAAATGTTACCTCTCACTCCCCATGGTGTTTTAGGGTTTTCTAAAGGTTGTCTGTGCTAGAATTTAGACCCAAAAGTATAACTTCTAATCTTACCTAATATTATATTCAAGTAAAGCTAAGACTGTGACACTAACAAAAACAAAATAAAGGCACTCCATACTTGACCTGCTGAGGTCATAAATGGCAGTCCAAAGTATGTAACATAATACATGCAGCCTCAGGCCTGGTCCACACTACCCCCCCACTTCAGACTAAGGTACGCAAATTCAGCTACGTTAATAACGTAGCTGAATTCGAAGTACCTTAGTCCGAACTTACCGCGGGTCCAGACGCGGCAGGCAGGCTCCCCTGTTGATGCCATGTACTCCTCTCGCTGAGCTGGAGTACCGGCGTCGACGGCGAGCACTTCCGGGATCGATCTGGGATCGATTTATCGCGTCTAAACAAGACGCGATAAATCGATCCCAGAACACCGATTGCCTGCCGTCGGACCCGGAGGTAAGTGTAGACGTACCCTCAGATCTAAGGCCAGGTCTACACTACCCCTTATGTTGGCAAAACTTATGTCGCTCAGGGATGTGAAAAAACATCCCCAAGAAACATTAATTTTGCTGGCATAAGCACTTGAATGCACAGAGCCATGTCGGCGGGAGATGCTCTCCCACTGACGTAGCTACCGCCGCTCGTTGGAGGTGGTTTAATTATCATCAGCACAGCGTGGCTACACGAGTGATCTTACAGTGGTGCAGCTGCATTGGTACAGATGTGCCGCTGTACGCTTGCTAGTGTAGATATGGCCTTGATACTACATTTATCCTACACACCACGGACACCTTTAGATTAGATTAGATTAGATGACATAGATCAACTACTTTGGTATAAATGAGAACATCAGTCAAAACAGAAATTTAGGACTGGCATTCAGTTTCTTTCCTCCTTATGTTTTAGCTCATACTGCAATTTTAAGCATGACTTAAAAAGTAGTTTACATGTATATAACTTTGATTATACATATATACACACCATACTATAGATCAATGTAGTTTATTACAAAGAAATATGTATGCACTTATACAGGGCCGGCTCCAGGCACCAGCTTAACAAGCAGGTGCTTGGGGCGGCCAAGGGAGAGGGGTGGCACCTGCGGCAATTCGGGGGCGGCAGGTCCCTCACTCCCTCTAGGAGCGAAGGACCTGCCGGTAAACTGCTGCCGCCGATCGCGGCTTTTTTTTTTTTTTTTTCTTGGGGCGGCAGAAATGCTGGAGCCAGCCCTGCACTTATACTCTATTTTGAACTTCTTTAGAAAGGAAAGACTTTTGTCTATAAATATAGATTTTAATAAATTCTCTGAAAGTGAATTGTTAATTTGGGATATACTGTATGTATATATGGAATTACAGAAAGGACTGTAATGGGGCCAAAAGTATTTGAATCTTTTATGCAATTGCAAAATATTTTCCTACCCTGTGCTCACCAAAAGAATGCAATTCAGAGAAAAATATGAATAGCCATTTCTGCTGGTTAGCACACACCCTGTGGCAAGCTATTGGGTTTCAGCTGCAGTATAACTTCCACTCCACTACTGATATGAGTCAGTGCATTGCTGGAAAATTCTTATCAGCCTTCAAGGCTTTTGTAGTCTTATGCTGGAAAGAAAACTTTTAAAACTAAAACCATATGGTATTAAGAAATGTGTCCCTAGTTACAAGAAGCTTTAACTTTTAAGACTATAATTATTTTTCTGAAAAGCTAAACGCAACATATGATACAGGTGCATGTATGAACCAAAGCTTTCCTGTAAGCTGAATTTTACCTTTATAAATCCATCCACAAATGGAAAAATATGCATTTGAGTCCAACACAGTAGCTACCATTATCTAAATATTAAAAACGTTAAGATGAAGGGCCTTGAATATTTTTAATTTGTTTTTCTTACCTCTTTTTGGTACTGGCTACATTTTGACTTACTGATATGGAGCCTCAGTTACAGGGCAATCATTCAGCCCTTACTTGATCCTTACTCAAATGACCAGTCCTGTTGAAGTCAAGAGGTCTACTCATGTAAGGATTATTCATATGAGTAAGAGCTAGCAGAATCAGGCCCCTAATTATACAAGCAGGAAATACTTGTAATTGTCATTAATTACCCAACAAGAGTCAGCTATCCAGGCATTGTTATTAACACATGAGACAGAACTATGACCTACATCAGAAATTTAACATCAAGAGCTCTGCTATTTTAATTATTGTAATATTATCATTACTTGTAGTTTATACACTTGGATTTACTATCAAACTCTACACACTGTTTCAATTACACATATGTATTAACAGAAACTATCAAGATTTTGAAGTTTTTCAGCTAGTCCTTGAACCCATACTTTTCCCTCTGTGCTCCAGTTACCTCATTACTTTATCCAATTATACATTTATCCAATTATACCAACACGTTAAATAAGAGTTTTTAGTTTATAGAAGTTTTAAATCATTAGCTAATATTTTTCTTTTATTCCACACTCACATTTCTGGAGGTTTGAATTATTATTTAAAAAAATTGTCAAGTGTAATCTTGGCCCCAACTACTACTGAAGTTGGGAGTTTTGCCATTGACTTCAATAGGGCTAGGATTTCTCCCCAGGTGTATGTACTTGTATTGCAAGAAAAATATTGCCTTATGCTTTTACTTTTGCTGGAAAGACTAATAATGGTAAGGAGAAAGCAGAGAAAATTTACACATTTATGTTTCAAGGGTGGGAGAACTCTTATAATCAGTTTAACCCTCAGTACAGCCATAACAAAAACTATTTAATGCATTATAAACTAGTAGATATATAAATACAGATCTAGACTCTCTCTCTCTCTGAGTAGGCCTTGTCCTGATATTCTTAATTAGTTTTTACTCAGCCTTTATTAGTCTAACTGGGTGAACCGTAAGAAAAAATTATCCATGAACATAATGGCAATTCTGGGCTTTTATGTGCATCTTACTATTCTCTTCCCTCCTCAGTTATAGTTGCTTATGGGGATACAGAAATAAATCTTTACATTATGGTTATTATGCGTGTTAAATTCATGATCTACAGATTGAGTACCGCATTATCTCATTCAGTTCCTCTGAGATAGTATCGACCCTAAAAGACAGTCTCGGGGGAAGAACAGTAATGACACCACTGGAAATTAACTGTGTCAGTGACAGTGTTGCATATTCTCAACAACATATTGTTCTTAAAACACAATTGAAAACAACGTTAAGGGTCCAATTTCAACATAGATATTTAGAAATATTGAGTTAAATCACTACATTCTAATCTTAGAGTCTCACTCTATGTTCTACTCCATATGTTGGGCCTGATTCTCAACTGCTTTGAAGTTGTGTACCACAGGTGTAATTTGCTACCAAATCATAACTCTCCACTCACACCAGTCGTAATTTTTACATCTATTTTACACTCATTTTGTATTGATATAAATGACCAAGGTAGGTATAAGACAGTGGAGAATGAGGCTATTAATGTGTGGCAGTACATAATGTGTCAGAAAGACGACTATTAGATATGGGTATTATGACTTCTGTGCAAAAAGAACTATATACAATAGTTTAAATTACTTTTATTTTAGCTTAAGTATCACTTTTTGGCCTTTTGGCAAAGATCATGTGTATTTAGATTAAGCAAAATAACAAAAAACAAAGAATAAAAAAGCAGCATCTCCATTGGAAATATAGTGTCTCTTCTATAATAGTCCAAACCGAAAACAAATGGATGCCTGTTTCTATAGAAAAAAGAGTTCTTATAAATGTAAAGGTTCAGAGACTGATCTTTTGAGAGAATCAAAGGAACTGGATTCATAGTATTCCTGGACTGAAGGGTAACAGGAAGTACCAGAAAGCTCATGAGAATGTTTCTCATCATAATATTTCCAGGCCAAAATTGAAAACCTAAGAAATTTGGATAGTTTGAATAAGAAGATTAATGGTGATAGTGGTTGGTGACCAGATTATGAAACTGAAAAACGGAGGCATCTAATATGACTGACACACAAAGGATGCTTTGGTGAAGTTGAATAAGATTTGCACAGGGGAATTTGGCAGCTGAGTAAAGAAAGGCTGACCAATCCTCTGTTTCATAACCTCAGGCAATTATCACTGCTCCTTCTTCTTCATCAGTGTAGATCTGACTTTCTGTGCAGCGAATTTGACTCTTATACAGAGTACCTCCAGCACCTGCATAAGGAGTTAAAGTAATTCTGGGAACCTGAGAAAAAACATAAGCCTTTCTCTAGTTATTCATAGAAAACAGATTTCTTACCCGTCCCCTGTCTCGAACTAACAGTGTCCTTAAAGGAAAAAGGATAAATTATTTTCTCAGATATGTGAGCAGAGTTCCCATGCATCTAAAGGTGGTCTGGCCCAGTTTGTCACATTTTTCATATTCTTTACATTCCTAATCCCTTCAGATTCTATTATATGAATTTTCAGTATTGTGGGTGCTGTCTGAGAGCTTTCTAAATGAAACAATTAAGCATATTCATACTAACTGCAATTTATTTTTTAACATATTCTTGCATTGAAATTTCTGGCTTTTTTGTTACCTTATAAGTTCTTTATACTATATTTCTTTGGTGCTTTTTCCTCCCCTAATGCTAGTACTGAACGTTTTTGATCAAACACATATACTGTATGTTTATATATCTGTAATTGCATTATTATTGCTTGCTGATATTAGTGAGCATTGTGAGAGGGCTTATTTATTACTTTTCCTTTTTATGCAATACTAACTAAAAAGTTATGTTTTGTAACTCTGATGTAGCCAGTATCTCAACCAATGTTCCTTGTTCTCACTAACAAAATACTTACTGTATCCAGAGAGGCAGATGCTCTTAAGTCTTGTAAAAATCCAACCTCCAGTAGGTGGAGGAGGAAGCTTTGGTCCTTAATACCATAGACACGGTCCAAAAACAGCACCATGGGTGCTTTATGGTCAGGACAGAAAGTTGCAGACATGTCTGGCTCAGTGACTGTACCATCTTAAAAAAATAAATAAATATTTAATTTCTATTCCACACAAAAAATGCAGCTCAGCTCAAAATCTCCTAACAACTTTCCATTTTCAAATCTTCTAAAAAATTCTAATGTATAATAGAAGACAATAAAATTATAGGATCAAATTCATCAATGAACTAGGCAGCTGCAACTCCAGTAAGTTCAATGGCGTAGCATGCATACTTGTGTCCACAATAAAATTGCCTTGTCTCTTGTTCTAAGCAATCAACAAGTATAAAGTAATTTTCTTAACATAACAATACAGAACTATTATGGAGAAAGAGAGAGAGACAGTTAGACACTGCAGAAAGATTGGTTAGAAATTGTAAAAGGCAATCAGAATATATTTGTAGAGTCACAGCCCCAGAGCAAAACATATAAAGGCAGTCTTGCTCAGTTTTTTATAGCCCCCTTTTACCTCCTGTGATGGGAGGGCACGGCGGTCCTAGTCACTGTATAGATGGAACCTGATTGGGGATTATTTGGCATTGATTAAGGAAAGGATGATGACCTGCACTGTACAATTTGTTGATAGGTACTCCCAGATATTTTCTGTAAATTAACTAAATAATTGCTTCTTGTCTTTCTTCTGGCATGGCCAGACAATGTAGCCAAGGGCTCCCCTAGTGCACGTGGTCACAACTCCATTGATTTAGGTGGAGATGCACTCACACTAGCATTTAATTTAGCCCAAAGTCCATAGAAATTATAGCAACAAAAAACTTCTGTATATCTATTTAAACATTTTTTAAAAGTCTGCACGATGGTAAACTGAAGTTACCTTTGTTAACTGTTGATAGCTTTAGTGGTATACTTATAATCCCAACCAAGTCTTCTGTTGGCACAAGAGAACGAAGAATTGACCTGATTCGAATAGCTTCTCCTTTCCCAGTTTGGATAAGCTGTTGAAACATGATCATACATAAAAAATAAGATATTTAGTTAACTGAAAAACATTGACAAAACCTCATTGATTGAAATATTAATACTGAGGGTTTTTGTTTGTTTTGTAAATCACTGTTAACTCCCCCCCCCCCACACACACACAGTATATAAAAGGGAGGTTCCAGTTTTCAATCACTCCACCCTTCTTGCCTGTCCCAATTTAAATGGGATGTAACAGATTTATGAAAACACACTTAGGCAATGACTACACTGAAATCACAGGGTTCAGGTAGACATACCAAAGCTAGCTTTTATCTCACTAGCTTGGGTACCAGAGCAACAAATCCAGACCTTTAATCATTTTTGTTGCTCTTCTCTGGACTTTCTCCAATTTGTCCACATCCTTCATGAAATGTAGCACCCAGAACTGGACACAATACTCCCGTTGAAGCCTAATCAGTGCAGAGTAGAGTGGAAGAATTACTTTTCATGTCTTGCTTACATCACTCCTGCTTATATATCCCAGAATGATGTTTGCTTTTTTTGCAACAGTGTTACACGGTCGACTCATATTTTGCTTGTGATCAACTATGATCCTCCAGAACCCTTTCCACAGTACTCTTTCCTAGGTAGTCATTTCCCATTTTGTATGTGTGCAACTGATTAGGTGCATAATTACTATAAACTTCCAATGGGAATTGGGTGCCCACTTGCCCTATGTGCCTGTGAAAATCTTCCCCAGAACGTTTATTCATGTGAACTTATTTTGTGTTTAGGTTAGATATTTAGACTATTCAAAACACCCAAACTGATTTTCCTCAAACTTTTCAAAACAGTTATCTTTGGCCTAAGATCACACAGGAGAAATTATATGTTCTAAGAAATGGTTGAGAAAGTTATGAGCAAATGAAAAAGAAGGCTAAAATTAAAAAAATTAATTTGAATTTATTTATGGCATTTGCAATGGCAAAACTTACAATGTAATATACATTCATTTACAAATTACCATCTTTTTCCCACCATAGAGATGCTTCCTATCTAGCATCAATATCTGTACAGTTTTGCAAATTATTCATTGCTGTGTGATTAATTAAATGCAGACAAGCTAATCTTTATGTGAGTTGCCACATAATCATTGGTTTGCATTAGCAGCTCCTGCAAGGTATGCTACAGGACAATAAAACTAATGTGGTAAAACCAACTAGCAAGTGGGCAGTTCAGTTGTCAGTAGCTTCCAAAGTTTGTTTTTATCGAAGAATAATTAACTCTATTCCTTAAGTGTAGAAGTTATGGGTTTTTTAATTTCTCCTTCATTCTACTTCTATCCTGAAGACTCACATTTTATTTTCAACTCTGTACAGTTACATTTAATCAAATCTTTAGAGATCAAGAAGAACATTCAGAGCATCTATGATTTCTTTTCTATCCTACTTATAAGGCATCAGCATCACCAACTGACTTACCATATTTGGGGAGGCAGTGCTGCCTAGTGGATAGGGCACTGTACTGTAAGACTTGTAAAGTGAAATCCTAATCTTCCTGAAGTTAATGGCAAAACTCCCATTGACTTCAATGGAACCTGGATTTTGGCCCTGGGTTCTATTTCACAACTCTCATACTAACATGCTGGCTGAACTCGGATGAATCACTTCACCTTTGTGTTTCTCTATGTCCCCTTCCACCATTTGTCTCTTACCTAATTAGATATTTCAGGGCAGAGATTACCTTTCAGCTCTGTGCCTCAGTCCGGATCTCTACACACTATTGTCGTACAGATATAATAATAAAGGTCCTTGGGCTCCAGACTACTTACTCAATACATGACCCTAGGCAAGTCATGTAATTTCATTGCATCATAACTAATCCAGCTATAAAACACTGTATAAAACCAGGTCCTTCAAGCAAACAAACCTCTTATACTTCATCTGAGTTAAGCTGCCTAGATGAGCAGTTTTACACTTATACTCACAATACAAGTCAAGGGAAATACTGTGATTCCTTTATTAGTCCAACACATATGCTAATATCCAAAATCTGGGCTCAAGTACTAACAGTTTTAGCAATAAGTATAGTTTTTTATATAATGTGTACTCAGTATAATGTCACTTGAATGGATACAGATATTTGCAGCTCGTATATTTTACCCAACTCCTTTTACTTTTATTTCTGAGCAAGGGAGCAAAGCCACTTACATGCATTTCTGGTGCACAGCGTCCAAGCAAGTCTATCAGAGCTGAATAAAATGACATAATTGCATTGCCCATGTGCACAATCTCTTCTTCCTCCTCTTCTTCAACACTGCTGAAAAGGAACCAAAAACATGTGAATATTTTGGCTGACACAGGATAGCCTAAAATAAGGTTGCATTCTTCGTTATAAGGTGACTGTGTAAAACTTTAGACTGAAGCTCCTGCTGACTGAAAGCAGTGTTTATTGACCTATTTCTTGTGTCTGGTCACATGTTAATTTCTTCTACACAAGACATTTATTATTCACTTTTTCTTTAGGTTTTATTGTAGTCTTATTTTATAAGTTAGCCCTGAATAGGTAGAAGAAGTCTTTTGTGTTTTCTGTTTAAAAATTATTTTTCATTAACTCTGTAGGATGTTCCCTGCCTACATTTTATTTGAAAAGTCTAATTATAAATTATGTACCCTGTTCCACATCTGAAAGTTCACACTAATACTTATGTATCTAAAACATGTATCAGGTTCTCAAGTTTGCTGTTCAATCATACAGAGAATTATTTGCCCTAATTTAGGTCCTATACATATTAAGTTAAGTGATAGGTCCAATTTCTCTTTGCAAAAGACAGTTACCTTTTCCGTAACTGGTGTTCTTCAAGATGTGTTGCTCATCTCCATTCCATATTAGGTGTGTGTGCTCGCCACATGCACTGGTGCCGGAATTTTTTTCCTGAGCAGTATCTATAGGGGACCGGCTCTGGCGCCCTCTGGGGTGGCGCCCGCATGGTGCAGTAAAAAGGACGCTGTCGGCTCCCCCCACTCTCAGTTCCTTCTTGCCGGAAACTCTGACAGTGGGGAAGGAGGATGGGTCATGGAATGTACATGAGCAACACATCTCGAAGAACAACAGTTATGGAAAAGGTAATTGTCTTTTCTTCTTCGAGTGCTTGTTCATGTCCATTCCACATTAGGTGATTCCCAAGCAGTACCCCTGGAAGTGGGTAGGGGTTCACGGACATGTAGATTGCAACACAGCTTTGCCGAACCCAGCGTCATCTCTGGCCTGCTGAGTGGTGGCATAATGAGCCATGAATGTGTGGACAGAGGACCACATCGTGGCTCTACAGATGTCCTGGATAGGGATGTACGCCAGGAAGGCAGCTGAAGATGCCTGGGCTTTCGTTGAGCGGGCTCTGACAATCGGCGGTGGCAGAACCCCCGCTAGGTCATAACAGGCCCTTATGCACAAGGTGATCCAATTGGAAATGCTCTGCGAGGACACCAGAAGGCCCTTCATCCTATCCGCTGTAGTGATGAAGAGCTGAGTTGATTTACGGAAAGGCTTGGTACATTCTAAGTAAAAAGCCAAGGTCCTTCAGCTGTCCAGGGCGTGAAGACATCTCTCTTCACTGGTCTTGTGTGGTTTGGGACAGAACACCAGGAGGAAGATGTCCTGGTTCATATGAAGGTGGTCCCCACCTTCAGCAGGAAGGCAGTCTGGGGGCACAGCTGAACCTTGTCCATGTAGAAGACCGTGTACGGCAGTTCTGAGGTCAAGGCTCTAATCTCAAAGACTCGTCTTGCTGATGTCACCGCCACCAGGAACGTGACCTTCCATGACACATGAGAAAGGGAGCAGGAGTCCAGCGGCTCAAAGGAAAGGCCTGTGAGCCTAGAGCAGACCAAGGTAAGATCCCACTGTGGGACAGGAGTCCGCACCTGCAGGAAGAATCTCTCGAGACCTCTCAAGAATCTGACCGTCATGTCATGGGAGAACGCTATCTGTCCTTGGATTGGTGGGTGAAAAGCAGAGATGGCTGCGAGATGCACTCTAATGGAAGAGCGTGCCAGGCCCTGGTTCCTCAAATGAACCAGATAATCTAAGACAGATTGTATGGAAGGAGAGATACCATGCTCGGACGCCCAGGAAAAAGAGATACCATGCTCGGACGCCCAACAGGAAAACCTTGTCCACTTGGTCAGGTAAGTGAGTCTGATTGAGGGCTTCCTACATCCCAGGAGGACCTGTTGGACCTCCTCCGAACAGGTCCACTCCTCCAGGTTCAGCCACGCAGCATCTATGCCGAAAGTTGGAGGGATGTGAGGTTGGGGTGTAAGAGCCGACCATGGTCCTGTGACAGCAAGTCCGATCAGTTGGTCAGGGGCCAGGGAGGGGCCGCTGTCAGTTTCATGTGTGTGCCGAACCAGTGCTGGCACACAGATGCCTCAACCACAAGGGAATTGGGGTCTGGGTGGGAGTATACTCATGCCCTTTGGTTGGCACAAAGTACTTGCTTTCAATCCTCTTAGAGATAGGGGCCAGGGAAGAGGGAGTCTGCCACAGGGCATCAGTGATTTTGGAAGCCCCTTCATGAAGGGGTAGAGACACCCTGGCAGGAGCCGAGGATGTCAAACAGAGAGTCCGAGGGCTCTTTCAGTTCCTCTGCCTGAAGTCCCAGGTTGGAAGCGACCCTCTTCAAAAGTTCCTGGTGCGCTGTGGCGTCATCCTGAGGAACTGGGTGAGAGGGCCCCGTGATAGCTTTGTCTGGCGACAATGCTGGTGCCATGGGAACCTCAACGCCCATTGGTGGTCCAGCCTGGGTCCTCCTGGACCTGTGGGGTCTTACCTCCCAAAGCCTCGAGCACCGGAGAGGGACAGGATACTGAGGCTGCTGGGCTCTCTGAAGCTCCCAACAGCAACCGGGCAGCCTGGGGAGGTTGGGTGAACCCCCAAGGGTTCCACGTGTACCATGGCCCCAACCACTGTGCTTGGGGCCATGGGACAGGTTTCGGTGCTGATGATGTGAGCGGCACCGTTGGGTACCGGAGCTTGTCCCACAGTCAGGGAATCTCGCTCCATGCTGGAGCTATAAGCGGAGCGGCCAGTAGCAGGCAACCAGGATTGGATGGCGTGGTGGCTCTTGTCTGACCGGTGCTGGTCGCTGCGTCTTGAAGCCGACCTGTCCGAGTGAGACGGGCGTCTTGGTTGGGATCTCTGGGTCCGACGGTGTTCGGTGGATCTGCGGCGGACACCCAGCGATCCATGCCTCATGCTACTCAACCGGTACCGGGATGTCAAATGGGACCGGAAGCAACTACGGGTCAGTTGCTAGGAGGATCTTCCTGAGTAGGGCGACCTCTTTCTTGGAGATGGGCAATGACAGCCCGGCGATCGGCAGACTCTGATCCCCGATCAGTCCTGTGATCGGTACTGGGCCCTTGGAGATGGTCGGGGCTGGTCCCGGAGTTCTTGCCAGGTGGCACGTGCTCAGAGGATCTGCGCCAATCTACCGGAAAGGTACACCTCGAGTTCCTCGATGGGTGCCCCCGGTGTGGGGACTGAAGGCTCCTCTGAGCCTGCCTCTCTAGTCCTGAGGCGTGACGGCTTCGGGCGGGCGAACGCTGGCAGGACGTCCCTCTCGATGGGGAATAGTGCCACTGAGACGGGGACACATGCATCGAACCCAACGTGGGGTTTCCCCGAGACTGGGGTACTGCGGGAGCCGGTGTGAGTGGCACTGGGAGCGTCAGGATCTCCTGAGCTGCTTGAAGGGCTTCGGGCGTTGATGGCACCTGAAGCTGGCCAGGGCCAGCACCGCTATCTGGAGTCTTAGGCGAAGTATGGGATGGGCTGCACCACTCGACTTGAGCTGGGGCCTGACTTCCTGAAGGGGGCGTTGAGCTGCCTGGCACGGGTCTTGGCTCACCCACAGCCCTCTCCTTTCCCTTACGGGAGGTAGGAGATTTTCCCTTCACAGTCTTTTTTGGTTTCTTGACTGGAGCCTTGGAGGGAGATCGGTACTGGCTTGTGGACGGCGCCAGCGCAGCACTGTGTACGGAGGCCATGGTGCTCGGTGCAGAGTTGAACTGCTGCTCTGGTGCTGAAATGAGTGCCAACTCCATTAGGTGCACCTTTAGATGGATATCGTGCTTCTTCTTCATCCTAGGTTTGAAGGACTTGCAGATCTGACACTTGTCACTTATGTGCCCTTCACCTAAGCACCTTCGGCAGCTGGTATGTGGATCGCTGATGGGCATAGGCCTTAAAGCCTGGGGACCGGGGCATGCCCCGTCCCCTGGCTGAGTCCCGTTCGGGACTATGAGAACTTCAAGAACTACTACTAAGGGTAACTACCTGTAACAACAACTATCTACTACCATATTACAAGTTCTACAGAGTTCGAACGAACAGAGAACGAGACAACGCTAGCCAAAGCAGCAGACATTCCAGCACCATCACTGGCGGTAAGAAGGAACTGAGGGTGGGGAGAGCCAACAGCACCCCTTATACTGCGCCATTCAGGCGCCACTCCAGAGAGCGCCAGAGCTGGTCCCCTATGGATACTGCTGAGGCAAGTACGCATACCTAATGTGGAATGGACATGAGCAAGCACTCAAAGAATAATAATTGTTTACTCTTCAATTATGTTATTAGGATGCTGTCTACCATCAATCAAAGAGGAGTTATCAACTTCTAACTGATTTGTAAAGTCAAAAAACTACTGCACTTCATGTAAATGTGAGTGTGGTCATAGACAGGAGTTTGCTGACAGGAGGATTCTGTGACAATGACCAATTCAAAAATGTACTCTACAGTGTGGTTTAGAAAAAAATGTGCATTGCTGTAGACAAATGGAAAGAAACTTCAAGATGTTTCTTACATTGAGATTTTCAAAACAGATTAGGGGATTTAGATAAGTATCTTTCAATCTGTTGAACTGCTTTGAAAACCTCAGCCTTAATCTTTTCTTTCAGAATTCCAGAAGCAAAAACATTTATTCTGTTTAAAGTATTCAATAATGCATAGATTTTATTGAATCTCTGGAGCAGGGAGTAAAAAGGGGCCAGCTGGGGTCACCTCTCCCCCCCATCCAAGAATTGTGCAGAGGAGACATCACCTGCACCACACTTGGGCACTAAGAGCTAGGAGGTACCTTTCTTTCCTCCTGCCATGTGGCCTCAGGGGAAAAACTGCAGGGAGGAACCAGTCAGAAACTCCAGATCAGAGCAGAAGCAGACAAAGCAGGGAGCTTCAGACAGACAGAGAATGTCATACAATTTTGACTGGACTTTCTGAGCTCAGTGCTCCTTGGCTCTGTGTGTGTGCTCTAACCCTCTTGTTCCTCACAACCCTCACAATCTCTTCACCTCAATTTCACACCATATCTGCTCCTCTACCCTATTCTTCTGCCCTGTCCCCTATATCTCCTTTCCCTTCCATGTCCTCTCTCCCTTCACTTTTCCTTCCATTTGCTGATCCCCTCCTAACTAAACCCATCATAAAAAGCAATCATAGAGCTAACATGAAGCTTGCTGTTATCACACTGTTCACTCTCCTTGTGTGTTATCCTTCCCTGTCCCCCCCCGTCTGTCTTATCAATTTACACTGTAAACTCTTTGAGGTAGGGAGTGTCTGCTGCTCTGTGTCTATACAGTGCCTAGCACAATGGGGCAAACATGGTTAGTCATTAGGTACTACTGTAGTATACAAGATTAATAATTCAGCTAATGAAACATCAGCATTTGCCAAAAGAGCATATAACATTTACTTACACTTCTCTTATATAGCACTGAGATGGAAGGTCAAGAGTTGGGTTCTCTGAGATCTTAATAGCTCCTTGCATAGCTGCCAGCAAACCATTTCCTCCTTCTCCTCTAAGAGCTGGCCCAAAGCATTCTGGGCGTCGAATAAGGAGCTTGACAACAACACTAGCATTTTCCTCAACACTTTCACCTAAAGACCAACAGGACATGTTAGCCTCTTATATAAAAGCCAATACATTCTTCTGAAAGGCAACCACTAATTTATGAACAGTTTGGATTTTTCCCTAAATTTTACAGAACATAAAATAATAGAGAGAGAGAGAGAGAGAGAGAAACAAACTTTTTTTAAAAGGGAAAAATGCTAAATTTACAGCACCAGAGATAAATCTTCTACTTAATTAAAAATGCAATTATTATACAGGGAATGAAAGTGTAAACTTCCCCAAACTGCCTTGGCCAAAGTTCAACAACCCTAACCTAGAAGATTGACTTCTAGGGTTGCCAGGGGAATTCATTTCCAGGACTACTTCTGTCTTTGCCCTCTCTTCTGAGACTGCCGACAAAGGCAGCAATTGTGGTAGTAGCTTCTGAAGTATCCATGCAGGAAATGGACTGAGAACTCATTTCACATAAATAATTAAACCATCACCAGAAGGTAACAAAAATGGTTACTAACCTTCTGTAATTGCTGTTCTTTGAGATGTGTTGCACATGTCCATTCCACTCTTGGCATGTGTGCGGCCTGTGCAGTCATTGGAAACTTTTCTTTCAGTGGTTCTGCCAGGATGGTTGAAACACCCTCTGCCATTGTGTGCTAATGCATCCAAGTATGAAGGGCCCAGCCATCCCAGAGTCTCCTCAGTTCCTTTTTGCTGGACAACCCCACTGCACAGAAGTAGATGGGTGGGTCGTGGATTGAACATGTGTAACACCTCTCGAAGAACAACAGTTATGGAAGTTTAGTAACTATTTTTTCTTGAGTGATTGCACATTAGCATTCCACACTTGGCGACTAACAAGCTATAAAGCAGGTGGTGGGATCGGAGTCGATGTACACACAGACTGGAGTACAACTCGCTCAAATTTAGCATAGTTTCTAGAGTACTGAGTGATGGCATAATGGGATGCAGAGGTGTGGACTGAAGATCAGGTAGCCTCTCTACAAATTTCCTGGATAGGGGCATGCATAAGAAATGCCACCTAAGCCACATGAGATCTTGTCGAATGAGCAGTTACTCTGCTTGATGGAGAAATGCCAGTCAGGACATAACATATATGAACACAAGAGGCTATCCATGATGAAATTCTTTGTGAAGGGATTGGGAGATCTTTTATCCCATCTGCAATGACCACAAATAGTTGGGCTGACAAATGGTACTGTTTAGTACTATGTAGAACACCAAAGCCCTTCTAACATCGAGGGTGTGCAGGCATTGCTCATCTCTATTGTAGGAAAATAAATCAAGTGGTTAATATGAAAGTGAGATATCACTTTAGAGAGAAATCTTGGATGAGGGCATAGATATACTTTATCCTTCAAGAAAACTGTATAAGGAGGTTCAGATGTCAGAGCATACAGCTCAACAACCATATAGGCCATAGTGATGGCTACCAAAAAAAGCCACTTACATTGACAGGTGTAACTAAGAAGCACATTGCTAAAGGCTTAGATGAGGCCCCATAAGCTTAAACAAAACTAAGTTCAAGTCCCAGAGAGGAACAGGTTCCTTCATCTGTGGGTACAATCTTTCTAGGCCTTTCAAAAGTCTGATTGACATAGCATTAGAAAATATAGAACAGCTGTCCATGTGAGGCTGGAAAGCTGATATTGCTGCCAAGTGGACCTTGATAGAACTAATCACCAAACCTTGATATTTAGGAAAAATAAATAGTCCAGAACATGCTGGATTGACTACTGCATTGGCAAAACTTCAAATTGATGAGACCAGGAGGAAAATTGCTTCTATTTTGAAATATAAGTAGCCCCGGTGGAGGGCTTTCTGCTATTTAACAAGACATCCCAAACTTGCTCCAAACAAGACTCCTCTCTAGGATTTAGCCATGGAGCTTCCAGGCTACTAAATGAAGTGCCTGCAGTTTTGGATGGAACAGCCAACCATAACTCTGCAAAATGATGTCTGGGGCCATAGGAAGTGAAATCAGAGCATCTCCAATAGATCCATGAGAATGGAGAACCAGTGCTGCCAGGGCAATGCTGCGGCTATTAGTATAACCCAGGCATGGTTCCACTTGATCTTTAGCAACTCTCTGTGTAGGAGTGGAATTGGAGGAAAAGCATAGCAGAGTTGTTCAGTCAGGATAGTAGGAAAGTGTCTGTGATGGAACCTGGACTGCAACCTTGTACGGAACAAAACTGATGGCATTTCCTGTCAGTTTTGGTTGTGAATAGATCTATCTGGGGATTCCCTCACTGCTGGAAAATGCACCTGACCTGATGGAAAATGCACCTGGCTACATCCAGGCAGAAAGACCACTCGTGGTGATTTGTAAACAATCTGCTTAGATGGTCAGCATGCTCACTCTGCACCCCTGAAAGGTAAGAGGGTTCAAGATTGATTTAATTGGCAGAGCAAAAGTTCCAGAGGTGAATGACCTCTTGACAAAGTGGGGAAGAGCAGGCTCCTCCCTGCCTGTTGAGGTAAAACATTGTCGTTGTGTTGTCTGTGAGAACAAACAGGCTTTTTCCCTGGACATAAGATAGGAAAAACTGACATCCTAGCGGATAACCCTTAGTTCCCTGACATTGATGTGTAGAGACATGTCTTGTGAGGACCATAAACTCTGAGTTTGGAGGGGACCCAGATGAGCACAGATGCATCTGTCACCAATGTCAACGAAGGCTGAGGGTGGACACAGTGAACACCTTCACACATATTGAGCAAGTGAGCTCTATAATCATCAGACGGGAATGAGATGCCTCCTGAGGAAACTGCCTCATCGGGGAGGAGGACAATGAAGCCAGCACAGGTTGAGGCTGTCCCTCCTCCATAAGCTGTCCAGCAGACTTCTCCTGAACCACCACTTCCTGCTCACCACCGGGCCCAGAACCGGACTCAGGAACAGGCAGTGTCTGGTGAGTAGACTCCCTGTGCCTCTCTGAGGAGACAGAGCAGGAATGCCATATGTATGACTTGGAAACTAGGGGGGAATCTTCAGATTCCAAAAGAACCACTGGATGGGTAGTGGGCCCCAGTAACTCCTGGCCATTGCAGCTTGAGGAGCTCGAGGCAACCCCTGGTAATAACACCTGGGTGGGGAGTAGCATGACTGGCTCGGAGGCTGGGAAACATAGGAACGAATCTCCAATTCAGAGGACTAATCACTCTCTGCTGACCAAGGTGGTGGGGTGGGGAGCTCCCAATTATACTGGAGAATGGTGCCAAGTCAGTAAAGAGCGTAAAGCAGCTAACATTGCAGGCTTCTCCTTTTATGGTACCAACAGGGACATAAAGTCTGAGGCCAAGGAGGTTGCTGCGGTACTGGCGCACCTCTGTCTGCCAGTACCAGGAGCATGGTTTCCTGCACCACCAGGGACACAGGTACCAATAGACTCAGCAGACCTCTAACCGTTGCAAATGCCTCCAGCATGGTTGGTACCAAAATGGGCTCAAGTCATTGTGGTCACAAATGTAGAAGGCACCTCTTCAGGCCCCAGACTCAACAGTGCCTGCCTCAGTGCTGGAGCCAATGATGCTGCTTTCAACACTATCCGAGATGAGGAGTGCTTGTATTTTGGCTGTACTCTACTCTTATCCCAATGCTTAGAGAATTTGGATGCCAGCAGCTTTCCTTTCTCAGTGGTCTGTCTAGAGGTCTCATGCCTTTTCTTGGGCACTGGAGAGGCAAGTGGTGCCAAATCTTAGGCAGCATAAGAGGCACACTCCTAACCAATCCCAAAGCACTTGATGCCAAGTCAGGACAGCTAGGTTCTGACGGAAGTCTCAGGGCTGCCTCCAGGAGCAAAAACTTCAGCCTCGCTTCTCTGTCTTTAGTCTTTGGCTTAAAGTTCTTGTAAATCTGGCAGTGTTCTGAATATGAGCTTCCCCCAAGCATTTCAAGCAGTTTGAGTGTGGTTCACTGTCGGGCACTGGCCCAAAACAAAAGACACAGGGCTTGAAGCACAGTGACCAAGGCATCCCTCAGAACCAAGAAACAGAAACCCCAGATCTGGGGACTGAAAAAGAACACTAAAAGTAAACTAAAACTTACTAAGTACTAAGCAACTATAAAAACGAGATAACTATTCACAAGAGCACTTGCTAAGGCAAACCATGAAATTCCAACAACTATCACAGGTGGTAAGAAGGGACTGAGATGCTGTGGGGCAGTTGGGTCCTTTGTATTGGAGTTTAGTGGTGTGCAACAGCAGAGGTGCTCAAGCCACCCTGATGGGTACCACTGAAATAAAAATTTCTGACTACTGTGCATGGGGTGCACGTACATCAAGAATGAAATGCATATGTGCAATCACTCAAAGAAGAATTTTCTGTTAATTGCCGACTAGGGCCGATATTCCAACTAGTGACCTGGATCAATCATAAAATTTAAATACCTGATTAAATGAATGCTTCCAGGGACTGGTAAAGCTTTAGAAAATATACTACAGGGGACAATGCTTCACTGATATAAGGATAAATACTAACTTAACAGGTTCCCCCACATTCAGATCGTATAAAACTCAGTGCAATCCCCTCCCCCCCCCCAATTAAAAGATTAATTGTTCTAAACAGCCAGTGTTTTTCATGAAATAAAGTGATATTATTTCAGTGGTCCAACAGAAATGGAGATTGTTGCTAAACACCGTATTGTCTATGTTCTGGCACAAAGAATATCTCTTGTGATCTAGCAACTAAATCTTCTCAGCGTGACTATGGAATGTCAAATCCACCAAGGATTGATACATCTGTCCTCTAGACACGGTAATTTAACTGCAGTAAAAAAGTATCTCAGATTATTTTCAATATATGTTTAGGTAAGGATAAATATGTTTTGCTTGCTATATAAAGTCTTTAAATAGAATCCTTCTCAATTTCAATTTTTGAAGTTTTTTTTGAAGAATAGCTACTTTGAGGTCTGTTATTGAGTGACCAGAGAGACTGAACCAAAAAACTTCAAATACAGACTCAGCGTGAAGCTGCGGAATTGGAATTAATTTGCAAACTAGATACCATCAGATTAGGCCTGAATAAAGACTGGGAGTGGTTGGGTCATTACAAAACCTAAACTTAATTTCCCCAATACTAATTTCTCCCTACAGTTACTCACACCTTCTTGTCAACTGTCTGTAATGCGCCTCTCTCACCACTTCAAAAGTTATTTTTCCTCCCTTGGTATCCTGCTGTTAATTGATTTATCTCGTTAGACTGACCTAACAATTGGTAAAGCAATCCCCATCCTTTCATGTATATATACCTGCTCCTGTATTTTTTACTTCATACATCTGATGAAGTGGGTTCTAGCTCACGAAAGCTTATGCCCAAATAAATTTGTTATGCTCTAAGGTGCCACAAGGACACCCTTTTTTTTTTTTTTTTTGCTGATACAGACTAACACGGCTACCACTGAAACCTTGTACTTTTGAGACACTTATTGAAATTAGCCTTCAGTGTTTCCTTTTTTATCTTTATGGTTTGTCATATCAAGTGATGAAATAAAAAAATCACGATTGTTTTTAATATCTGAGGGTTAACCTTGAAATCCTTATTTGGGCAAAGCTCCCAGTTATAACAATGGTTATTTTGCCTGAGGAAGGACAGAACAAAAACTTCAGGAGTGGGCTCCAGGTTTGAATCCAATATCAGTGTGATCAGCAGACCTTTTAAGCTTTAGTACTGCTCCAAGCCCCAACTTGGTATGGCCACTAAGACCAGATTTTGGACAATTGGCATGTTGAACTATTACTGTGTTTACAACTGAACTGGTCCTTTTTGTTCATTTTAACCTCTTGTGTGTTACATCCAACTTTTCACTAGTATGATTAGTGATCTAATATTATAATAAACAAGATCAACAAAATTATACCGTCAGATTTTCATCAGTAAGTTTCTTCTCATTGTATAGTTAATTAACATTTAAAATGCGTTAAGAATACTTACATTACATTTAAAAGGCCAAGCTTTTCCCCACTGCCTCCCTGTCAGAGCCTTTCCCCACTTCTGCAGACTTTCCCTGCTGAGGAGAAGGGCTCCAGCAATGGGGAGCTAACAACGTCTTTTCCCACTGCCTGAGTCTTTCCCTCCGGTGAGGAAGGGCTCCATCAGCGAGGAAGTTGTGGGACACTACACTGCTAAAAAATAGCAGTGCAGATGGGAAGCACAGCTTGGGCAAGTAGAGAGCCATGTAGGGCAGGGGCGGGAAACTTTTTGGCCTGAGTGCCGCATCGGGTTTCCAAAATTGTATGGAGGGCCAGTTAGCGGAGGCTGTGCCTCCCCAAACAGCCAGGCATGACCTGGCCCCCGCCCCCATCCGACCCCTCCTGCTTCTTGCCCCCTGATGGCCCCCCCAGGACTCCTGTCCCATCCAAAACCCCCTGTTCCCTGATGGCCCCCCTGGAACTCCTGCCCCATCCAACCCCCCCGTTCCCTGTCCCCTGACCGCCCCCGGAACCCCTGCCCCTGACTTCCCCCGCCACCCCATCCAACCCCCCGCTCCTTCCTGACTGCCCCCCCACCCCTGCCCCAATTACCCGCCCTCTGAGTGCCCTGACCCCTATCCACACCCCTGCCCCCTGGCCATCCCCCCGAACTCCCCTGCCCTCTATCCAACCCCCCCTGTTCCCTGCCCCCTTACCACAGCCGCACCGCCCAGAGCGCCAAGACAGGCAGCCGTACCACCTGGTTGGAGCCAGCCACGCACCACACAGCACAGAGCACCGGGTCAGGCCGGGCTCTGCAGCTGCGCTGCCCCAGGAGCTCGCAGCCCCGCCGCCCAGAGCATTGCAGTGGGGCAAACTGAGGCTGCGGGGTGGGGGGATAGCAGGGGAGGAACCTAGGGCTAGCCTCCTGGGGCAGGAGCTCAGGGGCTGGGCAGGAGGGGCCCGCAGGCCGGATGTGGCCCGCGGGCCGTAGTTTGCCCACCTCTGATGTAGGGTGTGTACTCGGGCATGTCTTTACTCTCCTAAGCCATGTCTCCCCCAGTAAATGCTGCTATTCATACCTGTGCTGGGGGAGCTATGTTTATGTACACTACAGGCTGATTAAAGAAGCATGCAGTGTAGACATATTCTCAAGCACCAACTGCTATCTGTGAACCTCATCAGCAGTCTCAGCCAAGGGTCCAAGAAATGAATGAACATTGAGAAGGAACTACTTTTTCTCTTCTAGAGTTTGTTTCTTCACTTCAGGATTAAGGTACATTGGCAGGCAACAGGAAGAAGAGATGACTAAATTCTTCAATACTGTTTATCCAGCATCTTTCACAAACACTAAACTCACACAAAAATACTTCACTGTGATATATTATAATATAATTCTGCATTTTGTAACACAAAGTGGCACAGTTACACTTTTACATGCGTGTAACTCTCATAGTGGTAACATTAGTGCGGTTCAGTTGCTGGAAGTCGCTGTGCGTCCTGAAACACTGTCATTAACCTCTCGGCACCTCAGTTTACCCACCACTAAAATGCATATAATTTTATTTACCTACCTTAAGAAGGTATTCCCAGACTTTATTAAATAACTAAAGTTTGCAAGAGCATTAAAAGATGTGATATAAGAAAAAATATAGTTAAATAACAATTATGAAGATGATGATAATTACATAAAGGAGGGAACACACTAGTAATCTTACATTTGTAAAGAGACAGTATACTTTAAATAACTCAAAGATTTAGATTTTACTGATAGAGAAATGTGTAAAAAATGAGGTTTTCTTAAAAGATTTAAGAAAACATCTCTGGAGATAATCAAGATACCAAAGATTTAAACTTACTGTTAACAAAAACAGCAAATCTTAAGAATGATAGGTAACGTTCACCCTCTATTGGATTCCATCCAATGTCAGGATATCCTTTAGCTACCAGCATAGGGCAGCTCTGAAGTCCACAACCAGCCAAGTAGGTGACAACCTGTTAAATATAAGCATTTGTAGTATTAAACATTTGTTATGTTTTAGTTTTGAAATACATTTCTAATAATGTTATCAATGTTTGAAACAAAATAGAGCATCAGAAATAAATTACAAGATATTTTTATATAGCAAATGTTTTGACCTGCCTCTGAGAAACAATGTGGTTATGCTTAACATTGCATCAATTAATTTTTCTAGCTCTTAGTTTTCTGTATCAATTAATGAAAAACCTAAAGCCTTTTTATTTTTAAGACGGCCTATTTACATGATCAGAACATCCATAAAACAATTGGCAGAGTCTTAATTTGGGAGGTGAAAAATCAAAGAATCAAGAACTGTGAAGGTCTGATTTTTTCCCCCTATATTAAATAAACTGTAGAGAGAAAGTTAGGAAACAAAAATTTAACAACTTAAGAACTTGTTTTGGATTCCTAGCTCATAGCAAGAGCAAAATTCTTGCCACATCCAAGGTTACTTAATGTGAAACAATGCTGTTAAACTTTCTGGGTGAAACCCTGATCCTGCCTATGCAATGGAAATGTTGATATTCAAAAGGGCTGAGATTTCATAATCAGACTTTTTTGGGGAATTGTAATAATTAGGGTAAAACAAACTAAATGGAAGTACAAATATTCAAACTCTTCAAAAAATTGATCAATATACAATTGAAAAAGTCTAAAGATCCATCCAGAATCAAATTAGAATTTCTGTAATCCATAGATACCAAATGTAATGTTACTTACTAAGAGAAATGTCAAAAACTACTAGATGAACCTTTAAGAAGAAGTTGGAAGTTAATTTATAGTAAGATGTAGTGAATAGTCTTACCTCCTTCAAAACATGAGCCATAGAATTTTACTATTAACTTCTAATGTGTACCACACTGCAGGATAATTTGAGATGGTAAGGAAGGGAGGAAAAGAAGGAAAGAGAAGCAGTAGTTCTCTCTCCTAGGATTTTTCAAATAGTATATTTATGAAAGAAAACTATTGCTTTGAGTATTTTATCCTAGTGTATCAACCATCAAGCTGTGGGCTAATAATTTTTCACTATATTCCTTAATTCTAATTAATATATATTATATATACATACAAAAATATTAAAAGAATGTTAAGGTTGTAAGTCACGCACTCAAAAGTTTGGAAAAGGTCAAAATTAAGGTTGCCCGTTCAACCTTAATTTGCACTCCCAGTCCCACCCCCAGCTGTACACATTATACCATCTTTAATTACATGAACTCATTTTTTACCCACAGGACTTCTGCCTCAGTATACAGGATAATCGTGTGTGGCCTTATTTACTGCACACCATCCAAACCGTGCATTGAATACACAATTATTAATTTCCTCATGGGTTTTAATATGGTGCTCATCACTCTAATATCTAAACACTTCACAAACATTAATGAATTTAGCACCAGAACACTGCTGTAACAGGAGGCAGTGTTGTTATCCCCATTTTACACATGGGGAACTGAAGCACAGAGGGATTAAGATCAAAATTGTCAAAAATGTCACCTAATTTTGGGTGCCCAAATTGAGACACATAAGCCCTAATTTTTCAGAGTACTTGGCAATTTTATAGCATTTTATATGTTCAAAACACAGCTCCAACCAACTTCAGTTACTGTTGTGAGCACTCAGCACTTCTGTGCATGTGGACCCAAATGTCTCAAGTTGGGCTACCAGAAAACAAGACACACACAGCAACCACAAGAAATTTTGTCTTAAATGACTTGCTCAGTATCACATAGGAACTCTACGGCAAAAGCAGGGATAGAATCCAATTCTGTAGGGCAGCATTTGACTGCCTTTATCACTAGACCATCCTTTCTCTTCCTGCAATCTCCTGCATTTTCACTTCATGCCTTCCAACTTTGCAACCAGTGAGACTGAGATCCCATAGACAATGTTATTTATTATACAATCTTGATTGATTCCCAGAAGATGGTCCATCCTCTTTAGCATTTCCTAACTGTTGAGTACTTGACTTTGCAACCTTAATGTTCTTTTCACATATTTTTGCATGTAATTTCCTAAATTTTTTTAAAAGCAAAATGAGGCAACAGAAATTACAGCATGTGGAATCACACTGATCCCCACATGGGTCATCAGTAGGACTTGGACCTTTCAATTCACAGCACAGACCTCTGCCACTTGAACTAATAGAGTAATTTAATAGCAGTAGGCTATCCTCTATGTCAGAGGTTCTCAAACTGTGGTCCGTGGACCACCAGTGGTTTGCGAGTTCCATTCAGGTGGTCCGTGGATAGTTCCCTCTAAGGTTCTCATGGTGGCCGCACACGAGAGAATGAAGGGCCACCCACCTAATTAGTGGAGCCACGCAGGCATGGCTTCAATACCTAGATGCCTGGCCCCTGAGAAGATGCACATGTAAGGTGAGGTGGTGGCTTGGGGGAACAGGAGGTAGGTGGGAGGGGGCAGTGGGGTGAGAACAGGGGTGAGGGAAATTTGGGATGTGCAGGGCTGCGGTGACCAGAGAAAGAGGCGATTTTCCCCTGCTCCAGGTCTGTGGCTGCCGGGGAGAGACCCCCCTCCTTTCCAGTCCCAGCTCAGGGGCTGCCGTGGTGGGGCAGAGAGGGCACATCCATCACATTAGAAAGGTAAGAGTACTGATATTAAAATATGAGTTGCGTGCTTTTATTTGTAGAACAAAAAACATTAATTATTATTAAGGTTTTTTTTTAATATAGCACTTTTATCCAAAGCGCTTTACAATAGTTAGCTAACAGTACAAACAATATTTGGAAAGATCATTAAGTGGTCCGCCGAGACCCTCAGCAATTTTCAAGAGGTCCGCGAAAAAAGAAGTTTGAGAAACATTGATCTATGTGGACCAACCAGTAGAGGGAAATAAGACATTTTGGCAGTTGGTTTCACAGATATTTGCTGACAGCAAGGAATGTAAAGACTTAGGAAACCTGGGTCCAATTCCAGTTTCTAGAGCAGAATGTGTTCAAGTGGTTATAAACCCTCACATCACCCGGGGTCCTGTCCCCATCCCCTTCTGCTCCTATCTACCCCCACCACCTGCCCCACTCTCCCTTTGTTCTTATCCACCCGCTCTGGCCTATTCGCTCTTCCTCATTGCCATCTAGATCTGCCCCATCCTCTTCTATTCCTCATCCATGCCTACAACCTGACTCCTGTCCCCATTCGCTTCCCCTTCTGCTCGTACCCAAAGGCTCAGACTCCTGACCTCTTCTCCACCTGATTCCTCACCAACTACCCACTCCCTGCATCCTTCCCTTCTGTGCCCATGCACCCTCTTTCCCCCAGCTTCTCTCCCACACCCTCTATCCACTGTTCCTATCCAACCCCCAACTCCCTACTACCTCCTTCCTTCTCTGCTGTTACCAGCTGCCACACCCCTGCAGCTCTTATCTTGTCCCACTCTGCTCCTATCCACCACCTTGCCACCTGATTCCTGCCCCACCCCTTCTGCTTCTCCACCCCCCCTGGTTCTGGCTCCCCTTCCCCTCTGCACCTAGCACCTAACACCCTCCTCCCACACACACTGTAGCCTTACCCAGGCCATTTGTCTGATTTTAAACTGGACAGTCCTCTTTTTGAGTAGTCTGTCCCCCATCCAATACTGAGACAAAACCAGACATGGATGTCATTTTGAAGAGCATGCCACTCCAACCCTGCCAGCATGACCTTGCACCTCTGCAGCTTCAGGAAGAAGCATGCCCAGAATAGACAGGATCTTTGAAAAATTTAGTTGTCAACTTTAAAAAGTCTTCACTGAGCAGGTGAGAACTGTGATTTTTCAGATGCTTATATCTTGGCCAAATTCGGATGAATTTTCACAGGAACAACATATGATATATCCCTGAGACCAAAGTGATCCTATCACAGCCTACTTTCAAGTCTCTGTTTCAAAGCAAGGAGGCACTAGAGCTTCTCACTTAAATAGCTGAAAGATTTATTATTAATTATTATTATTATTTTTAACATGGACAAAGCAACGTACTTTCCCTAAATCTCATTTGGGAAGCAGCTTGACCATTTCAGCTGAAATTAAAAAAAAAAAATTTAGCTTGAGACATATACCTGTCATGGAAAATTTTAACCCAAATAGTTAGTTTTGCAAAGTTATAAGACTTGAAAGTAGAGACTTATAATGGGAAGTGTCAGGCAGCCTTCGCTATAGACATAACTTCCTGCATTGTCTATAATTTGTTTGTTCTATTGAGTTTCATACTGAATATACAATGGAATGGAATCACATAATATTTGGGAATTTAATCAGGGGATACTGAAGAAATTAGAAATGCAATCCTAGCATGCTTAAATTTTACTTTAAAAAAGACATTTAGGGTAAGTAAGGATTGGGCATCAACAAGGCAAAAAGTGAGTTGCTCCAATTTGGGGCAGATTACTGGTGCGTGTTTGAAGACTTCAAATTCCAAGACAGCTTTTTGGAGCACAAAAACCAATAATGTTTCAAATTTTTAGAATTCCAATATTCAAGTAGATTTCAAAATCAGGCAAATCCAGTTCACGCATGCCTATTTAAAACAATACCTATTTTAAATATCTTTTATTTTACCCTACCCTTAATAACTAATTACATGGCTTTGCTATAAAAAGAACATAGAATTGGAGCAGTTAGCCTGCCCTTAATATCATGCTGTCCTTTAACAACTATAAATAAGAGGAGTCAGGAAGATTGCCCCTCTGCCCTACATTACTGCAAGATGAGAAAGGGATTGTTGCAGCGTAATCAAATAATTAATAAACCTTTATTGCAAAACCCCAACCTTATTATGGCATGATCTGACTAGAAGGAGACAGAAAGGACATAGAGCAAAATAAAATAAAATAAAATAAAATAAAATAAAATAAGCTAATAGTAAGCACTTACCTTTTCCAGGTCTGGCTCTTCCAAAGCTAGTGCAAGCTCATTATTGTCCATTACAGAGGCAGCTGCAACATCTAGTGGAGTGGAACCCCTCATAGAAGGAGATGCTGGAGAAAAATATGGTAATATATAGTAATTAAAATTATTTAGTTTGCACTAATGAAAGTTGTGCAGCAGAGGGCAGCAGTTACACTGTAATCTAGGTCATACTCAAATATATTCATATACAGTATGTTTTACAGTCCCAACTCAACAAAGCAAAGCTTAAGTGCTTTACTGAGTAGGGATGGACTTAAGTACATGTTTAAGTTCTGTGCTGATTCAGGACCTATATACACTGCTTTACTGTTTTAAAGATACAGACAAAGCAGCCTGGGATAACAACTCATAAAAACAGTGAACTTTAGAGAAATTTAATAGAAGTTATATGTCCTCAGCATAGGGAAAATTTTCATTCTATAACTCTAGAGGGCGTGAAGTGCTATCAGAAGATCATCTCAACTGTTTAAAAATGTGTATACCTGGTTGGAACATTGTGTTTCATGTCTTACTATCACCTACTATTTCTTTATTTTACTCGTAGGTTGGTAATAAGAAAGCCATTTTTTCTTGGGCCACACAATTGTAAAGCACACTAAAATAAAGAACTATGCACTTCCAGGCTTTGGGGGTAGAATATGAAACTTCAAGTCATATGGTTGCACTTCAGGGAAGGATCTTTGCATTACAAACTTTTTAAATAATAATATAATATATATATAATAATATATATACACACCTTCCTAACCATTCATTTAGTTGGCAGACTAAAGACACCAGCATTATTATAAGGGTTAAATTAAATCTTTAATTTCCAGAAATAACTGTATCAAAGGTAAGGGGCATCAAGTAATATGGTTTTCTTCCTAACTCTTTCATTATGTTTAAATAACCCAGCTTTAGATTCTTCTGTTTGTAATCCAATTCACAGAAGTCTAATGATAGAAAGAAAGATAGAAAACTATGTTTTTCATTAACATTAATCCAATAATTGTATTTAAACTTCAAAGAGGTCCTCACAATACCATGCCTCAGCTTGATAAACAAGTCAGATGGCAGTCTTGCGATATTGCAATATCCATGGGAGTTGCTTTCAGCAGTTAAAGTTACATGACATACCAAGCCCAACACTGCTGTTTTCCAGCAAGTAACTTAGATGCTCAAACATGGCCTTTTGGTTTTGGCGGCTGATTCGACAGAAGTAGCACAGGAACCGACAACAGCTTGCCACCATCTTAGGAAAAGCGATCTGCTAAAGAAGAAAATTGACAAAGCAACTAAATATGTTAATTACCAATGCTGCACAGATTCTTCTTCATGTATTCCTAACAAGATATTTTTATGACAGGACCAATGTAGTCAGTGGCTCTTATACGCATGCCTTAACCCCAGTTAGTCTGGGGAAAAAAAGGAAAGAAAGAAAAAGACTTCCTTGCACCTTTCTCTTAGGTTCATTTTAACAGCACACCTAAAATGATGATATAAATCATTCTGCAGAGTTTCAGGAAATTGCAAAGGGCTGAAAGAAGATGGTCTATGAACAACCATTTCTGCATCCCAAAGTGCTTTACAGACTACAGGGTTTATACATTATTACACAGAAAAAAGTATATTAAAAGTTAGGAAATTCCAGAATTAAGGTTGCCAGTGCAATCTTAGGCCCAGTCTACACCTAAAAATTAGACTGATCTAGCTACATCGTTAAGGGCTGTGAAAAATGCAGTGCAATGTAGTTAGGTTGACCTAGCCCCCACTGTAGAAGCAGTTAGGTTGACAGAAGAATCTTTATCTTGCATATGTCTTTTATTACATCATTACATTAATACATAGTATTTTAGCCACAGGACCCCTGCCTCATTCAATGCACAGGATGGACAGTGTTCACTTAATGAACAGATATTGAATGTTTTGGTATATCTTTATTGTTCAATGTGCAGCTCCATGACTTATTTACTGCACATCATCCAAACTCTGTTATAAAGAGAGAATTATTAACCTCCTCATGGGCGTAGCATCTGAGTGCTTCAAAAACCTTAGTCAATTTATCTTCAGAAGACCCCTGTGAGGCACAAGATATCATGATCTCCATTTTGCAGATGGGGAACTGAAGCACACAGGGTAGGTCTACACTGAAATTAAACACCCAGGCCTGGCCCATGTCAGCTGACTCAGGCTCATGGGCTCATGCTAATGGGCTGTTTAATTGCAGTATAGACGTTCACGTTCGGACTCAAGCCTGAACATCTATACTGCAATTAAATAGCGCCTTAGCTGGAGTCCCGTGAGCCAAAGTCAGCTAGCACAGGCCAGCTGGGTGTGTTTAATTGCAGTGGAGACCTACCCAGACAAGTTAAGGTCAAAATTTTCCCA
This sequence comes from Terrapene triunguis, assembly GCF_002925995.2. Lineage (NCBI taxonomy): Eukaryota > Metazoa > Chordata > Testudines > Emydidae > Terrapene > Terrapene triunguis. The sequence goes on from NW_020664447.1 coordinate 45,671,382, forward strand.
CTAATTTTGGGTGCCCAAACTGACACACCTAGGACCTGATTTTTCAGAGTATTAAGCATTATATAGCACTAATATTTCAAAGTACAGCTTCCACTGACTTCACTTGTAGTTGTGAGTTGTAAATATTATAGCTGTCCAGTGTTGTGGTACACCAAACTTCTTTGGTATGGGTAGTACACCAGGTGTACTGTGAGTTGGAGGCAAGCACTGAAGGTGCTTCAGCTGGGAGACCCTGTAGGCACTAGTGCTGATGGGTCCTAGTAATCACTCAGGGCAGGTCTTCACTACTCGCCAGATCGGCAGGTAGCGATCGATCTATCGAGGGTCAATTTATCACGCCTAGTGTAGACGCGATACAATCGATCCCCGATCGTGCTCCCCGTTGACTCCGAAACTCCAGCTTGCGAGAGGCGGAAGCAGAGTCGACGGGGGAGCGGCAGCGGTTGACTCACCGCCGTCCTCATGGCCAGGTACGTCGACCTAAGATACGCCGACTTCAGCTACGCTATTCACGTAGCTGAAGTTGCGTATCTTAGATTGCCCCCCCCCCCCCGCTAGTGTAGACCTGGGCTCAGATACTTGACTAAAGTGAAAGGGTATTTTACTAGGGCTGACAAAAAAGGGAAAGATTGCAAACACCCTAGGAACAGTGGCTTAAACAGTTACAGCTCAAAGAATGACAAAACGGTTCTTATGTGGGCTCCTGGGGGGCAGCCCAGTAAAGGATTAGAGCTCTTCAGGCCCAGTGCCTAGGATTCCCTCTCTAGTCCAGGTTTCTGTTCAAAGCAGAGAGGAATTCACAGGTTTCCAGGCTACAAGGGTTAGTAGTGTGTCTCTTATTGGAGTTCCACTCTACTGACTTCCAACCCACTCCTGCACAGACCTGCTCCTAGCTGCAATGTCCAGCAGTCACTCTCTGTTCCGCTCATGGTCCTCTGACTTGTACTGCAGCCTGCTGTATACTAGGGTTGCCAACCCTCCAGATTGTCTTGGGAGTCTCCAGGAGTTAAAGATTAATATTTAATTAAAGATTATGTCATGATGAAACGTCCAGGAATACATCCAATCAAAATTGGCAACCCTACTATATACACAGTTTCCTGAGGTTCTCTCCCTGCATCCAGTTTCCTGTTGCTCTTGGCTTACCATGCTGCCACTACTTCCCCAAAAGTGCTAATTCCTTCCTCAGTCAGGGTTTTAGAGTTTCTGCCCCCTCCTCCTACCTGGACTGGGGAAAGCAATGTGTGGTGGGGAAGAGGTTGACGGGGATCGTATCACCTGCTTAAATGCTCAACACTTCTGCAAATCAGACCTCAGGGTCTCAAGCCAGGCACCCAGAAAATAAGAAACACACATTTAGAGAAAATCTGAGACAAGTCTTTAGTGACATGACTAACATCACATAGCTGCTCTGTGGCAGAGGCAGGAATATAATTAAATTCTCCAGGATAGCTTTCAACTGCCTTAACCATAAGACCATCTTTTCTCTTCCTGCAGTCCCCTGACTCATTCACTACACAAATAAAGCAGGTATGCTGCAGATAGCCTTCTTTATTACACAACCCAGATTTATCTCCAGAGCAGGTCTTCTCTGTGCACAGAAAGAGGCAGCAGTATAGAGGAAAAAATAATATGTGATCAGGTAATCATAATGCTTATGCACAAGAGGGACAAATTCAAGTTGCACAAGCAATCTTAATTCTGCCATTTCCTGACTTTTGAGCATTTGACTTTACAACCTTAAAAATGTTCTTCTACATAATTTTGAGTCCAACACAAATATATGCTCATTCATTATGCAGCCACTTCCAGGGTGCAAATAGGGTTGCCAATGCTCCCCGTTTGTCTGGGAGTCTCCTGAAATTGGGCTCAATATCCCAGAGGCTACTGAAGTCAATGTGGGGGATTTTAGACCACTAAAAGTCCGGCGGCACAACAGGAGCTAAAGCAGGCTCCCTACCTGCCTTAGTTCCACCGTCCGCTTACGGAAGCAGTGCATGTCCAGCAGCAGCTCCTAGGCGGAGGCACAGCCAGGGGATCTCCGCACGCTGCCCCCATCCCAAGCACTGACTCTGCAGCTCCCGTTGGCCGGGAACAGGGAACTTTGGCCAATAGGAGCTGCAGGGGCAGTGCCTGCAGACAGGGACAGCATGCAGAGCCACCTGGCCGCCCCTGAGCCTAGGAGCCACTGCCAGACATGCCACCGCGTCCGGGAGTCATCGGAGGTAAGCGCCACCCAGCCAGAGCCTGCACCCCGAACCCTCTCCCGCACCAAAATTCCCTCCCAGAGCCTGCACCCCACACTCCCTCCCGCACCCCAAACCCAGCCCTGAACCCCCTCCCGCACTCAAAATCCCTCCTGGAGCCCTCAGACTTAGCCCAGAGCCCCCTCCCACACTCTGAACCCTTCGGTCCCACCCCCCCAGTGCAGAGCCCACCCCCCCTCCTGCATCCCAACCCCCTGCCCCAGCTCGGTGAAAGTGAGTGAGGTGGGGGAGAGTAACCGATGGAGGGAGGGGGGCTAGAGTGAGTGGGGCATTGGGAAGGGTCGGGGAAGGGGGTGGAGGTTTGTGCGATTAGACAGTTGGCAACCCTAGGTGCAAAGCAGCAGCCATTCTGCACTACACAAGATTTTTTGCTTTTAAATGGAGGAGAAATGAAGAATAAGTTCTCCAATTCAGTCAACAAGGGTATTAAGCAGACTTAAACAATTAAACAAATTGGACTTTGTCTAGAAAATTGGGGTCAATACTCTATCCTTGCAAAACTGTCATTAGGCACTCCCACTATGTGGCGCTATTAATAAAACAATACAACTTTCCATTTACAAATCAGCACAAAAAGGGTTTCTTAAATATATTTCATAGTGAACAGTTTCAAGTTTTATGAGCCACAATATGGAAACTTTTAAAGTTTTACTGCAATTAGGGTGACCAGATGTCCCGATTTTTGGGTCTTTTTCTTATATAGGCTCCTATTACCCGCCGCCCCTGTCCCGATTTTTCACACTTGCTGTCTGGTCACCCTAACTGCAATACTTTTAAATAAACATTCCACTTAAGATCCTAAATTATAACAGGATATGAATTTAGGCTTTAAAATGGCAAATAAATGCATTCAGACTATTGCAGTGAGGCAGTCTCCAAGATAACCAAGACATTATGAAGTTTCAAGATTTTTGTGTAGATATGATTTCAGGTCAAATTAACTAAGTTTAGAAGTAACAAAATGTTTTTCTAACTGCCACTGCTGCAAATTCAAATTGAGATCTGAAAATCAAGCTGAGTTCTTTCTAGATTGTGCATCTCTAGGTCAGACCTGAGGTTCTTGCAGACCTTTCCCTCCCCTGTCTGAACTTTTAAGGACCAGCAGCAGGACACACTCAGCTGGAGGCTGAGGCATCACTGGAATTCATTCCTTTTCAGGGCACAATATAATATATATATTTAATTAGTTCAACTTTTATTTTATTTGTTGTGGTTGCATTTACTCCCGACAAAATGACAACATGGCTGCTAATATCTATGTAGGCAGCAGTGCTTCTTCAATGCCACCTATTGTTCATAGTTCAAGTAAAGAATGGGCTTGGACTAAGTCAATAATATTCAGAAGTAATAACAGCATAACAGAGAACACGGTACTGATTGTAAGTATTGGAACTAGAAAATTCAGGGGTTTGTATAATAACCAATGTGCATATTCCTAAAAAATGGTAGTGATTTTTTTCAACAAGCAAGCCCCTTATTCATCGGATGACAGAACTGTGAAAAAATTCCCACTACTTATGAAGCAATACATAAAATATAAATTTGGGGTTTTTTTAATGTTCATGATGACATTTAATATTTTGGGGGGTTGCATCTGTGAAAATGAAAAATAGTTCTGTAGGTGAGGAATTGTTACTTTGTTACTGAAAAATGAAATAAAGAACATCATTATAAAAATGGTCCAAAATATTTTCCTGGGGGAAACGAACTTGGAAAAACTTGCTTTTCTGTCCCCAATGAAATTTTTCCTGTTGGCATCAAGTCTGTGTTAAAGAATAAATAAAAAAAAAATCATTCTGGATCAAAGCCACATGAAAATCTCAGGTTTATTATGCATATACTGTAATTACTGAGGTGAAAACTCTGAAGTACTAATATATCTGGTAGTAAAAGCATGAGAACAGTAAGACTCAGCTACATCCAACTTACAGGGCAAGTCTGGTCAGTACCAGAAACTATCAGCTTCTTTCCCTCTGTCAGCTTAATACATTGATCTTCTACAGCAGGTATACTAAGCAAACAGTTACATTTTTCAATGGGCAGGCAGAAAAATACCACACTGATCAGTTAGTCTCCTAAAGTTATGTCTACGACATATTCTGCGGCACTGGCACTTAAAACAAATTCTTTTAACACACTGGCAGTTCCACAGGGGCTGTTTTGCCGCTGCTGTAAGTGGTCATAGTTCCATTGACTTCATGGAGCTATGGCAATTTACACCAACTGAGGATTTGCCCCACCGTCTTGAATACTGTATATTTTGCAATGCATGCACATTGGAATCCATTAACATGTATTCTTTTGAGCATTTCTGGACCTTGATTCTCCTCTCACTTATGTAAAACCAGCATGAGATCAGAATCAGGTCCTATGTTTGTATGACATACACCTATAAAGCCAGGAAATGTGCCCCTCCACAGGCTTGGTTTCCAAAATGGGTAGAATGAGTTTTGTCATAGAGATAGACTAGCAAAAAATAAAGGATGGTCACGTTTCTACTTCTTTGTTTCAGATGTCATAAGGGGGGCTTCCAAATGTCAAATACGGTTTCCAACAGAGGTGTTGTAAACATATTTATATAATTAATGGGTAGATAACTGGGCAACTACAGTCAAAGCTGACTGGGTGTTATTCAAAATTGTATCTATCTCAGCCACTAGCAATGGCATCCAAAAACAAGCTGCATTTTGGCAAACTCTGAGTCCAGCAAAGATCAGATAGAAGCCAACATACTGCACGATCTAACAAATTTCATGGCTTACCTCCCAACGTCCTCCCACTGAATTTGTTAGCACTGACAAAAATCAATGTTTTAACAGTAGTCTGAGGCTTTTAGTTTATTAAGATGGCACATTTTACTCATTGCCTCAAGCTAGTAGAGCATTACTCCCACAATACCTGAATGAAGTGTAGTGGTAGCTGTGTTGGTCCTAGGATATTAGTGAGACAAGGTGGGTGAGGTAATATCATTTATTGGACCAACTTCTGTTGGTGAGAGAGACCAACAGAAGTTGGTCCAATAAAAGATATTACCTCACCCACCTTGTCTCCCACAATATATGGAGGTCCTTATCTGTGACATATCCCCTCCCTCTAGGGCTCCTGAATCAATGAATGATTTCTGCATTCTCCTTGCTTGCTTCAAAGATGTAGGGATTATATTTCTCACTATCTTTATTTTTAACACAGTTAAAAACCAAAGTTCTTGCTCTTCTGGGCCTTAGATTTTGATTTTTTTCTCTTTCTTTTTATAAAAAGTAAAATAAAAAAATTAGTGTGCTCAAAGTTCTCACTACCTCGATTAACAATTGTGGTGTGTAAGTCAAGCCTTCAGCTTTCCTGTGAAGTCTTTGATATGACTAGACCACCGTCTAATAACTGCCAGCAACAATTTTGTTTTCCCTCAATCTTCTTTATATCTTTTCATAATTTGTATTACGTATTCCATACGGTGACATACATCATTTTAGGTTTCTTACAATGACAGCCTGCCTGCTAAGCAAAATATTGAAAATATACTTGGGCTACCACTATCCTTTTATTTGATTCAGAGCTACAATAAATCAGTGGTTCTCAACCAGGGGTACGCAGAGGTCTTCCAGGGAGTACTCAATCTAGATCAGAGTTTCTCAACGTGGGGTTTGCAGCTCACAGTGGGATCACGGGACAGGTTTAGGGGGATCACAAGTGCAGAGTCGGCATTAGGAGGTGGCAAGCAGGGCAACTGCCCCAGGCCCCATGCCACAGGGGGCCCCACAAAGCTAAGTTACATGCTTCAGCCCTGCTGCCTGGGGCTCGGGCTTCAGACAAGGCTCACAAGTGAAAAACAGGCTTAAGTATCACACTGAAATGTAAGTACAATATTTATATTCCAATTGATTTATTTTATAATTATATGGTAAAATGATAAAATAAGCAATTTTTCAGTAATAGTGTGGCTGTGACACTTTTGTCTTTTTATGTCTGATTTTGTAAGCAAGTAGTTTTTAAGTGAAATGAAACTTGGGGTATGCAAGACAAATCAGACTCCTGAAAAGGGTACAGTAGTCTGGAAAGGTTGAGAACCACAGCAATAAATCACTGGATTGATGTTCTCTTTAACAAAAGTCTACGTGGGCCATACCACTCTCTCTCTCTTTCTATTTTTCCTTGTTCCCAATTAAATTAATCAATGCCTCAATACTGTGCTAGAGGACTTTGTGCTATTGGAGGTGCTGTCTTTCTGATAGGAAGCAAAGATGAGGTCCTGACTAGTGTTAGGTGACTAAAACAAACAAACAAAAATAAAAATTTAAAAATGCAAATATCCTGAGAATAAAACCTGCAAATGTACTTCATTAGTACTCAAGACCCCTTTTCTTTGCATATATTTAGGCAGAACGTTTTTATTTTCAAGAACGTTCACAGAAAAAAATGCCTAAAAATCTTAGCAAGAATTTGAGTATTTACATTAGAAGTGCACTGTTTGCAGAACAGACTTGTCAAATAGTTACAAATACTTGGAGATAATTTGGGAGCAGAAAAGGAGACCCTCTAATTTATAAAGCTTATGTCTTTAATTTTATAGATGGGGAAACTGATGCACAGGGAGGGGAAGTGCCTTGCTCAAGGTCACCTAGTAGGCCAGTTGCAGAGCTGGGAATAGAATACAGGTCTTCTGGGTCCCCATCCAGTGCTCTATTCCCTAGGCCACATTGCTTATATGTTTATGCATATACACCATAGACTTGAGTGAAATATTTGCTACCACAAAATTAAACAAAAAACAAAAAACAAGACAACACTGCATTACAATAATATTATGGCAGAGACACAATCCTACAAATAGATGGAATTTGGAAATTCAAAATTAAGACTGTTTTAATTAATCCCATCATGCAGCTGCTTTCAGTGTTGGCAATGCAGCCCTTTACCAGTTGTACATATTTTATGCTTTATCTTGTGTGAGGCTACTTAGTCTACAAGGACATCCAGTTACATACATACGTATAAAAATTAGCTTTACATAGTAACAAACCTCCTTAAAGCACTCAGAATGCATTATTCCTAAAGATGGAACTATATGAAAAGAGGATTGTACACTATGGTATAGTTTCTCATATCAAACCTAACAGATCTTTTTTCTATAATGTTAGTCAGCTTTCTTATATTATCACAAGGAATTACTTTCAGTTCTTAACATTAATTCATATCTGATGTCATCCCACTTAGATAAATAATACAGGTGTACATAGCCCATAAACAGCATCCTTCTTTCCCTGAGATTGCTTCCTATTACACATCTTAATAGGTTTTTGCTGACGTTCAAGAGATAAAACTAATGATAAAATACTTGGGAAATTACCTGAGATTTATCTCCTCCAAGCACATTTACCATCACTTCCATAACTGTCTCATGCATACCAAGGATTCTCATTAAGTTAGGATGCTGATAAAACACCTTGTTGTTCATTATATCCCTAAATTGGGGGAAAAGTCAATAATGCATTTTTTTAAAAAATCATATTTTCATTTAAATTATCAAAACAGATATTTCAGAAATACAGACTGTGTTTTTTAATGGAAAGCATTATTCGTATTTCAAGGTCATTACAAAATGATCATTTTCAAATCTGAGTTTTTATCACAATAGTGGAAATGCTTGACACTTCTTAAACGTTAATCATTTATTTATTTGGCATCATTTTTCTTTAATTTGATATGAAATATTACGCATCTAATATGCTGATTCCAACTTGAAACACTGCTTTAAACAATTTTTACTGCTGGTCTCCTTGAAGAAAGGACACATTGTATAATGGTCAAAGCACATGATCGTGAGTCAAGAATTGTGGTTCTATTCTTGCTTCTGCTCCATTCCTCAGTTTCCCCATTTGTAAAATGGAAGTGACAGTTCTTACCTAACTCTGTTTCTGAAGTTTCTGAAGTTTATATCATTAATGTTTGTAACACTCTGAGGTACTTTAAGGGAAGATGCTATAGGAGTGCAGTACATTTGGAATGCATTTTGTATAGTCACCTTAAGCAGGAATATTTTAACATTTTTACTTTGAGTCCTCTTCATACATTTCCTAGCTCTCACGACCCTTTATAGGACACAATAGTTTTCCTGGTGCTATAGGAGATGCAATGGTCCATTGGATATTGCTGGCATTTTAGAAAAAAAACGGTAAAAAAAAACCTGCTTTAGAGGAGCATAGAAGATTGGGAAAAGGAGTAGGAAATGATCCACCTCTTCCGAAAAGGGCTACTGGCAACCTCAATTTCCAAAAGGCTTAATCCAGGATCACTGAAATCAATGGCAAAGCTTCTATAGACTTTAATGGTGCAGGATCAGGGCCAAATTGGGAACCACTGTCTTACAATAATCTGCTAGGTACCATATACTGAATTGCTAAATGCAACAACAGAAAGGACAATTTATTTGGAGAATAAAATAATAAAAATAAATAACCAGAAGGTAAAGGAAAACGTTACCTCTGTTGTAAGGGAAAGAAACACCATGTTCAGCTTGTATCAATTCTTGCCTAATGAAGTGTCTTGGAAGATACTATTCAGAAACCTTAGGACAATCATCTTGCTTTCTTTCTCTCAATAAAATATTTTCATTCAATTGACACTCTAATTTTTAAAATCTGAAATATTCTTATTTCATTCTTACTTAAAATGTATGTGACCTGTATGCACACACACTAAGTCACACACATGTATGACTAAAACAATAGGCCCAGACTACAATGAAATATGTCTAAAGTGGCCACTGCAGGGACCAACAAAAATCAACTGCTTAAGAGAGGTGGTTTTACAACGGAGGTGGATTAGAAATGTAATCATTTCATTAGGGGATGCTTCAGGTTAGTCTCTCAAAAACATAATCTTATAAAGGGTTCACTGACAATACTACCTACTCTTCCGATTCAAATATGGTCAGTCATTATTACTGAGATGGCTTTTTGGGTTTCAACCTAATAATATCTAATGAAGGCTTGCCTACTACAAAGATATCAGACAGTCTTTCTTGATCAATGACTTTTCACTTAAACTTAAAAAAATGAAAATAAAACAAAGTGAAGTCAATTTAGAGTTCATGATTGACACCAATGGAGATATAAATCCTTTACTTATCCACAAAGCTGGTAAAATGTGGGGGATCAGCAGCCAAAGCTTCAGCACAGCATCTCACTAATACTTTTATTAACTGCCACCCTGATCCAGAGGGGCTGTTTTTGATATGAAAACCAAGTTCAGTCTTTATAATATCCTTGGTAGTTTTGGCCTATGCATTCAGACTGGCAGCCAAGGAGCCAACTGAAACCAGCAATGACATTCAGATACTACCTGAGTCAGACTAGAGCCAGTGACCTAGAAATGAAAGGCTCTGCATCCCATTATCAAACCCTTACTCATAATTTAAAAAGAAAATGATGTTAATTCCATACCCTAATCCATTAATCATAAGCAATTCCTCTTCTTTTCCCATTCTGACACTGAGAAGGGAGCGAATCTGGCCTAGTGCTGCTAGTAAATTGATTGTATCCTGCACAGAAACAGCACTAATAGTGTAGGCCTTCCTCAGAGCCTGCAGTAGCTCACCGATGCTGTCATATTGCCTACGAAGTAGGTTGAACATAATCCGGACTAATTCTGGATCTTGGATCTGGTCTTCCTGAGCCCAGCGCACCATAGTCTGGGATATGAGTTCCTTCAAAGTAGCTGAAATAACAAACAAATTATGTAAAACATTAATAACTACTGCAACAATTGTAAAGAAACCCTGCCAAAGCATTAAAGTACTTATTAGTTTGAAACCTCAAATGACTAACAGTGGCTGATGAAGCATTCACAACATAATAAGAGAGTACGGGCAGACTAATCTCTCAATATGTCATATAAAGATTTTTTTTTTAAATCAAATTCCCTATTCAGAATTTAATTTTAGTACTTTTAAGAAAATTAGTGCTCATGAAAAGTGGCAGGTTGGTAGCAATGAAGAATGAAGCCCTCTACTTAGTCACCAAACTGATACAATATGGGCAGCAGTGCAATTTCCACATGCTGCCTTATCACAATAACATGGATAACAATAACATCCTTACAGGTAACGAGGTACATTTAAGTGCCATGCCAATTCATCCTTCATTTCCCCGCTGAGATTAAAAAAATAATTAGGACTGTCAAACGATTACAAAAACTAATCACAATTAATCACACTGTTAAACAATAATAGAATGTCATTGATTTAAATATTTTGGATGTTTTCTACATTTTCAAATATATTGATTTCAATTACAACACAGAATACAAAGTGTACAGTGTTCACTTTATATTTATTTTTATTACAAATATTTGCACTATAAAAAACAAAAGAAATACCGGTAGTATTTTTCAATTCACCTAATACAAGTACTGTAGTGCAATCTCTATCATGAAAGTTGAACTTACAAATGTAGAATTATGTACAAAAAATAACTGCATTCAAAAATAAAACAATGTAAAACTTTAGAGCCCACAAGTCCACGCAGTCCTATTTCTTGTTCAACCAATCGCTCAAACAAACAAGTATTTTTACATTTGCAGGAGATAATGCTGCCTGCTTCTTGTTCACAATGTCACCTGAAAGTGAGTACAGGTGGTTCACATGGCACTGTTGCAGCCGCATCGCAAGATATTTACATGCCAGATGTGCTAAAGATTCATGTCTTTTCATGCTTCATCCACAATTCCGGAGGATATGCATCCATGCTGATGACAGGTTCTGCTCGATAACGATCCAAAGCAGTGCAGACCGACGCATGTTCATTTTCATAATCTGAGTCAGATGCCACCAGCAGAAGGTTGATTTTCTTTTTTTTTTTTTGGTGGTTAAGGTTCTGTAGTTTCTGCATCAGAATTTTGCTCTTTTAAGACTTCTGAAAGCATGCTCCACACCTCGTCCATCTCAGATTTTGGAAGGCACTTCAGATTCTTAAACCTTGGGTTGAGTTTAGCTATCTTTAGAAATCTCAGATTGGTACCTTCTTTGTATTTTGTCAAATCTGCAGCGAAAGTGTTCTTAAAATGAACAACATGTGCAGAGTCATCATCCGAGACTACTATAACATGAAATATATGGCAGAATACGGGTAAAACAGAGCAGAAGACATAAAATTCTCCCCCAAGGAATTCAGTCATAAATTTAATTAATGCATTATTTTTTTAACGAGCATCATCAGCATGGAAGCATGTCCTCTAGAATGGTGGCTGAAGCATAAAGGGGCATAAGAATGTTTAGCATATCTGGCACGTAAATACCTTGAAATGCTGGCTACAAAAGTGCCATGCGAATGCCTGTTCTCACTTTCTGGTGACATTGGTAAATAGGAACTGGGCAGTATTATCTCCTGTAAATGTAAACAAACTTGTTTGGCTGAACAAGAAGTAGGACTGATAAAGAGATTGCACTACAGTACTTGTATGAGGTGAACTAAATATAATATTTCATTTATCATTTTTACAGTGCAAATATTTGTAATCAAAATAATAATATAAAGTGAGCAGTGTACACTTTGTATTCTGTGTTGTAATTGAAATCAATATATTTGAAAATGTAGAAAAACATTCAAAAATATTTAATACATTTCTATTGTTTAACAGTGCGATTAATTTTTTTTTGAGTTAATCACATGAGTAAGCTGCAATTAATTGACAGCCCTAAAAATAATACTAATTGCAATGGTGATTTTTCTAATGTGAACACCTGGTCATTAGGGGCTAGATTAGAACTGTCAAGTAATTTCACACATGCCACTGAAAGCAGATAGCAGCAATAGTTGGTCAATATCAGCCTCAGCAATTCTAATGCATGTAGTTATCATTCAATTTTTTTCTTTATACCTAAAAGTATGATCAGTACATTTCTGCCTGCTCAAAATGGTTTGTGAACTTGTTATAAGGGGATGATATAACCCCTTTCATTATTCGATAGCACAACATGATTTCTGTTTGAGGAATATTATCAGATTCTGATCTCACACCAGTGTAATAGTTCAGTGGTTTGAGCATTGGCCTACTAAACGCAGGGTTGGGAGTTCAATCCTCGAGGGGGCCACTTAGCAGTTTGGGGGAAAAATCGGTACTTGGTCCTGCTAGTGAAGGCAGGGGGCTGGACACAATGACTCTGCAGGGTCCTTTCCAGCTCTATGAGGGACGTATATCTCCATATATTATAGTACATGCCAAAGACATTGATTTTTTTAAAATAACTAATAAACTTACAGAGTAAGTATATCCTTGGAAAATTATCTTTAGTATTCAAGTTGACTAATCTCCAGAAAGTCAGCTATGGAGGCTTAAATGGCCTCTATGTACATTATAAATAACTGAGGTGGGAGGGAGAAGTAATTTTTTTACATGAATTTAAAATTGGTTTATTTCTGAATTCACCAATTAATCCATTATCCTGTAATAAGCAAATTCTTTATCACCAAGTAGAACAATCTGAAAACAAACAGTTCTACCCAAAAAAACCCCAACCAACCAAACAAAAACCCAATGACAACTTTGCACCACTAGTAATTTGTATGGGCTAGCCTTAGAGCACAAAAGAGAGACCTGAAAAGCTGTTCAACCATAGACAGATAGCAGTCTTGCAAGCTAGTATATCTGACAGACTGGCATACAAGGTCTGGAGTTCCTGAATATACACATACAGGTGTTATCCATAATACCTGAGAATATTAGATATATGAATATCAAACTATGATTAGATTTTATCTTCATTGTTCTTGAATAAGGTTTTAATATCAATTATTAAAATACCTGTCTCTGCTGGTACTCTTTTCAGTCCAGCCAGAATATGACAAGTATAATATGAATATTTGTGAAGAACTGAAAAAAATCATGGGATTTCTGATCTGGTTGAACTAACATGTTCTGGAGATTTTGCAAAGTCTGTTTCAGTGAGATTTCTAGTCCAATTACCAGTACACAGAGATTTATATGCAAAGAGCTTTGCTAATCACTGATCTAACTATTCCTTTCATCAAGCTTCCCAGTTTTAATGTAATGTGCTTCATTAGCAATGGTTTATCTGCACTGAAGCAAAACAGTAGTTAAGGAAATACAACTAACAGTAGCATTATTCCAGTAAGCGTAGCATACAAGCCTACATTTTGATAATGATCTACACTCAGAGATGCTACAACAAAGCAGCAAAAAGATCTCAAAGTGCCTTACTATATAGACTTTTCATTTTTCACCCACTATATGTTGGCAGTCTGTTCCCAAAGCTATTCAGTGAAATACACAGAATTTGAAAATAGTAAAGCTTTATAAAAAGGAATGAAAAAGAGACCAAAATTTGACCTAAATTTACAATGAAAAACAAAGTATTTTCTTCACCCATAGCCACATGACTATGAGGAAAGGTTGAAAAATGGGCACTTTTTAGTGTTGAGAACAGAAGACTGAGGGAGGGCCCTGATAAGTCTTCAAATATGTTAAGGGCTGTTATAAAAAGGATGGTGATCAGTTGTTCTACATATCCACAGAAGGTAGGACAAGTAGTAATGGACTTAATCCTCAGCAAGGGAGATGTAGGTTAGATATTAGGGAAAAAAATCTAATTGAGTTCTGGAATAGGCTTCCAAGGGAAACTGTGGAATTCCCATGATTGGAGGTTTTTAAGAACAGGTTGGACAATTACCAGTCACAGATTGTCTAGGTTTACTTGGTCCTGCCTCAGTGTAGAAGGATGAACCTAATGACGTGTTAAGGGCCCTTCCAGCCCTACATTTCTATAATTCTATGAAAACATTTTACAGATTGAATCTGAGGTTTATGTGATTGTCATAAGTATAAATGTTTATTTAAACAATTTATGTGATTGTTGCAATAATTATGAATTGTTACATTTACTCAATGTACAAAACATTTAAACAACAAATCATTATATCAATGAGAAAGGCTTTATCAATCATATTTAGTTCTTTTAAACTAGTTTAGTGCCTCTAAGCTAGACCTAAATTATGAGAGGCTTTCATTAAAGTAGGAGGTGTAAGTTAGGTTATGTGCAAACTTGATGGACATCATGATAGTCATGGCTACATTTGTGTACAATGCCCCACTCAACACAGTGTCCTGAAGAGACACTGTGAAATGGTACTTGATCAAGAACAGAGAAAGCAGATATTAAGCAATTAAATGATATTATTTCTCGCTTGTGGGCAAATAGCAGGATAAACTATAGTTTGGTTAGCTGTCACTGGCAAGGTCAGACAGTGCTCCCTACCAGGTTGGTCTGACAAAAGTGGTATGTTGCATGCATCCCTGTGTGTCACTGCCAACACAAGGCAATTGTTTGTCCTCATGAACAAGGATGTATAGAACACATTCTTCCCTCCCTCCTCTTGGCTGGGGGAAGAATCTAGGAGTCCGCTGACAGACCAGAGCCCATACCACAGAGCTGAGATTGGAGGGCTGAGGCTGAGTCTCCTCTGCATGCATTTGGTGAATCTAAGCCAGAAGCAAGAGGGTCAACAGAAGAGCAACAAGAGGTGTTTGTGGTTTCTCTACCTGTCATATTCATGCACACATTCTCCTTTACCTCCAAACAAGAAAAGGCACAGAATATGTATTTGCTGCTGCTGAAATTAACGAAGCATTATCTCCTGCAAACCAGCTCACTTTCTATGGGACCAGCAAATGGCAAGTTTTCTTTCAAGAAAAAAGGAGACTAACTGCCATTTACGTGTGTGTGTGTGTGTGTGTGAGAGAGAGAGAGAGAGAGAGAGAATGGAATTTATCGGTTTACAGAAAGTCGAAAATGATACCAACTCTTTAATTAGTGCAAAGCAGAATTTGCTGCAGTTTATGTAAACCAGTAGCATTTTGAAGGATCAGATAAAAGTGGGCTCCCCAATTGGCTTGCTTAAGAAATGTTTTAAGAAGGGATGAGAGTAAGTTTAATTTTTGCTGGTAACCCACAGATTTGGTTACATCAACACAGCATGAACAAAAAGGTGAGTACAGAACACCATGTTCCAGTCTGCAAAGTACATCCCATTTTTAGCATACAACATCTCTTAAATGCAACACTAAAGTGGTTTAAAAGGACAGAGTTAGCTTGAAAAACATATTTTAAACGTCTCATTTCCCCTGAATTAAGTTACTAGTGACATCTAAAAATCATTTTCATAATGCGTATGTAATTCTCCTGTTTTATCACTTATTCGGATATGCTAATTCTTTTGCAGAACAAGAGAGTTTGTTATGTACACATCTTGGCACTTGCTGCTGCCTTCCCTCAGCATTCTGCCATCATCCTGCCCACGCACTGCTCTAAAAGTGCACTCTCATCTATTCATTCTATGGGATGGCGTCTGAGGAGAGCAACTGCTCCAGTTTGTGTGTTAGAGGTGTGACTGTAATAAACAAGCAGGTTATTTTATTATATCACTACTACATAGCAATTTGCATGGAGGTGGAGCTCCCCTCTCCCCCTCCCTCCCCCAATAGCATTTGGGCTCCCACATGAAAGTTTAGAAAGGCAACCCCCTGCAATAGAATTTCAGGAGAGTAGCCCAGCCCAGCCCCCGCACCCCTAATGTCATACAGTAATAGGAATGTAGGGCTGGAAGGGACTTCCAGAGGTCCTCTAGACCAGCCTCTTGAACTGAGGCAGGACCACGTAAACCTAGACTATCCCTTACAGGTGTTTATCCAACCTGTTTTTAAAAACTTCCAATGATGGGGATTCCACAACCTCCTTTGGAGACCTTTTACAGAACTTTATACACCTCTACCTCGATATAACGCTGTCCTCGGGAGCCAAAAAATCTTACCGCGTTATAGGTGAAACCACGTTATATCGAACTTGCTTTGATCCGCTGGAGTGCGCAGCCCCACCCCCCCGGAGCGCTGCTTTACCGCGTTATATCCGAATTCATGTTATATTGGGCCGCGTTATATCGGGGTAGAGGTGTAGTTGGAAAGTATTTACTAATATTAAACCTAAATCTCCCTTGCTGCAGATTATGCCCATTAGTTCTTGCCCTACCTTCTGTGGACATGGAGAACAACTATAGGTTGTCACTGTACTATTTATAACAGCTCTTAACACATCTGAAGATTCTTATCAGGTCTCCTCATAGTCTTCTTTTCTTGGGACTAAACATGAGCAGTTTTTTAAACCTTGCCTCATAGGTCAGGTTTTCTAAACCTTTTATAATTTGTGTTGCTCTCCTCTCTCCAATTTGTCCACATCGTTCCTAAAGTGTGGTGCCTAGAATACAACACAGTATTCCAGTTGAGGCCTCAGCCGTGCTGAGAAGAACTGGATACGTATCTCCCTATCCTACGTACAACACTCCTGTTAATACATCCCAGAATATTAGCCTTTTTCACAACTGCATCACATTGCTAACTCTTATTCAATTTGTGATCCACTATAATCCCCATTATCCTCCATGGTTTCTCCACAATCTGCTCTTACTGATTTTAATTATTTGCATTTATGGATTTTAAAATGATACAAAAGTAAAATCAGAAAAGCTACAAAACTCCCAAACATTTTGTAAAGTCCCAGACTGCTATACCACTGCTCCCCTACAACATCTCCTTATTGATTTCATGTTTTCATTTATGTAACAGAGAAATTCTTCCTGTATTACATGTAATTCTTCACTGTTGTCATTGATGACATAAATAAAAATTCATCTGAAGTAATTTTTGCCATGTCAACATAGTAATCATTTACAAGTGTGACACAAGGGCTTTTCTACTTTCTAACGATCTCTACACAATATAAACTGCAGTTCAGTGACCAAAATATTCTAGTACTAATCACACAGTTTTATTCCAGCATTTTATTCTATTATATTCTAGTATTGTCACATAATTTTAACATTTGACTACACTGAAGAACTACATCTGTAACAAGACAATTAAAAATACAATCTACTGACCACAAAAATAATCATTCTACTTTTAGAAGACAACTTACATTAAACACAAGTTGTAAGAGAATATGAAAAAATAATAATGTGTATCTAAATGATTAAACTGAATTTATAAATCCTGAATAATTATAAATTCATTACATGGCATCTTAACTATCTCTGTAAATACTCCAGAGGCATTAACAGGTGGCAGCTTATGCTTCAGTGCTGTAAACAAGTATCTTTTCTTGCTTACAAAGTATCCTGGGTTGTTGTAATTTGACTCCTTCCACAAAGCTTTAAATGAGAGATAGACATGTCTGAGTGGACACAGCTGCTAACTAAGTCAGTATATGTGTGAAGTGGTAACCCAGATAGCTTATCGGACATTTTGTTAGGGGTACCATTTTCTAAGTTTACTGTAGGCTGTTAGCACAAATTCAGAAGGATTAACCTTTGGCATTATAGGGCTGAAGTCCTGAAGATACACAGAAGATATTGGAAGCATGACCCAGTAATTTATTATTATTAACAAACACTGATAAGTACAGAGAAGTGTTTTTAATAGTCAACCATTAAAAGTAGAAGCAGCCTTAGGAATTGATAACATGTTTCTAATTTACAAATATACAGCATCCTATCTGAAAAACTTTTGATAGCTTTAGTGTCTTATGATTTATGACAATACTTGTAGTATTCCCTAGCTGATCTTTAATTACTCTAGAAAGAATTTAAATAGATGTAGAGTATTTAAAGCAACATATTCCTTTAAATTATTTTTTAAAACTATAAGTATTAGTATAAGGACATAAAAAACGGTTACTCACCTTCTCATAACTGTTGTTCTTCGAGATGTGTTGCTCATATCCATTCCAAGTAGGTGTGTGCGCGCCGCGTGCACAGTCGTCAGAAAGTTTTTCCCCCAGCAGCACCTGGCGGGTCCACTGTGGAGCCCCCTGGAGTGGCGCCTTTATGGCACTCAATACGCCTCCTCAGTTCCTTCTTGCCGGTTACTCCGACAGAGGGGAAGGCGGGTGTGTTTGGAATGGATATGAGCAACACATCTCAAAGAACAATGGTTACGAGAAGGTGAGTAACCATTTTTTCTTCTTCAAGTGCTTGCTCATATTGATTCCAATTAGCTGACTCCCAAGCCTTACCTAGGCAGTGGGGTCGGCGTTATGGAATCGCTGATTGGAGCACCCCTCTGCCGAAAACTGCATCATCGCTGGCATGCCGGATGATGGTGTAATGAGAGGTGAAAGTTGCTGCCCTGCAGATTTCTTGTATCAGGACTTGGGCCCTCGTGGAGTGTGCCGTAAGAGCCAGGGCTGGTATTTTGGCCAGCTCATAGCACATGTGGATGCATGACGTGATGCAGGAAGATATTCTTTGAGATGAGACTGGGAGTCCTTTCATCTGGTCTGCCACCACTATGAACAACTGGTTCGACTTCCTGAATGGCTTAGTGCGCTCGATGTAGAAAGCTAGTGATTGCTGAACATCGAGGGAGTGCAGCCTCTGCTCACGGCTACTGGCATGAGGCATAGGGTAAAAAACAGGCAGGAAAATATCCTGACTAGTGTGGAAGTGTGACACAACCTTAGGAAGAAAGGCCAAGTGAGATCTGAGTTGCACCTTATCCCTGTGGAAAACCGTATGAGGGGGGTCTGAGGTAAGGGCCTTTAACTCAGACACCCTCCTTGCTGATGTAATGGCGACCAGAAAGGCTACCTTCCCGCAGTTCAAATGGGGGCCCCCATTAGCCTGGAGAGGACCAGGTTAAGGTCCCATGCGGGGACAGGCTGTCTGATCTGTGAATGTATGTGTTCCAGACCCTTGAGGAACCGACCAACCATAGGGTTGGCGAAGATGGAGCGACCAGACGCTCCCCGGTGGAAGGTCGAGATAGCAGCGAGGTGTACCTTTATGGAGGACGCTGCCAGGCCTTGCTGTTTCAGGTGCAGAAGGTAATCTAAGATGAGAAGTGCCTGGAGAGGGGGTATACGATGCTGGTCCCACCAACAAGTAAATCACTTCCACTTTGCCAGATATGTGGCTCTAGTGGTGGGCTTCCTGCTGCCAAGTAGGACCTCCCTTACTTGTTCTGAGCACAGAACCTCCATGGGGTTCAGCCATGAAGCTTCCAAGCCGTGAGGTGGAGGGACTGCAGGTCGGGAGGGACTGCAAGGCGACCATAGTCCTGAGTGATTAGATCAGGGAGGTGAGGCAACGTGACCGGGGCGTCCACTGACAGTTCTAGGAGTGTGGTGTACCAATGTTGTCGAGGCCACGCTAGTGCTACCAGAATGATCTCTGCCCCGTCCCTGCGGACCTTGAGTAGGACCTTGTGCATGAGAGGGAATGGGGGGAAAAGGTGTAGAGCAGATGGCCTCCCCAGGGTAGCAGGAATGAGTCCGTGATTGATCCCGGGCTGTGTCTCTGGAAGGAGCAGAACATTGGGCACTTCCTGTTGCTCTGGGTGGCGAACAGGTTGACCTGCGGAAACCCCATTCTTTGGAAGACAAGGTGTATGACATCCAGCCTGATGGACCACTCATGATTGTGGAAGGACCTCCTGAGATGGTCCGCCAGTGCGTTCTGAACTCCTGGCAGATAGGATGCTTCCAGGTGAATGGAGTGGGCTATGCAGAACTCCCAGAGCTGAGGGCTTCCTGGCATAGGGCTTCACCCTGCTTCTGGATGTAAAACATGGCAGTGGTGCCCTTCAGAACTGCTACACACCAACCTTCTAGTTGGGCCTGAAAGGTCTGGCATGCTAGTCGCACTGCCCTCAGCTCCTTGATGTTGACATGGAGGGAGAGCTCATCCTGCGACCAGAGGCCCTGTGTTTGGGGGTCTAACAAATGCATACCCCATCCCAGAGATGACGCGTCCATTACTAGGCACAAGGAAGGCCGAGGGCTGCTGAAGGGGACTCCTTCGCACCGTCTCCAAGGATTGAGCCACCATTGAAGGGACTCGAGCACCTGCCCCAGCACTGTGACCACTGAATTCAAGCTGTTGCATCTCAGACGGTAGGCTGAAGCGAGCCAGGCCTGTAGAGGCCTGAGCCTCAGTCTGGCAAGCCATGTCACGTGAGTGTAGGCTGCCATGTAGCCGAGGAGACTCAGGCATCCCCTTGCTGTAGTAGTTGGGTATTGCCTGAGGCCCTGAATGATATCTGTGATGGCTTGGAAACGGGGCTCTGGCAAAAGTGCTCTTACCTGAACTGAGTTCAACACTGCCCCGATGAATTCTATTCTTTGGGTCGGTTCCAAGGGTGACTTCCTCAAGTTCAGGAGGAGACCCAGTCTCTCTAATGTGAATCTGACCAATCTGATTTGAGACTCCACCTGCCCCATTTTGCGGCCCCTGAGCAGCCAGTCTTCGAGGTAGGAGTATACTTGCACACGCCGCCAATGGAGGAAAGTGGCCACGACTGACATGCACTTGGTGAATACTCGGGGGGGTTGTTGAGAGGCCGAATGGATGGACCGTGAATTGATAATGCTTGTGGTCAAAGCGTAGGAATTGCCTTTGTGCAGGTCGAATAGCTATATGGAAGTACGTTGTCTTTCATGTCGAGGGTGGCATACCAGTCTCCAGGGAGGGACTAATGGTGCCTAGAGAGACCATGCGAAGTTCACCTTTACCATGAACTTAAGTCCTCGCAGATCTAGAGAGGGTCTGAGACACCCCTTGGCCTCGGGGATTAGAAATATTGGGAGTAGAATCCCTTGCCCCTGAGCTCCTGAAGGACCTCCTCCACCGCTCCCATGGCAAGGAGCACTTGCACCTCCTGGATAAGGAGTTGCTCGTGAAAAGGGGGGGTGAGTGGGAGGGCAGGAGCAGAAATGGAGAGAGTATCCCACTTCCACTGTGCGGCGGACCCAGCGATCCGAAGTTATTTGGGACCAAGCACGGTAGAAGTGGGACAGATGATTCAAAAAAGATGGGGAAGGATCCGGAAGTGATGATGGTGTGCTGTCCTCGGGTGCACCTTCAAAAGGCCTGTTGGAACCCGATGATAGTTTATTTGGGCCCTCGCCCTTCCTGGATGGGGGGTTGGAAGGCTTTCATCTGCCATTCCTGCCCCTTCTCCTATAAAATCCTGCCTTGGCGGAGGAGGATAGAAGAGTTGCTGCTGTTGCTGAGGCTTGAAATGTTTACATTGGGTTACCGGGGTGTGCATACCCAAGGATTTCGTGGTAGCCCTTGAGTCCTTTAGGCTATGCAGCCTAGAGTCAGTCTGCTCTTCAAACAGACCTACCCCATCAAAAGGCAGGTCCTGCATAGTCTGTTGAACCTCGGGCGGGAGTCCTGAGGCTTGCAGCCATGAGCTACGCCTCATGGCGATACCGGAGGACAAGGTGCATGCCGCTGAGTCCGCAGCATCCAGTGAGACCTGTAAAGAGGTCAGTGCCACTGCCTTGCCCTCCTCCACTATCGCTACAAACTCCTCCCTGGACTCAGTAGGCACCAGCTCCTTAAACTTGAGCATCGAGTTCAAGAAGTTGAAGCTGTACCTACTCAGAATTGCCTGCTGGTTGGCAAACCTGAGTTGCAACCCCCCCGTAGAATATACTTTGCGCCCAAATAAATCCAGGCGCTTGGCATCCTTGGACTTAGGTGCTAGGGCTTGTTGTCCCTGCCTCTCCTTCTCGTTTACTGCAGCCATCACCAACAAGCAATGCTGCGGATGTGTGAAGAGGTATTCGTACCCCTTAGATGGGATGAAATACTTCCTCTCCACACCCTTTGCGGTGGGAGGGATGGAGGCTGGGGTCTGCCAAATGGTCTTAGCATTGACCTGTATGGTCTTGATGACGAGTAGAGCCACCCTCAATGGACCTTCTGGGGCCAGGATGTTGACCATTGGGTCCTCCAACTCCACCACCTCCATGCCCATATTTCGTGCCACCCTGCAAAGGAGGTCCTGGTGGGTGCAGCTGTTTATTGGGGGGCGGTCCAGAGACAGAGGTGCCTGCAACCACCTCGTCCAGAGAGGAAGACAAGGAGGCTAATGGTGGAACAGAGTCCTCCTACCTTCTTGGTTTCCAGGGGCCTCCTGTCCTGCCTCTCTGACTGGGCTAACCACACCTGGATCAGGCTCAGGAACTGGGGTTGGTTCCAGGGGAGGGCGAGCAAACGGTACCTCCTCAGCACCCCTAGAGGTGGGGCAACTGGCAGAAGCCTCCGGCACTCGCGGTTCAGAGGTCGCCAAACAGGAACCTTTAGATTGGGTGCCCTGGGCCTGGTGGTACACCCACAGGGTCCAAAATGGCCACTGTGCTGATCCCTGCCACTGCGCAGGCTATGGCCCTGCCCCCACCTCAGGCCTTCCATGGCCCAACCAGTGCTGGCTCTGCTCCGAGTATCTAGACCCCGTCTCTGAGTCTGAAGACGGAGACCAGGATCGTGATGTCCAGAGCGTTGCCGAGCGGAGCTGGACTGGTGGGTGGCACCATGCTGGGGAGTGGTGTCGCAATGCTGGGGAGCGGTGCCGCAATCTGGAGCAGTGCCATGAGCGGGATCTGTATGGGGTCGCTGATTGGTGCCAGAATGACCGGTGCTGGGAGTAGGACCTGCTGCACGACGGGGATCGACATGAGGATCGGCATCACAAGCAGGAGTGCTGGCGCAACCTGGAGCAGTGCTGCGAGTATGACTGGTGCCACAATTGCGAGTGGCGCCAGGACTCCGATCAGTGACAGGACTCCAATTGGTGCTGTGATTCAATCAGCAGTGCCGAGGGATGGAGCATTGCCAGTTTGCCTCTAGACATTGCAGAACTGGAGGCTTGGCACGAAGGGTCGGGGATCGCGGCGCCGTCATGGCCATGAGGTTCCTCATGGCCTCAAAGGTGTCCGGAGTGGATGGCAATTCCACCTCCTCAATGACCTGGCCCAGGGAGTCCAACAGCACTGGTCTCTACGGTCCTCCTTGTGGGGCTGAAGTCGATGGTGCTGGCTCCAAAGACTTCAGCACTGGGTGCTCCTCTCTAGGACGTGCCCCACTGGCCAGCTCCAAAGGGGTGGATTTCTGAGTCGGAAATCCACTCTTCCCCTGCTTCAGGTGCCACCTCTGCGCCAGGGAATGGGACCAGTGCCAGGTCGATTCTGCCGGTTTCAGCACTGGGGAGTGGCAGTGCTGCGGGTCTTTGCCAGAGTCTTTCCGCAGTGCTCCTTCTACCACTGCCGCCGGGACACTGCGCACCAATGAGCTCGGTGCTGCGTCTTGCTGCGCCAATGTAGGTTGCGATCTGAGTGCCGCCTCCATAAGGGGCTGCTTGAGATGAAAGTCTCGCTCGTTTTTTGTTCTGGGGCAAAACCCTTTACAAATCTCGCACTTGTCTGCTTGGTGTGCTTCCCCCAGACACTTTAAACAAGTGTCGTGGGGGTCACCCATTGGCAAGGGCTTGTTAAAGGACTTGCAGGGCTTGAACCCCTGGGACTTACGCATGTAAGTCCCTCAAAGAGAACGCGGTTGGGGTGGAGGGTAAACCTCCCAGCCCAACATCTAACTAATCACTAACTATTATAACTAAGAACTAACTAAGAAGTACAAAGTACAAACAATCCAAATAGAAGCTAGGGAAACATGGAGAACTTGCAAAGCAAGACGCCACAGTTCCAACGACCGTCACTGGTGGTAAGAAGGAACTGAGGAGGTGCTGGGTTGGCAGGGCCATATATTGAGCACCATGAAGGGGCCACTCCAGGAGGCTCCAACAGCAGACCTGACGGGTGCTGCTAAGGAAAAAACTTTCCGATGACTGTGCACGCGGCGTGCACACGCCTAATTGGAATCGATATGAGCAAGCACTCAAAGAACAATTTTTCATTCTCACTTACCGTGTGCATGAATATGCAAAATTACATTGGTCACCTTTAACATTTCCAGTAGCTTAAAGCCTGTTCTTACAGAGACTTGTACATGTGCTTAACTTTTCCCACTGTGAGCAGTTCCACTGCCTTCAACAACACATGCACAAGCCTTTCCAGGATCAGGACGTAGTACAATTAAACATGACACAGAATACTACAAGAAATGATGTACCATTACCTAAGAAAAGTGATAAGGTTTTGAGGAGAAATGTATTTTGCATTTTAATGCAGGCTTTTAGTAGTTTAAAACACTCCAATTCAAATGGGCATACAATAACAGTGGGAATAAAAAATTGTGTGTGTTTATTGTAGATAATTTTTTGTGATTTTTTAAAAATGTTAATAATAGTATTGCTTTTATTGTTATTACTTCAATTCTTTTTAAAATATTTAAACAACAGGGAGGAAAGGAAGTTCGTTTCAAAAACCAATAGTCTCAAAAAGCTTCTTTCAGGAGTGAGAAAAGAAAAAAAAACTATTGAATATAAATTTGGCATGCGCAGATGCAAAGCAAGATGTAAAGTTCTACATTCCCCCTAGAGGCATAAGCTATGTATTAGTAGCAGCTAAAAATGTTTATCTTTTTAATTATGGAGAGATGCTTCATCATTGTTATTTTTGGTAACACAGTCATAAATAGCAGAGGACTAACCACCTCCTCCTTAGGCCACATAGGAACTACCTGGAACCTATCCTGAAAACAGCTGTTCCTGAATGTACTCCCTATGACTTAGCCATCTACAGAATCAGGTCACTACTTCTCTAGTACCGCTTTTTGGGGGGGGAGTAGGGTGGGGAAAGAGAGAACAAATCAGCATTTTGTCATGTTTGTGCTATAATGCATCGTGGCATTACATAGTAGCCTGAGAGAGTGTTTTCAAGTCAAGCTACCTCTACATAAATAGCTCTATATAATGTTCTGATAATGGGGTTGTGGTCAGGGACTTGGGAGATGCAGGTTCAGTTTCCTGCTTTGCCATAGCTTTCTGGGCATACCTGGGTGAATCAGTCTCTTTGTGCCTCGGTTCCCCTTCTGTAAAATGGGGATCACAGCACTTGCCTACCTCACAGGGGTGCTGTGAGGATAAATATGTTAAAAGAAGCTAAGACACTACAGTGATGGAGCTCACATATGGTTGGGGAGGGGGGGGGAGAGAGAGAGAGAGAGAGAAAGAGAGAGAATGTCTAAAAAAGGGATACCCTTAAACAAAACAAAAATGCACAAACAAGAAGAATTTCCCCCACAACCAATATGGAGGAGGAGGAGAGAGGAATTTCACAGATGACATTTCTATTATGAATTTTTAGGAAGAGACTTAGAAGGCTTTTATTTTTCCTCATATATCTATCTATATATTCAATGGCAAAAAGCTATGTTAATTGTAGAGTGAAGGCTGCTTGGTGGTATGTCATGCCCTTTCAGAGCACTGAACTGAGCAAAACTAAAACTTCTGAAAACCATGAAATGCAGAATTAAGGTTGTCTCCCCTTTAACACACACACACACACACACACACACACACACACACACACACACACCAGCTGTGCCCTACCAGCCCTGCTTCAGCAAACCTCTCCAGCCATGTCCTCACCCATTCACTGTGTTCCCCGGTGGAGCCTGGCCCCTCCCCACTACTGTACCCAGGATCACCACAGCAAGCAGGAAATGCATCTCCCTGAAGACTTCACTCCATGGTAAACAAACATGTCTATTGCTGTGACTTTCTTCCCTCCTATAACCCAATTCCTGCAGTGCCTGGAGGAAAGGACAACTAAAAGTGTTCCTGGAGCCAGCAAGAGAAATTACGGACAGCGTTTCTGTTAAAAAACAAACACAGAGTTTTACGTTTGAGAAAAAGATCCTGTAACCGCTGTCGAACAGATGAACCCCATCTCCAAAAAACAGTGAGGTGTCAAAGTTGTTTATGTTTCTATGCCATAAAGTTCATTTTCCAGTCTGCCATAAATAAGACTGCATGTTTCTCACAGCAGGAAAAAAGTCATAGATAGCATGATTTTCTTTTTTTCTGCATCTGACTCATACTGCAATGGTGGCTCCTACGGCTTCTGTCCTGCGGGGCTGGGCCCAGCTCCCTGCTCTGGCTCCCTTCCCACCAGGGTTGAGATTAGGATTGTGCTGCCGGGATGGAGGATACAGATGCCGGTTGTCAGGCCATTTATAAAAATCACAGAGTAGTAACTAAACCACGACTTTTGCTAAATTTATCATGACTGCTCTGTGATTTTTGACCCAAAAAAAAAAGTCATGACAAATCTGCAGCCCTAGCCATGAACCCTCAGATTTCCCAATTAATGTTCTTCCAACACTTATGCATCTCTCTCATGCAGTGTTGAGATGCACTGTCTGAGGGTGGATTGCAGAAAGGATGAGGTACAAGGTGGTTGGGGAGCACTGTCAGAGCTGTGGGAGGTAGGGGGTTGGGATAAACTGTCAGAGCTGTGGGGCGTAGGGGATTGGGGTACACTGGCAGAGCTGTGGGATGCAGGGGGTTGTGGTACACAGAGCTGTGGGATGCAGGCAAGTTGGGGTGTAATGTCAGAGCTTGGACTTCAGGAAGGTTGGGGTGCACTGATAGGGTGGGGCTGCACAGTGCTGGATGCAGGAAGATTGGAGTGCACTGGCAGAGCAGGAGGTGCAGGAAGTTGGGATGCACTGGCAGAGCTGGGGCTCCATGGTCATTGGGGTGCATTGGCAGTTAGGGTGCAGCAAGGTTGGGGTGCACTGGATGGGATGCACTTGAAGAGCTATGCACTTCAGGGGGTGAACTGGCAGAACTGGGGTGCTGGGTGTGAGGTGCAGGAAAGAGCTGCTGGGTGAAGGGGGTTGTGGTGCACTGGCAGGGTTGGGGTGCAAGTAGGTTGAGGTACACTGGCAGAGCTGCATGATGCAGAGGGCTTGGGGTACACTGGCAAAACTGGGAGTGCAGAGGGACCTGTGGGGTGCAGGAAGGTTTGGGTGTGCTGCAGGGTGCAGGGTAGTTGGAGTCCACTGGACGAGCTTGAGGTGCAGGTGTGTTGGGAGTCCAATGACAGATCTGGGGTTTTGGGGGCAGGGGAGCTCCAGGGGTTTGGAGTGCACTGGCAAAGTGGTGGGGGGTGTGTGTGCCATGCCTGCACCTGAGCCTCCAACCTCAGTAACCTTGCCCCACCATCCATCCCCAATTATCGCCTGCCCCTCATTGCAGCCCTAAGCCCCTCCCCCTCCCTCTATCCCCATTCCTCTGCCTCCTAACATCTCTCCCTCCTGAGAAGCATTAACATTTCCTCTCCCCAAAGACTTTGATTACAGTCCTCCCCAAATAAAATTGCACCCATGACTCACAAACTGCAGCAACTTCTAGCTGCTCAGTTCAAAACTCCTTTTGTCTTAGGTGGAAGCTAGTGACTAAGGGTGAGTCTGTGATTCATCCAGTCATTAGTACATCTCAGTTTAACAGTACAAGGCAGTAGAAGGAAACTTGGGGGGGGGGAGGGAGTTTGAGAGGGGGGTTGTAACTTAGCAATCCAAATTTGGGGTTATTTGAGAGGATTCCTAACACTGGCCCCGGCGCCCATGAAACCGAGGTGCTTACGATCTAACATAGCCACAGACAATACAATTAAAAGTGTGCTCTACTACACGTTACTATTAGTTTAAGCTCAACAGTAGTGACTTGAATTTTAAATGTTCATGTTGTATCACTGTGACATTAGCCAGGGTGCAATCTGGACTGTGAAACAGCTGTGTCCCCTCAATTCTTCAACCTGGGGTGCCTTTTACACTGCTTTACTGTGAGAGCAACCACTCCTGGTCTGACCACACACAGCCTCCAGCATGTAAATCAAGAAATAAAACTAATATCTAACTTAACAAGCTAAGTGAATTTAAAACGAAAAGTTTCAGAGTGGTAGCCGTGTTAGTCTGTATCAGCAAAAGAACGAGGAGTACTTGTGGCACCTTAGAGACTAACAAATTTATTTGAGCATAAGCTTTCATGGGCTAAAACCCACTTCATCAGATGCACGCCATACCAACTGTAATGAGAATAATTAATTAAGGTGAGCTATTAGGTGAGCTATTATTAGCAGGAGAAGAAAAAACTTTTGTAGTTTGGATAATCACTGATTATTGGTATGTCAACACCCATTTTTTCATGTTCTCTGTGTATATATCTCTTCCTACTGTATTTTCCACTGCATGCATCCGATGAAGTGGGTTTTAGCCCACGAAAGTTTATGCTCAAATAAATTTGTTAGTCTCTAAGGTGCCACAAGTACTCCTCGTTCTTAAAGCGAAAAGGTTTCTCTCACCACATGCTTACACCAGTCTGGCTTCATTTCTTACAGCAAGGACCCCTCTCCCCAGTTCAATGATGCTTCTTTTGTCTTTCCAGTGTTGTTGATATCGTGAGTACAGATGAGGTGACAGAAGTGATTTGGGGCCTCTGTTCCTCATTTTTATCTCTCTTCCTCCTCTTTGAGAATCATCTTTAGGCAGTAGCCAGTCTGTTTGCACAGGAATCTCCAGCTGTTCCATTTCCAAGATGTAAATTTCTTGCTCACACCCTTCTTCCTGCCAAAGAATGGCTGCTTAACTAGGTGAGAATCCATTTGATTATACTGACACCTGGCTGAAGTGCTGGCTAGTCTTTTGTCTCTGGGGAAAGTGGTTCGAAGCTGTTTCCCTAGACTAAGAATATATCTTATATAGTAGACATACAGTGTTGCCACACATTTTATCGGGACAATAATGTTCAGCGGATTATGAGTTTTCAAATGGTAACTCATAAAGCATACTTTGTATAAAATTTATAGTCTTGTAAAAAGGATGAACATAAGGGTAAAGACTGTCATAATCACATAACTTTTTGCTTTTAAAAGTTGAATGGACAGGCCCATCAGAACATCTTTTGCATGCTCTCTTCTGCAAGGCAATCTCTGAGAGCCAGCTGCTCTATACCTATCATAA
Organism: Terrapene triunguis; assembly: GCF_002925995.2. NCBI lineage: Eukaryota > Metazoa > Chordata > Testudines > Emydidae > Terrapene > Terrapene triunguis. Next base: position 45,700,423 of record NW_020664447.1, read on the forward strand.
ATAATGCAATGGAGATGGATTCAGAGTTTCAGGTATTTAATTCTGCCAGCTTGAATTTTTTTTAAAAGAACTTCAACTGAATAATCATTTATGAATTAATGAGCAAATTGAGGTCAGACTGTTCCTGTGGTAAACTCTACTATTTCTGAAGTAAGATTTAGGAGATTCAGAGAGTTTGAAAGAAATGGAATAACAAGGGAGGAAAAGGTCAAATCAATGATTAGAAGACTGCACTGAAGCTGGGGTAGATGTATAAAAAAGCAAAGGTAGTGTGCACATGCTTATGCATGTAAAGCACATAGAGAACTACACACATACACAACACACACACACACACACACAAATACACACGAAACCCAAAAAACCTTTGTAATGAAGAAACTTTGGGAAGTCTGCCAGTGTGATCCATCTGCAGTTGTTACTTTTTCCTTGAAATCAATGGATAAAGGATGAAGCAAGTCCAATAATCTCCCATCGCATCTGCATCTGAACTGACCCAGTACTCCCCGCAAGTAGACCAAGCAACCTCTACTCTAGGTTACCCATGTACCTGGTATAATTCATTGTGGATCCTTATTTTCATGTTGTGATGCATGATAGAGAAATGATGCACCTCCAAGATTTGGAAGACTCATTTGAGAGACTGACAGGAAGTAGCATGTTTGCAGTGTTGTTGTAGCTGTGTCGTTCCCAGATATTAGAAAGACAAGACGAGTGAGGTATTATCTTTTATTGGACCATCTTCTGTTGGTAAAAGAGAGAAGCTTTTCAGTTACACAGAGCTCTTCTTCAAGTCTGGGAAAGGTATTCAGTGTCACAGCTCAATATATGGTGGAACAGATTGTTTAGCATAAGTAGTTAACCCATATTTTAAGGGACAAGGTGGGGGAGGTAGTATTACTAAACTTTTCTAATTATAAAAGATAGAGATAGGGGGGTGAGGTACTAATACCGGGGTAGGGAACCTATGGCACGCGTACCAAAAGCGGCACACGAGCTGATTTTCAGTGGCACTCACACTGCCTGGGTCCTGGTCACCGGTCCGGGGTGCTCTGTATTTTAATTTAATTTTAAATGAAGCTTCTTAAACATTTTAAAAAACCTTATTTACTTTACATACAACAATAGTTTAGTTATATATTATAGATTTATAGAAAGAGACCTTCTAAAAACGTTAAAATGTATTACTGGCATGCGAAACCTATACTGAATACATATTCTAGGGACCATTCAAGGTGAAGTGGCAGAGGTGTTAATAGGCCACTTCACCTTGAATGATCCCTCAGAATATATGTTAACCAATTATGCTAAACAATTGTTCCATCTTGCATTTATCTGTGATACTCTGAGTACCTTTCCCAGACCTGAAGAAAACCTCCATATAGCTCAAAATCTTCTCTCTCTCACCAACAGAAGATATTACCTCAGCACCCTGTCTCTCAAGGAGTGCCATGGTCAGACAGTATGATGAGCACACATGAGCACCTGCCATATCTATGCAAGTCTTAGAGTGACTTTTTAAAGTATCTGAGTGCATGAAGTGAGGGAGATACTTCTGATTCAGCCTCTCCCCCTATTTTAACAATAATTATCTCGATACTCAATTGAAAACAAAAATAAAATGATTTATAGGGCTGTCAATTGCAGTCAATGCATGCAAATTAACTAGATTAAAAAATAGTCACGATTAATCTCAGTTTTAATCACACCATTAAACAATAATAGAGAAGAGCAACAAAAATGATTAAAGATCTAGAAATGATTACAGATCTAGAAAACATGACCTGTGAGGGAAGATTGAAAAAAATTGGATTTGTTTAGTCTGGAAAAGAGAAGACTGAGGAGGGACATGATAACAGTTTTCAAGTACGGAAAAGGTTGTTACAAGGAGGAGGGTGAGAAATTGCTTTTCTTAATCTCTGAGGATAGGACAAGAAGCAATGGGCTTAAATTGCAGCAAGGGAGGTTTAGGTTGGACATTAGGAAAACCTTCCTATCTATCAGGGTAGTTAAACACTGGAATAAATTGCCTAGGGAGGTTGTGGAATCTTCATCATTGGAGATTTCTAAGAGCATGTTAGACAAACACCTGTCAGGAATGGTCTAGATAATACTTAGTCCTGCCATGAGTGCAGGGTACTGGACTAGATGACCTTTCAAGGTTCCTTTCAGTCCTATGATTTTCAAATATATTGATTTCAATTACAACATAGAATATAAAGTGTACAGTGCTCACTTAATATTATTTTTGATTACAAAAATATGCACTGTAATAAAGATAAACAAAAGAAATAGTATTTTTCAGTTCACCTCATAGAAGTCCACTCAGTCCTACTTCTTGTTCATCCAGTTTCTAAGACAAACAAGTTTGTTTACATTTACAGGAGATAATGCTGCTGTCCCCGTCTTATTTACAATGTCACCTGAAAGCGAGAACAAGCATCAGCATGGCACTGTTGTAGCCAGTGTTACAAAGTATTTACGTGCCAGATATGCTAAACATTTGTATGTCCCTTCATGCTTTGACTTGTAGGCCCTAAAATTTTACATTGTTTTGTTTTTGAGTGCAGTTATGTAAAAAAAAAAATATATATATATATCTAAATTGTACTTTCACGATAAAGAGATTGCACTATAGTACTTGTATGTGGCGAATTGAAAAATATTTCTTTTATCTTTTGTACAGTGCAATATTTGTAACAATAAAATTTTATTAATTATATAATTTGTAAAAATAATAATATAAAGTGAGCACTGTACACTTTGTATTCTGCGTTGTAATAGAAATCAATATATTTGAAAATGTAGAAAAACATCCCAAAATATTTATAATAAATTTAAATTGGTATTCTATTGTTGTTTAACAGTGCGACTGAGACTGTGATTAATCACTAATTTTTTACTCTTGTGATGAATTGCAATTATTTTTTAATAATTTGACAGTCTTAGTAATCACTTCATCCAAGTATTCATTTTATACTTGGCTGGAACCAGACGGAGGATTGGTCTTGCAATAGCAGACCTCCTCTCTGAGGTAGACAACTGAAGATCCAATGCTAGTATTATCAAATGTGAGAGCTATAGTTTCTTCTGCCAGAAAGGCATAAATGCTATAATTACAGCTCGCTCATTCCTATATTTTGTATGGTCCTGGAGAGTTTATTCTTTCCACAGGAAAAGAGGTTGATCACTAGCCCAAGAAATTGACTTATAAGTGCAATATTTCTGGATGCAAGAGCCACTTTGCTAATTCGACTTATGCCATATAACTCTTGATGTTCATCTCCCCCTTGGTGTACACAGGGCTAGAAAACTTTGCTCTGCCCAGGGCAGGACAATCTCTCTCTGGAAAAGGGCTGGTTATGTTCTTCCCAGTTATTATATAAACTCTACCTGTCATAATCGGAACAAGTCTGTTACACATGGAAGAAGCACTCCTCAGACCTCAGTGAATCATTGTGTTTCAGCTAGTGAATGCTACACTCTCTTTTTGACACCATGCCTTGAAGGAAGATGCCTTCAAAAAAATAAAAGTCTGATTCTCTGCATTCATCAGTTGTGGAAGCAGAGATTGTATAACTGAAGTTAGATCTCTCCCAATGTGTGTGATAGGGCGAGATGTGGAGAGGATACACAAAATTAATGCATAGGTATCATATGAATTCTGGACCACTGAAGCATGCCTGTGTATGAGATCAGAATTCCCAACAGGCTCCAGTAAGAATTGGGTTTTGGTTTTTGTGGCTCCACTTGTTTTCCATAATGGCAATCTTCATCTATGTGTTCTTCTGAGATGAAACCTTGAATCCAATGGTATTGCTACCCTTTCTGACCCAAGCAATTGGCCAAAATTCAGGGTCCTGAGAGTTAGGAGAAGAAAATGATGACTGAGCCTCTTGGATGCATTTTTGTTATTCACAAAGAGTCCATTTCCCTGAACAAAGCAAGAATCAAAGAGCAGTAGACAATTTCTTTGCACACAGCTCCAAGTCTTTTTCTAACCAGCTGTTCAGCTTAGAAAAGAGATGACAAGGGGGGATATGATGGAGGTCTATAAACTCATGAATGGTGTGGAAAAAGTGAATAGAAAAGTGAGGGGGTCATCCAATGACATTAATAGGCAGCAGGTTTAATACAAATATGAGGAAGTACTTTTGCACACAATGCACAATTAACCTGTGGAACTTATTGCCATGGGATGTTGTAATGGTCAAAAGTATAACTGGGCTAAAAAAAAGAACAAGATAAGTTCATGGATGATAGGTCCATCAATGGTTATTAGCCAAGAAAGTCAGGGATGCAACGCTATGCCCAGGGTGACCCTAAACTGTTGACTACCAGAAGCTGGGAGGGGAATACAGTGGTAGATTACCCCACATCCCCTCTTCTGTACATTCCCGTTAAGATTCAATACTGTCCACTTTCAGAGACAGTATACTGGGCTAGATAGACAATTGGTCTGACCCAGGATGAAAGTTCTTATGCTCTTGGAACCTTCCACAGAATACCTCTGCATCAGGAAAATCTGGTTGAGCCACATGCCACTGTGGAGCAGAAAGAACTAGAGAGAACTTCAGATAGTGGGACATTCCCCTGACAGGTCTGGTTCTGCCCTCAAGCTGCAATTAAGCTGAAATACCTAATATAACAGATCACTGAACCTTAGAACAAAGAATACTGTAATGACAATCAAATTTTCATTTTCAGTGCTTTCTTTTATTAAATGTCAGTTATCTTTGAAGTTACCAGTAATATATACAGTACTGTGTGTATTCAATGGCTGTCTCTCTTGGGCCATTATTGAAATATCTCCAGGCAGTCACCAATCACTTAGAGATAACAAGTATGTCATGCATTATTCCTTACATCGGTTAACCAACTGAATAATAATGTTCCTCAGAAATATCCTTGCAATGAAATGACCAATTATAATATGTAGTAGAGTTTTGTTTGTGGTTAGGAACAGGCTTCATTTATCTAAGAAACCAGTATTTTAGAGAACCTTAAAGTGATTCATATGTTCTGAAGCATCTATTATGATATAACCACTGGCTGCATTTACAAGTTATAATGATTGATTGAAGTCAAGAACAGCTGTTTATTTTATTACTTAATTTACAACGCAGGATTAGGATTAATTTTCTCCACTTTTTCATCTATGAAAAGATATATAATAAACATGTGGCCTGACACTCTGCAAGTACTGCTGATGTGGAAATTGCATTGAAATTAGGTGGGAGTGCTGAGCAGAGCACTTGTGAGATCAGACCATTATTTAGGGGCCTCTTCCATTCACTTCATGGTACATGCCACTTTGACAGAAAAGAAAGAAATGGCAGACACACAGAATATAAAAAGCATTTTAGCAGGAGCCACTGGGTATCAAACTGGTTTAAGGGTATGATTTTGGGGTATCTGCAGATAACTCCACTTGCCATTATTGTGGATAAAAATACTACCATGAAGCAGTCTAATTACGTGACAAAACAAATTAGGTCTACATGGTATTATTTCTCCCAGAATTAACTGTGATCTATCGCAAAATATTGCACATAAAATATAGGTCAAGTTTGGATCCCTTTGAAAATCAGAGCCTAAATATTATAAATGTATTCCTGGAAAGGGTGGGCTTGCCCTCTAGTGCCCCCCTGCTTTCCATATGTGACTCTACAAAGGTCTGTCTCAGTTGCCCCTTATCTCAGGACTCTTTAATAAACTCCACACAGGCTCTCTCGTGGCTAACTCTATCCCTGCCCAAGATTCGGTGAATAACAAACAGTTCAAAACAATCCTCAAAGCCCCAAAATAAAGTGTATCACCATAATACAAAAGCTCATACTCATCTCTGGCATCTTCTGCCAGTTGTGGAGCAATTATTCTGTCCCAATCTGCTCTTCACCAAGCAGCCACCCTAGCCCTTCCTAGCCAGGGCTCAGGCTTCCTCACCTTATTCTCTCTAGCTCAAAGAGGTCAGCAGGAAAGCCCCATTGCTGCTTTCCTGGCCCTCCCTTGGTTACTCAAGGTCTGTTACAGGAGCCTCCAGCTCTCTGCAGCCTCTCACATCTCTTCCTCTAGCAGCACCTTTACTTCCCTAGGTTGAGAGAGGTCAGTGAGTATCGCTACTGTCTCCCCCTTTGTAAGGCCCAGGTGCTTTCCCTTAAGCCCTATTGGGCAGCAGATAAATAATCACAGGTGCACTGGACACTGCCTCCTCTTCCAGGGGCCAGTCATCCTGCAACAGTTACATTAGTTAAATTCCTAATATTTACTGTAATATTTTTTTAATTTTGAAAAGGCTTTCTTTTTGTTGACTTGGGCATGGATAACAATAGCAGATGTAATAATTTCAATTATTCTGCTATAGAAAAGAGACATTTTCCATCTCTTTTTAGGTCCAAAATTTAAACAACGTATTCCATTGCCAAGCTTATCCATTCATTCCTATGCACTGAAGATAACCATAAACAGTTCTATGATCATTTTTTGTTAAAGAATTAGAACTTCATGAAATTCACCAGTAGATTTAAAACTCCTGTAGATTAAAGGTGTCAAGCTTTGTACAGCTCTGTTCATAATAATACAATATACAAAATGGATACAAAATTTATGTTGCTTGAGCCAAGAGTCACAATCCTGAAGAAATATTAATGTTAAATGCCGTAATGGTGAGTCTCTTGTTTTTAAAGTTGACCTGCATATAGAATTAAAAACACTTTATTACCTTGACCAAAAGGACTTATTTCACTGTAAGGATAAAATGGAGACATTCAAAAAATTCACAAATGAAAATTCACCCTCTTTTTTTTGAATTAGGTCCTGGGGTATCCATGCTTGTAATGGCCAACTGGCTCCCAACTCAGGTGAAATGCACGTGCTGGAAGTTTCATATCAGACACTTAATCCCACAGGGTACCCAAATATTTGCAAGGAACCAGACTATAAATTGTTTTCCCCCTTGAGTTTCCCTGCTAGAGGAAAGTTTATGACGTGAATTCCCTCCCCCCAAGGCTAATGCCACAGGGAGATATTGGCTGGGTTTACAACCAACCTTTCAATGATTTGACCTATGTAGATCAGCTGAATGTCCAACAGGTCTCTAAGATAGCTGTGATATTACCAGCATGCTGACTTGTCTCATCAAAGCATGAGACAGACATCTACAAAAAGAATAGATCGATGTCATGAGAGCTACAAGAAACAAAAATAAACTGAGTTTTATATTGTCAGTAGCAGAATGTCTTCTCTTTAAAAGTTTAAGTTCCTTTACAGGTCACCTTTAAGGTAGTTTTCATCAAAGACCTATATTTTCAATTTTTATTTATTTCTTTAACAATTTTTGATGGCACTTAGTTTAATTCTAAATTTAGAATTGTAAAATGAATCTACAAAGATGGTAAGTGCTATACAAAATGTTGTATACTTTGTGTCTTCTCTTTCCATGAAGTCATCTTCCCCCTCACATGTGCTGACTTTCTTCTCTATGCTCTCCTTTACTTTGATGGATTAATTTTCCACTATACCCCCTTTTCCAGTTCCTCCCTTTGATGCTCATTTTTATTGCCTCCTGTTTTATGATATCTCTTTTCCTGTCTCTCTAATCCTCCGTTCTATTATGTGGTATAACATGCTAGTCTCCTGGTCTCTCAAGCAAAGGCACACAGCACTCCAGGGATCAGAATTCAATACAGTTCTCTTTCCTGCCAGCCCCCCCCCCCCCCCCGCCCCCCGGCCACACACACACAAAAGACAACAGAGAGTAGCAGAGGGGCAGACACAACAAAAAAGGGGAAGGGAATAGAGGCAGCACTGGTTCACAGTAAAGTTGCTCCAAAATAATGGTGTCAAATTTTTTAATATACTTATCTACTGCCTTTCAGCTGCATTTTAACACCAAGGTCTCAAGGGGTAATGTAGTAGCTTCGGCTCGGGTTTATCTTGTTTTTGTGGATTTAGGTCTCAATCATAACCTTCTTTTATGAAGTATGTGAATGGTTTACAAATTCAGGTAAGATGTTTAAGTGGGTTGATGATAAAAGATATGTTTAGTTTGTTTCTGCTTGCCCTCTTTTTTGATTGTTTCCAATACATACTGTATGCAACAACTGAATGATGAAGAGCATTATTTAATACCACCTCCAAATCCCAGGTATGTCAACTTTGTACCATGCTGGCACCTCAAAGATGTCATTGCTGATTTTGCTGCACATTCCAAATATGTGACGCAGCAAGGAGCTGGTTAACCTTATTTTAATCTATAAAATGTCATCAGCACAGTGACACAGCATGAAAGGAGCCTTGATTGAGCAACTGCTTGTATTTGAGAGACTGTAATTCAATTTTGCTACTCAGATGAAGATTGACAGTAGCTGTTAGCAGTAAAGCTTTCTTTTATATTGTTTGAGCAGGTCACTCAGAGAAGTAAAAATAAGAAGAAAAATGTGTGCATCCTGACTATGCTCATTAATGCTTAGTTTGATAGAAAGGTCATAAAGTATAACATTGCTGAGAAGAGTTACATGAAAATGTAGTTGCATAACTTCTACAGAAACAAAGTTGTTGCGTGTTGATAGCATTAGCACAGTGGACCAAATTAATCTTTGTGGTAATTCAGAGGATTTCACTGAAGTACACAAGGGAAGAATTTGGCCCAGTTTGTGAACACTACATAATTAATATGCCTAACTATCTTTAAATCAAATACAAAAGTTCAGGTAATAGAAATTCTGAGTTATGCTCTCATATTCATTTTTCCCTGTAAAGCCTGGAGGCCATAGCCAATGACTGCAAACCATGCCTGCTCCGACTGCTTACAAGAAGATTACCTCCACAAATTGTGTGAAAACCCAGCACAAGAACTTCAACTGAAAGTTACCACTATTAAAATGCTGGTTAGTATGTGCACTCTGAATGACATAAATAAGAATAGTTAATCTCAAGAGTTAACTCATAAATTTTGATGGATTGGTAGAGATGTTAATCCAAGAAAGAAAAAAACAAACAAGCAAGCCAACAAACAAACATGTTCCAATCTATATCATAACATCACCACGACAAGGCCTGTGGGGAGAAATGAGGTGGAGACCCCCACCTTCCCTGCCAACTTCCTGTGGTGAGAAAAATGTAAACGCCCTCTGCCCCAGACAGGACTAAACAAATATTGAAACAAACACAAAAGGTACCTCTCTTATTTATTATAAACAGGTGGGAAGAGAGCTAATTTCCTTTAAAAATTACAGCTATACCACTGCTTTCTGCCTGTTTCTCAGCCCTTGCCACTTTTGGCTGGAAAAAATGGTTACTCGGCTTTCGTAACTGTTGTTCTTCAAGATGTGTTGCTCATGCCTATTCCATTGTAGGTGTGTGCTTGCCACATGCACCAGTGCCAGAAGTTTTTACCCTTAGTGGTATCCCTAGGGGACCGGCTCTGGCGCCCTCTGGAGTGGCGTGCATATGTGCCGTAGAAGTGTGCCGTCGGCTCCCTCCTCCCTCAGTTCCTACTTGCCGGAACTCCGACAGAGGGGAAGAAGGGTGGGTCATGGAATGGACATGAGCAACACAACTCAAAGAACAACAGTTACGAGAAGGTGAGTAACCGTTTTTTCTTCTCTGATTCCTCATGTCCATTCCATTGTAGGTGACTCCCAAGCAGTACCTTCGAAGGCGGGTAGGAGTTCACAGATGTGTCGATTACAACACAGCTCTGCCAAATGCAACGTCCTCTGGCCTGCGGGTGATGGCATAATGCTTCATGCAAGTGTGTACCGATGACCATGTTGCAGCTCTACAGATGTCCTGGATGGGGACATGGGACAGAAACGTGCCTGAGTCCTCGTGGAGTGAGCAGTTAGTAATGGTGGAGGCACCACCCACGTCAATTCGCGAGAGGTATGGATGCATATAGCAATCCAGGATGAAATCCTCTGAGCCGACCATGATAGGAAAAAGGCGTTGGACAACAAGCTGCTGTCGAGGCCTTGCAGAGAGCAGAACTGAGGGCATTTTCTGTTCTTCTTGGTAGTGAACAGGTCCACTTGGGGAGCTCCCCACCTGTGGAACAGCATCCTGATGACCTCCGAATGGAGGGACCACTCGTGGTGAGAGAAGAAGGACCTGCTTAGGCGATCCGCCAGCATGTTCCAAACTCCAGGGAGATGGGAGGCTTCCAAGTGGATCACATGCTGGATACAGAAGTCCCACAGGCAAAGGTCCTCCTGGCACAGGGCCGATAACTGGGCTCCCCCCAGTCTATTGACATAGAAGAATATGGCGGCTGTATTGTGTGTCAGCACCTGTACCATGTGACCAGACAGATGGGGAAGAAATACCTCGCAAGCTAGGTGGATGGCCCTGAGCTCTGGGACATTTATGTGAAGTGAAAACTCTAGCAACCATAGCCCTTAAGTCTTGAGGACACCAATGTGCACTCCCCAACCGAGGTCGCATGCATCTGACACTAGGGATGCTGTGGGTCTTGGAGTTGCAAATGGAACACCTTCCATCACCGGGTGTGGGTTGGACCACAACTGTAGGGAGGTAAGTACCTGGGGTGGGATTGTGAAGAGTCTGTCTAAGGGGTGTCTGACTGGGGAATAAACTGACAGCCACATTTTAAGGGGCCTTAGCCGTAGTCTCGCATGCCTGGGATCAATGCCTGGAGTCCAGCATTCTGTGCCAGGAACTCTCAGACTATTTGCGGGTCTGTGATCTGGGGTGCAGCTCCGGTGGTTGTTGGCATGGCTCTAGAGCATGAGATAGGGTTGGGATACGTTGCCGCAGGGGTGACTTATGTAGGGGTGCCATTGAAGGCTTTCCCCTTGAAATGGGTGGAAGGGAGAGGCCTTGGGGCCTCTCCTCCCGAGGCGTGGATGGCATTGGGAGGGAGAGGATGCTGCTTGAAAGGCTTCCAGGGTAGATGTTACCACGTGCCTCTAGGAGACAGGTCGTGGGACGACTATGTTCAGCTGGTGAGGCTGCCGCCTGACTGGGTTCCAGAGACGGTGAAATAGCCCAAGCTGATCTAGGATCCAATTCTCCTTTATCCTTGGCCTTATGGGTGCCTGGGGAGCAACCCCTTCCAACCCGTTTCTTACACCTTTTGGCTGGTACTGGCGACAGGGATTGGCACAGAGAGGAATTCGGTGCCAGGGGAAGGGAGGCACTTCTTGTCAATGCTGAGGTACTTGGTACCGTGTCTCACTCCATGAGGAGCATACACAGTTTAATGTCTTTTTCCTTCTTAGTCTGGGGCTTGAATCCCTTGCAAATGCAACACTTCTCTCGAATGTGGGACTCACCCAGACTCTTTAAACAGCTTAAATCGCTGATTGGCATGGGCTTTTTACAGCGATCTCATGGCTTGAAGCCTGGGTAGCGGGGCATGCCCCGTCCCTGGGCTAAGTCCCTTGGGGGACTATCAATCACTAAAATATACTAAACTATTAAGAACAGTAACTACAACTATTTACAAAGAAAAAAGTTCAAAGAACCACTGAATGGGAACCACTTGCTAGAGCAAGGGGAGCATTCCAGCACCAACACTGGCAGTAAGAAAGAACTGAAGGAGGGCAGCACGCAGCGCCCTTATACCAGTGCATATGCATGCCACTACAGAAGGCACCAGAGCCGGTCCCCTACGGATACCACTGAGGGTAAAAATTTCCAGCAGCAGTGCATGTGGCGAGCACACACACCTACAATGGAATGGACACGAGCAAGCACTTGAAGAACATAGGTACTTCCCCATACAAGAAGCTACAGAGTTTCACTTGTGTAAGTGAGCCCTTTCTTCCAAAACAGTTCAATTCAGCTCCTCCATGCACCTTGCCTACTCTGCCAATCCATGAATTGCCTTTACAGCTGAAAAATCAGTCCCCTACTTTCTCTGCTCCAGTTTGGTTGAAAGTAACCAGTATTTTCTGAGGGGGCAACTTCCCAGGCACTACCCCTTCCTCTAGTTTGATCTTCTCCTTAAATATTGCCATTGTCCATTGAGACATAAAATATCAAGTTTGCAATAGAGAATAAAAGTGTTAATAGTGGAGAACATGGCCATTCTGAAGATCTTTTTGGTTGATGCAGATGCTTTTTTGGTCCAAGATGCTGTCACAGAATGGGTGGAATTTGCCATTATACTGTTAGGAACTAACTTGCTGTACGCTACATAAATCTGACTGAGTCACAAATTAACCATCTGGCTAGGGAGGATTTTAAGGATATGTCAGAGGACAGAGTGGATGGAAATGAGAAAATAATGCTGATGGTTTAGAACGCTCACTACATGTGAGAAATATTTGTACCACGCTGCTTAGATCCAATTTATGCTAGAACTACTCTCTCAAGCTTTGGGTCAGGCAGAAAAAGGGGAAAATTCTCTGATGTGTAGAAAGGAGAGATGACCTGTGTAAAGAAACGCTTCTGGGATCCAAAGAACAATTTTATCTTTGAGAGCTTCAACAAGATTTCTTGCAGGAGAGGGCTCTGATTTCTATTGATCTTCTAATGGAGATTATGGCTAGTAAGAAAAAAGGGTTTTAAGGGAAATAAGATTAAAAGATGCATAATGCATAGATTCAGAAGTGGAAAAATTAGGGCCTGTAAGAGTATGGAGCAATGAACCAGTAAGATTATTTTAGCAACAACATTTTGAATGGACTTAATGGGAAGAAATAATACAAGCACTGAGGGCAGAGAGGAAGAGATTACAGTTGATATGGTGTGGGATGAGTAGGGCTTGGACAAGAATTTTGGCAGTGTGGGCAGAAAGGAGAAGTTGGCTCTTGGTAGTGTGGCACTGAAACAAGTGGCAAGAGTTAAACATGGCCTGGGTGTGTGGCTCAAAAGAGATGGCCAAGTCAAAAATATAGTCAAAATTATGGTGTCAGTGATAGAGATGATGGTGTTCTTGTTCTCTGCAATAGAAAAAGAAGGGGTAGAAGGAGGATTTGGGGGAAGATATCTGGGCCTCCATTTATAGCTAGACATCCTTGAGGAGATATCAGAAAGGTCAGGATTTGAGAACTGTTTCCGATTGTGTCATTGTTACAAAAACTGCACTTTTTAGTATTTGTCACTTTTACTTAAAAACCCATAAACTATACCTGGAAATGTTAGATTCAGCATTTTCCTCCAAAGTTTCTAGCTGCCAGGAAACAGACCCACTTTCTTTCTGTCGGGAGCTATGGATTTGACTTATTGAACAATGTTGGATTTGCTTAGCAAGATCTATATGGTTATTAGCCACAGGCTTGATGTGACTTAGGCTGCAGTTTGTGCAGTAGATAAGAAGTTTTACCACTTTGGTTTGGGATATTAAAGGCTTAGTAAACTTTAAGGTTTTGTAACTTTGATTTTGAATAAGTATTGATGGACACAGCATTGTTTAATAAAAATATACGAATGACCTTAAGGCACTGATAAATAACTGAACACCTGGACAGCATTCTCACATTAAGAGGTCAGGGAAATGTTAAAAAAAAAAGTTGGAGAGAGGAAAAATTAGGACATATTTTTGCAATACATGAAGAAGAAAGAAACTACTGACTTGACATATTGTAAAGAGAGTTAAAAATTCTCAGTCTTGTTCATTAGTTTTGGACAGCTCCCTCTTTATGTTCCTCCATTGACTCTCCCTCTTTTACCACAACAAACAAACTTCTTGTTCTTACTTTCAAAATCCTTCACAACTTAACTCTGCCCTATCTATCTCACCTATTATTTTATCACAAGCTTGGCTCCCACGTTCACTTCACCAATGATGCCAGCTTGATTGCCTGATTCTCCATTTTTCTGACAAGCACTTTTGTTCTTTCTCCCTTGTTGCCTCTTATGAGTGGGGAAAACTACCAATAAAAATCCATAAAGCCACCATCTTATGCTCCTTTAAGTTCCTCCTCAAAATTGACCTCCTTCATAAAGCATACAAACTGTCAAATGCTAATGACTAAGCAAGAGCAAAGTTATGATTACTGCTCCTGACTGGCTAAGAATTGGGCACATTTTACTATTTTTGATATCTCAACTCCCTTCCTCCCCACCCTGACCCATTTCTTTGTTTCATCCACCTGTTATGTCTGACCCCTAGCAAAACAGGATCCCAACCTGGTTGACCTCTAGGCACTATCACTATAAAAATGTTCATGAGAACTATAGCACATAGTAAAATTATTTCGATATCTTGTACAATCTTACAAACTATTGTACTTTTTACTCCATGTCACCTCAGGACAGGATGCAGAGATAAAGTTCCTTAACATCTTAAATGACTGCTTTTTGGAGCAGCTAGTCCTGGAACCCACAAAAGGAGAGGCATTTCTTGATTTAGTCCTAACTGGAGCACAGGATCTGGTCCAAGAGGTGAATATAGCTGGCTGCTTGGTAATAGTGACCATAATATAATTAAATTTAACACCCCTGTGGCGGAGAAAACACCGCAGCAGCCCAACACTGTAGCATTCAATTTCAGGAAGGGGAACTCACAAAAATGAGAAGTTAGTTAAACAGAAATTAAAAGGTACAGCGCCAAAAGTGAAATCCCTGCAAGCTGCATGGAAACATTTTAAAGACACCATAATAGATGCTCAACTTAAATGTATACCCCAAATTAAAAAATATAGTAAGAGAACCAAAAAAGTGCCACCATGGCTAAACAACAAGGTAAAAGAAACAGTGAGGGACAAAAAGGCATCCTTTAAAAAGTGGAAGTTAAATCCTAGTGAGGAAAATAGAAAGGAGCATAAACTCTGGCAAATGAAATATAAAAATATAATTAGGAAGGCCAAAAAAGAATTAAGTACAACAGAAGCAGGACACCTGCTAAACAACCAGTGGGGTCACTGGATGATTGAGATGCTAAAGGAGCACTCAAGGACAATAAGGCCATTGCGAAGAAACTAAATGAATTTTTTGCATTGGTCTTCATGGCTGAGGATGTGAGGGAGATTCCCAAACCTGAACCATTCTTTTTAGATGACAAGTCTGAGGAATTGTCACAGATTGAGGTGTCATTAAAGGAGGTTTTGGAACAAACTGATAAACTAAACAGTAATACGCCACCAGGACCAGATGGTATTCACCCAAGAATTCTGAAGGAAATTGAATGTGAAACTGCAGAACCACTAACTGTAGCCTGTAACTTATCATTTAAATCAGCTTCTGTACCAAATGACTGGAGGATAGCTAATATGACGCCCATTTTTAAAAAGGGCTCCAGCGGTGATCCCGGCAATTACAGGCCAGTAAGCCTGACTTCAGTACCGGGCAAACTGGTTGAAACTATAGTAAAGAACAAAATTGTCAGACACATAGATGAACATAATTTGTTGGGGAAGAGTCAACATAGTTTTTGTAAAGGGAAATCATGCCTCACCAATCTACTAGAATTCTTTGAGGGAGTAAACAAGCATGTGGACAAAGGGGATCCAATGGATATAGTGTACTTAGATTTTCAGAAAGCCTTTGACAAGGTCCCTCACCAGAGGCTCTTAATAAAGTAAGCTGACATGGGATAAGAGGGAAGGTTAGGAGTAAATGGGAGTAAATTCTCAGTTTTCAGAATGGAGAGAGGTAAATAGTGGATCTCTCAAAAAGGATCTCTCAAAACTGGGTGATCGGGCAACAAAATGGCAGATGAAATTCAATGTTGATAAATGCAAAGTAATGCACATTGGAAAACATAATCCCAGCTATACATATACAATGATGGGGTCTAAATTAGCTGTTATCACTCAAGGAGTCATTGTGGATAGTTCTCTGAAAACATCCACTCAATGTGCAGTGGCACTCAAAAAAGCAAACAGCATGCTGGGAATCATTAAGAAAGGGATAGATAATAAGACAGAAAATATCATATTGCCTCTATAGAAATCCATTGTACACCCACATCTTGAATACTTCATGCAGATGTGGTCGCCCCATCTCAAAAAAAGATATATTGGAATTGGAAAAGGTTCAGAAAAGGGCAAGATTAATAAGACTGGGACTTTTCAGCTTTGAAAACAGATGACTAAGAGGGGATATGATACAGGTATATAAAATCATGACTGGTGTGGAGAAAGTAAATAAGGAAGTGTTATTTACTCCCTCTCATAACACAAGAACTAGGGGTTACCAAATAAAATTAATAGGTAGCAGGTTTAAAACAAATAAAAGGAAATATTTTTTCACACAACGCACAGTCAACCTGTGGAACTCCTTGCCAGAGGATGTTGTGAAGGTCAAGTCTATAACACGGTTCAAAAAAGAACTAGATAAGTTCATGGAGGAAAGGTCCATCAATGGCTATTAGCCAGGATGGACAGTGATGGTGTCCTTAGCCTCTGTTTGCCAGAAGCTGGGAATGGGTGACAGGGGATGGATCACTTGATGATTACCTGTTCTGTTCATTCCCTCTGTGGCACCTGGCACTGGCCACTGTCGTTAGACAAGATACTGGGCTAGATGGACGTTTGGTCTGACCCAGTATGGCCGTTATGTTCCACTATTCCTCTCTCAGTTCCTAACAACTAATTTAAAAAAAACAGTAACAAAATCATAGAAGTGGCCTTCCTCAAAAAATTCTCTACCTTTCACCTGTAATTCCATAGCCCCTTGCTCCATTGTGCATGCTGCTGGGCACCAGGGATTGTTATTTTTAAGGTGCAAGGTATTCCTCCAGCCTCTGGGACTGCTGCTTTTTCAGTGGATTATATTGCCTTGTCTCTTGTTCTTTTAAATTCAGAGTCTCTGCACACCTTTCAAACACTTGTGTTAATACTTGCATACATCTTTATAAGAAGAATATTTCATAGTTTAACTCAACACTGCAAAGTTACGGGGATACATTCCACTTATTCTCCCTTGTGGTTGTACCTACAATACTCTGCTGTAAGACATGAGAGTTAAATAATTTTTCTGATAAATTACATCAGTTCTTTCCCCCATGTATATTTTGAATAAGATGAAAGGTCAGTGAAAAGGGCAACAAGATTGATGAACTAAAGAGTAAAGTTTTCAGACAGACTGATCATAACAAGACAATATTTTACTCTGGTCTCTGTTTCTGAAGGCATGTGCTAAAGATTTATGGGAACATGGTGCAGGATGAACTATTATATTAAACACTGGAACATTCTTTCACCTCAGGCCAAAGATATATACAGTAAAAGCTTTTTTATCTGGCATGTTGGGAGAATGGGGGGGTGCCGTTAAGTGAAAAATTCCAGTCAACTAAGAGGGAGGGAGTTTGGGTGCAAGAGGGGATGCAGGACTGGGGGTTGGGGCGCCAGATCCGGGCGGCGCTTATCTTGGGCGGCTCCTCACAAGCAGCGACATGTCCCTGCTGCTCCTAGACGGAGGCGTAGCTAGGAGGCTCTGTGTGCTGCCTCTGCCCCCAGGTGCCATCCCCACAGCTCCCATTGGACATGGTTCCTGGACAATGGGAGCTGCAGAGCCAGGGCGAGGCGGGGTGGGGGCAGTGCGCAGAGCTGCCTAGCCGTGCCTCCACCTACGAGCAGCAGGGACATGTAGTCACTTGCGGGAAGCCACCCGAAGTGAGCGCCGCCCAGATTCAGCACCCCAGATCCCCTCCAGAACCCCAATCCTCTACCCCGAGCCCCCTCCCCCACTCCCTCCCAGAGCCTGCACCCTCTTGCCCCAGCCCTGAGCCTCTCTCGCACTCCGAACCCCTTGTGACCATTCCTCCGCCTAGGAGCAGCAGGGACATGTCGCCGCTTCCAGGGAGCCACGTGGAGCCAGGTAGGGAGCCTGCTGGCCCCATGCCAACCGGACTATAAACCAGAATTTCAAGGAAGATCAGAAATGCCAGTTTATAGAGCTTTCTGGTTGGTAAAGTGCCAGATAGCACAGCTGTTACTGTACACAGAATTTGTACTGAAGTGCAAAACTGATATAAAATGCCTAGATAACAGTGTTCCTATTTCAGTAGTCCCAAACACCATGTAAAGGGCTTACAAGAAATTACTACCCGGGTTTCCATAGAGGAAAAAAATATATAGAGACACTTATAATTGTATCTGATGAATATTTGGTGTTTCAGACAAAAAAGTAGAAAATTTTCAAAAGACAGCAAAACGTACAATCATGCATAGCACTCACATGAATAATTCATTGACTTCATTGGGATTACTCATTAGTAACTGTCACAGAAATGGGCCGTGAGTGGTGGAAACACTTATCTTATTCAGGATATTCCATCCCTGCTAAGTCCATTCAAATAGTAAAACTCTCCTCATATTTATTTCTTCATGATTCTTTTCTTATCCCCTACTTTACTAGATCAAAAGATCTGTTTTTACTTTTATACTCAAAAAACTACTACATATTTTAGCACTAATAATTGTAGATGGAATGAAATGTAAGAATAATGGAAAGATGATTAAGTTTAAGTGGTGCTGGTTGCTTTTTATAAAAAAAAATGAGAAAGTTATGGTCAAAAATAAAGAAGTGACAATCTCAGTAAAATTGGAAAAGAAAAAGAAAAGCCATGGGACAATATTTGAATTATAGGAGAGTTTATTCTCCATTATAAAAGTTTATATACCTATCATTTAATAATTTTAATACAATGGCTTTAAAGGGCTAGAATGGCGTAAAGGGGTCCTTAAAACCCTGGTTCAAATTATGGGAGGATTCTCCTGGTCCAGGCATTTAGGAAGACAGCCAAAGGGCTTACTTCTGAGGACCCATCTGCAAGCTCTGGCTTACGGGGTGTGCCAGGGATGGGACTGGGGATTGGATGGGTGCCAGGGACAGGATTGCAATGCACAATGATGTGAAAATTCCATGTAGCACCATAGCCCATAGGGCAGCCTGGGGAGATGGCTGTAAGTTAGACAGTTCTGAGTGCTGTCTAATCATGCTGTGGATGCTGGAACAACTTAGGGTAAGAACGGCACAAAGGAGTCTCAAAGTTACCGTAGCCCCCTTTCCTCCTGGCCTGCGAGTTCTGGGCTGAAACACAGAATAGAATCAAACCACAAATATGTAAAAAATCTATGGAAAAGTTTTGCTTTGTGAAAGACAGAGGAAAGAGATACGTTTTTTGTCACAGGAATCATGGCAGTGGCAAACATACAGCCTTTGGAATAGGCACTGTGGAAAAGTTAAATGTAGGTAAGATATAAAGTGGAAAATGGTAAGTTTCAGAAGAAATCTGAAGCAGACATGGGTTTAAGGTAAAAAGTTGCAAGTCTAGATCTCGATTTCCCACAATCTGAGTTTTTGTTTTGCTTTGACCCATTACGCAAGTATGAATCCACAAAGTTCAACTCTGGATCTGAATTCTTCCACAGATTCAGATCCATCTCTAATAAAAACTCATTTAATCATGGTCTGAAGCCCAGATGCTTTTTTAAACTGTATGAAAACTACTTAAACATACAACTCCCTTCTTCATTCTGCTGTATAAAAAATGTCTTTTATTCATACAAACTTTTATGAGAAAAAATGTTACAGCACTGAAACTTCTGCAGAGTAAGAGAAATATGCAGTACTAGAGTACACTTTAAAAAACTTACTGGGAGACTTTTCCTCCACCTCTGTAGGCTCTTTTTTTTCTGCTTTTGGTGGGCCTTTGATTTTGTATATTAGTGAACGAAGTTTGCCCATCCAGGAAGTGTCTTCATCCATCTCCTCTTCTTCTTCGAGTGGAATACCTAACACATAGTAAAACTAATTAGAAACAAACCATATGCCTTCAAGATAAAATTGTTCAACACACATACTTAAAAAAAAATTCCACAACTTGTACTGCATAAGGTTAAGAAATCTGTAGATTAGGAATATTGAAAATAGCCTTTAACCAGAAAATATCATACAGAAAAAAATATGGAAATAAGCAAATTTCTAGAATGTTAGCTATAGTAGTACCCCTCAAAACAGCAAATTTACTTCAGTTATAGTGTAAATATTACAAAGAATCAGATATATAATACTCCTTAGGAACATCAGTAGTTGTTTCCCCTAGTATAACAGCACAGATATTGTTTTAGGAAGATTCTACTGCAATTAATGATGATACAAAAATCCTGTAAGGTTTGGCTAGGTTTTAGGGGGAGTTTAACAGTATATTCCTCTGGATGGGATGATTTAAAGGGGTTGGCATGATGCTTTTATTTATTGGCTGGCTGAGTTTGTTTCTTGTTAAAGGACCCTGAGAGGTGGGAGGATCCCAGAGCTTGGGCTCAAGCCCAATCCTGGAAGTCTACACAGCAATGAAACAGTCCTGCAGCCTGAGCCCCGTGAGCCCGAGTCGGCTGGCACAGACCAGCCACGGGTGTCTAGTTGCTGTGTAGACATACCCTCACAGCACCTAGCGCTGATCAGACTGTGTGTGAACCATGCTTACAGAGATGCTCCGTCCCCTTATAGCTCCTATATCTGACAGGCCTGTGCGTGCATATTCTCCACTGAGAAACTGATATGTTCCCTCCAGAGCAGGGATACCGGGGTAAAAGTGGTCTTTCCCTATAAGTGATGCTACCAGTTGTTTCATGCTGCGGTGGAGCCAGGCACTTGAATGGAGAGCAGGAAGCCTCTCTCTCCAACTGGCAGCCAGGCAGTGTGGAGGAGAAAGCAGTCTGATTCAAATGCAGAGGAGACAAAATCCAGACAGGGCGGGGATGGGGGGAGAGGGGGAGAGGAGTAGATTAGGACAAGGAATCTGGTAAGAGTGGGACCGGAAGTGAGGACGGAAACTGGGACTGGCTGGGCAAGGAAGCTGCAATCTGGAGGGAGGGAAAGCTGAGACTGGAATCCAGGGTGCAGGGAAGGGGAATGGGACTGAGAGATCATGAGGGAAACAGAGAAGGGGAATTAGGGGTCAGCTGGCTGGAGAGAGGTGGGGGACTCTGAGATCATATGAGGAGCTGAGATGTTGGGGGAGAACTTGGACTGGCTGTGCAAAGAGACAAGGATCCAGAGAGGGGAGTAGACTGCAGCAAAAAGTAAAGAAGGGGATGAATGAGATTGGATTGGATGAGAAGCCTGAGGAGAGAGACTAGGACTGGGAGTCAGTGTGGGGAGGGGAAGACAGACTGGATAAGGAGCTGGGAGAAAGTAACTAGGATTGGCTGGGCAAGGAGACTGGGATTGGATGTGGGGAGGGGGAGGAGGAGAGAGAGAGAGTAAGAGAACCTGGAGGTAGAGACTAGGATTGCTTGGCAAGGAGACCGTGGTTAGTATAAAAAGCCTGAGCATTGAAGACTGGAACTGGGTAGGTAAAGAGAGTGGGACTGGAACAAGGAGATGCGAGTGGGGGAAAGACAGGCCTGGGGCAAGGATAAATTGGATGATATGTAGTGCAGAAGGAGTCAAATCTGGGGGGAAAGAGACAGCAGGGTCTGTGTTCATTAGATCTACTCCCCTCCAGAGCCTGGAATGAAACCCAAGATTCCTGAGTCTCACCAGATCTCTCTTAAACACACTGCCAGTGCCCTATCCCCATCTAATGTTGATCCCCAAAGAAGATTACAACCTACTACTTCTATCAGTTACCCCATTAACTCAAATGGCAGTTCCTTTGTCTTCCTATAATCCCCTGCCTCATTCATTACACACCTCCAATCTCCTAGCGGAACCCCTGCTACACAATCCACACCGTAGGGTATGTGTGCACTACATTTAAAAACCTGTGGCTGGCCCTTGCCAGCTGACTCAGGCTCACGGGACTCAGGTTTGCCGGGCTGTTTAATTGCCATGTAGAACATCAAGCCTGAACATCTACAAGGTAAGGGGTAGGTAAGGCTGAAAATTTAAATAATACATAATAAAAATGTTCAATTCAACTAAAACATTACAATGGAAATAAACCATGACGCACACTTTAGATACTTTTGGGACTTAGAAACTCCAGGAACAGTCATCTGATACAGAACACAACTGAAATAAGTAATTTATCTCATCAAGATCTTGCTTGCCATGGAAAAGAATCAGAACTAAAACGCATAATGTTCAATCAGTGAAAAAAATAATTAGCCTCTCACCACAGTGAATTAGAAGATCATCGTGAAACTCATATAGCTCTTCCCGAATCTCCTCTGGACAGGGACAATCCTCTCTCAGTTGAAAACTTAGCAACATATTAATCTTTTAAGACAAAAATAAACCCAAATATTTAGGACTGCACAGGGGCCCACACAGAGTACAGTAACACAGACATACTTTACTGTTACTTATTTACACTTGTTTCTCAAAATAACCAACATAAAACATGCTTTTGGCAAAAGTAAATATGTCCTTATGGCAATATTTAAGCAATAGTGGCTTAAGGATTTTAATTATGATTAGGGTTGTCAAGCGATTAAAAAAATTAATCGTGCTTAATTGCGCTGTTAAACAATAGAATACCATTTATTTAAATATTTGTGGATGTTTTCTACATTTTCAATTATATTGATTTCAATTACAAAACAGATACAAAGTGTACAGTGTTCACTTTATATTTATTTTTATTACAAATATTTGCACTGTAAAAATAAAAGAAATTGTATTTATCAATTCACCTAATACAAATACTGTAGTGCAATCTTTATCATGAAAGTTGAACTTACAAATGTAGAATTATGTAAAAAAAACAAAAAAAAACAACTGCATTCAAAAATAAAACAACGTAAAACTTTAAGGTCTACAGTCCACTCAGTCCTACTTCTTGTTCAGCCAATTGCTCATGCAAACAATTTTTTTACATTTGCAGGAGATAATGCTGCCCGCTTCTTGTTTACAATGTCACCTGAAAGTGAGAACAGGCGTTTGTATGACATTGTTGTAGCCAGCATCGCAAGATATTTACATGCCAGATGAGCTAAAGATTCACATGTTCCTTCATGCTTCAACCATCATTCCAGAGGACATGCGTCCATGCTGATGACTGATTCTGCTCAATAACGATCCAAAGCAGTGCGATCCGACGCATGTTCATTTTCATCATCTGAGTCAGATGCCACCAGCAGAAGGTTGATGTTCCTTTTTGGTGGTTCAGGTTCTGTAGTTTCTGCATCAGAATGTTGTTCTTTTAAGACATCTGAAAGCATGCTCCACACCTCGTTCCTCTCAGATTTTGGAAGGCACTTCAGATTCTTAAACCTTGAGTCGAGTGCTGTAGCTATCTTTAGAAATCTGATATTGAAACCTTCTTTGCGTTTTGTCAAATCTGCAGTGAAAGTATTCTTAAGTCAAACAACATATGCTGGGTCTTCATCCGAGATTACCATAACACAAAATACATGGCAGAATGCAAGTAAAACCATGGAGCAGAAGACATACAATTCTCCTCCAAGGAGTTCAGTCACAAATTTCATTAACACTTCTTTTTTTTTTTTTAAACTAGCATCAATAGCATGGAAGCTTATCCTCTGGAATGGTGGTCGAAGCATGAAGAGGCATATGAATATTTGGCATATCTGGCATATAAATACCTTTCAATGCTGGCTACAAAAGTGCCATGCGAACGCCTGTTCTCACTTTCAGGTGACACTGTAAATAAGAAGCGGGCTGCATTATCTCCTATAAATGTAAAAAAATTGTTTGCATGAGCAATTGGCTGCACAAGAAGTAGGACTGAGTGGACTTGTAGGCTCTAAAGTTTATATTGTTTTGTTATGGAGTGCAGTTATGTAACAAAAAAAAAATCTACATTTGTAAGTTGCACTTTCACGATAAAGAGAGTGCACTACAGTACTTGTATGAGATGATTGAAAAATACGACTTTTGTCATTTTTACAGTGCAAATATTTGTAATCAAAAGTATTATAAAGTGAGCACTATACACTTTGTATTCGTGTTGTAATTGATATAAATATATTTTAAATGTGATTAAGTTTTTTAAGTTAATCACGTGATTTAACTGCGATTAATCAACAGCCCACATTATGATTCATATGAAAAAAGATTCCCAACAGTAAAGAAAACTTTTAGAGGAGACATTAGCCAATTGTCTTGAAAAAGTAAACAAACATTCCCAAAGCCCCACATAAGTAAAACAGAAAAACCAAACTATCCAAAAAGTATCTCAACAACAAACCTGACGCCTGCTATATTTTGCATGCATCTCTAATGCAGTACACACAAAAATTATGAAGCAAGTTATAGGTAAATTAATTGACTCTGGTGTTTCATAGGTTTCCAACAAATCAGAATATTTTTCTCTCTCTCCTTGAATTTCCCGCCCCTTCCCCCCCTCTCCCCCCAAAAAACCTGAAGAACTACTTTTAGAAATGGAAAAGTCAGTTGGTTACAAGATAAGTCCATTTTCATGCATACCAATTGTACTTGCAAAGCAAAAACTGGTAGGTTCACAGAGCTCCATTCAGGGGTCTAAGGTCAATCTTTTCAAACCTATGTGTGAAAGTTAAGTTCTTAGATACAAATTTTGTCACTTCTATAAAAGTGGCCTGATTTTCAAAAATGTTGACTGCCTGTAGTTTCTATTAACTTCAGCACCTTTAAAAATTAGGCAGACTTTAAGTATGGATATAGGATCCTAAATTCGGAAATTCAGGTTTGAAAATTTTGGCTTGTAACATCTTGCGGCAACCTAATAAACTATTTCATATGATGTTCCACCTCTCCTAAAGTCAAAATTCCAGTTTAGGAATGAGACAGTTCTACCTCTTCCTTTCCACACTTATCACACTTTAAAAAAACCTCCTGTCCTTTATTTTACCTGTTCTTGAGGGGGAGAGCGAAACTCCCTTGTCTTCTTGGCAGTCAAAGCAGCAGACATGTTTAACGCTTGCATGAGTTCATTGTACCTGTATTTCTGATTATATTGCAGCTTTGACACATAATTGTCTGCAAATGATACAATAGCTTCCACCCTGTGTCGCAGCTCACAGTCACAGAAATAATTGAGTAGCTCACACATCTAACATGAAAAAAAATAGAGGAGAGTTAAATATCTTAGTTGAGAATCTAAACCATAAACTCTAAAATGAAAGAACAACAATGGACACTGCACACTAATATGAAAGGCTCTTCTATTTGCCAGGCAATAAAAATGAGAATAATAAAATTAATTTATTTTTTTCCACTAACTCTGATTTTTAACAAGTAATAATAAATAAATATATAAAGATATTGTATTATTATGATCTATAACATTATTTTGCATTTATACACTGCCTTTCATTGGATGCTGTCAAAGTGCTTTATAAGTATTTCTTCTCTCCCATAACGTGCATGTTAAGTACCTTGCATGTGAACATTAAACCTATTTTGCCTACAGAGAAGCAGAGACACAAATAGATTAAGTGATTTGCTCAAGGTCACATAGCAAGTCAATGATGGAGCCAGGACTAGAATCTGGGAGTCCTGAATCCCAGGTTACTGGCTGCAAACACTAGACAACATACCCTATCCTTGTTTCATCAATATTACATTAGATATATGTTTACTTTAAAATGGTCACCTGGAGTTTAACAGATTCAGGTAATCTTGTCTGCAGTAAGCCTTTCATCAGAGGTTTAGTTTCCTTTAATGCCTCTTCCCCAGCTTCCACAGCTTTTTCTTCAATCTGTGTAACTTCCTCCTTCTCTGTTTTCTCTTCTGTTTCTTCCATGTGGTCTCCAAACACATTGGGATCAATAAGGAGTAAAATCTGCTTCACATCATCGTCATCAAAAACCCCCATTACAAGCAAAGTTCCTATAAGTTTAAGAACAGGAACAAACTGGAATTCAACTTTCCCTCCAACAGGGTCTCTGATATGAACACCACTGTAGTGTACTGCCTCTGTCAGCATGCTTATGGCCTTGGTTTTGAGTATCTCAAGTGGTATCTCTGGACTGGGCTTCTGATGTTCTTCACTGGCCGCAATGAAACAAGGAGTAGAAAAATTAAAACCTGGTTTCAAACAAGTGCTAAGCCCAACTCCTGGTAACCCATGTCTCTTTAATTCATCAGGATATAATTCAATTTTTCTAGTTTCATCTGTAATTGGAATGATAAATTCATTGTTCATCATAAGCTTGGCTTCTTTGGCACGTTCCAAATGAATACTGATAAGTAGATCATAGAATCCGGCGCGCAAGAGTCCAGGTAAATACTGATTATCTATTGTGTAAAATAACTGAGATAGGTCCACATGGCTACAAAGTGCATAAGCAACTCTATTATTACCCAGTGCGCAAACTGAGCTATAGAGTTTTAAAGTGTGGTAGTGGAATTGCAGCAAATCCTCTTGTTCACATAGCTCCAATATATCAACACACCTGTTATGGAATACAAAGAAACATGACAGTGAACATCATAAATGAGCTTTATTTTATTAAATACATCCACAAACAAACTGGGGGGAAATAGGGATAATGGTATAATGAGCTAAAGGATTAGGTTTTGATCAGTTCTGCTTTAGACCACACATATTCACTTTAGTACCTAATAATCGCTATGTCCACATCACCTAACCAGCAAGGGACAATTTACTGGTCATGATAACGATTAGAAGTCCCTAGTAAGGAGAGGACAAATACTGAAATAAAAGGGATATGGCAGGGAAGTTATCTAGTATATGGAGAAGCTTCCAGAGCACCTGAGTACCCATTCAAGAATATTAATTTTCAAAAGACAATATTTTACTTTAAAGGTCCAAAACACTTCAGTAACATCATTATAAGATGCAGTGTTTTTGGAGCCTTCCTGAAGAATACTGTAGTATTTTTTGATAAACTACACTATGTTTAGCTCTTTTTCTTGAACCAAATTTCACTAAAATTGACCTACCAAAAGCAGAATTTTTAAATCAGTCTCAAAAGAAATATGGTTAAAAAGCTACATTTTTGCACAGGCTTCCTTCCATATCTTTTCACTTCTGTTGTTTGATATCTTTATAATTGGATCAAGTTATGCATATTAGAATATCAAATAAAACAGCCAAAACTACATTACTGTAACTCTGAAGATAAAATTGAACATTCAGTACAATTTAGAGGGAGTTTAGCTTTCTAAAATATTATTTCAATCAAGAATATGTAGTTTAATGACTGTAAAACTAAAGTAGATTATAGGAAAATATTAAAAACTTTTAAAACAACACAAAGAAGCAGAATTACAGTATTTACATGTAATTAATATTTGTGTTT
Source organism: Terrapene triunguis (assembly GCF_002925995.2). Taxonomy (NCBI): domain Eukaryota; kingdom Metazoa; phylum Chordata; order Testudines; family Emydidae; genus Terrapene; species Terrapene triunguis. The sequence goes on from NW_020664447.1 coordinate 45,727,494, forward strand.
TGAACTGGGTGAAGATTCAATCCAAAGTATTTTTAAAGGTCTATCTTTATCTTTTAATGAAACAAAATCAGATATTCTCCTAATGGCTATAAAGGATTTTATCTTACCTACAGTAAAGTGGCATCAAATGGCATCAAAATGATTCAGCTTTTAATATCTATTTGAATCACATATATAATGGATGTTAGTTACAGTAAATGAGATCAGAAATTCTAAATTACTGTCAAAGTAATTCAGACTACAGCCTGACTGTACTCCTAGGCATAGAGGACACTCCTCTGAAAGAGGGACTTCAGTCAGCTACCCCTACATATTTCCTTCACAAGAAAACCATTGTGATTCTCTCCAAATGTACCTGTTCTCCTCTGGAATATGAAGTGCCATCATTTGCAGTGGCTCCAGACACTGCACTACCCAACCATGGCGTTCACTGATACGTTCAGTCTCTACCTTCAGGAAGCTGTTAGGCATTCTGCTCCAGAGCACAGGTGTAATTGTTTGCACATCAAGGCGTGGGGGGCACTGAGGAATGGGATTTTTCTCTTCACTTTTAAAGACTGCTGCTGATAAAGGCATGGTGTTCTGCAATAAATACATTGGAAAATTAAAAAGAAAATATTTTAAATTGTTTACCAACCTCTTATGGCACAAATATTACCATGTGTAATGGTTTAAAACACACACAAACACACACTCTTAAATATGTATAATAGTAGTTATTTTTCACTAGTCACTGGGAGACTCCCACTGAGTATTACAGAAATTTATAAATTTGCAAATAAGCAAACAAACTCAACTTTAAAGATATCAAGTGTATTTAATTTATTTTGATAAATGTAGTTTGGTTTCAGAACATGGTCCATCTTGCTCAATATCCTGTCTATGACAGTAGTGTGTTCCAGAACATAAGGAAGAGCGTACGGAACAGAGCAATTATGGAGTGATCCACGCAGCTTCCCCTCATGACTTCTGGTAGTCAAAGGGTTAGGGTTGCCCCAAGCTTGGGGTTGCATCCCTGATCATCTTGGCCAAAAGCCATTGATGGATCTATCTTCCATGAACTTATCCAGTTCTTTTTTGAACCCAGTTATATTTTTGGCCATCACACCTTCCCATAGCAATCCACAGTTTATCTATATGTTGGGTGAAAAAGTATTTTCTTTTGTTTGTATTAAACCTGCTGCCTATTAATTTCATTAGGTGACCCCTGATTTTTTATATTGTGAGAAAAGATAATTAGCATTTGTGACAAAGTTCCTCCTCTATCTTGGTGGGTCCTGCGCTTATTGGCAGATTTTCTTGCCTCAGAGATTCACCATGTGGGTTGGGGAACAGCCCAGAGACCTTCCCCTCTGGAAGAACCCACAGTCCAGGCCAATTGGGAGGTTTGGGGGGAACCCGGGCCCGCCCTCTACTCCGGATTCCAGCCCAGGGCCCTGTGGACTGCAGCTGTCTATAGTGCCTCCTGTAACAGCTGCATGACAGCTACAACTCCCTGGGCTACTTCCCCATGGCCTCCTCCAAACACCTTCCTTATTCTCACCACAGGACCTTCCTCCTGGTGTCTGATAATGCTTGTGCTCCTCAGTCCTCCAGCAGCGCGCGCGCGCACACACACACACACACACACACACACACACACACACACTCTCTCTCTCTCTCTCTCTCTCAGCTCCTTGCGCCTCTTGCTCCCAGCTCCTCACACTCACACCACAAACTGAAGTGAGCTCCTTTTTAAAACCCAGGTGCCCTGATTAGCCTGCCTTAATTGATTCTAGAAGCTTCTTCTTAATTGGCTCCAGGTGTCCTAATTAGCCTGCCTGCCTTAACTGGTTCTAGCCGGTTCCTGATTACTCTAGTGCAGCCCCTGCTCTGGTCACTCAGGGAACAGAAAACGACTCATCCAGTGACCAGTATATTTGCCCTCTACTAGACTCCTGTACCCCACTGGTCTGGGTCTGTCACACATTTCTCTATACACTTTTTCCACACCATTCATGATTTTATAGACCTCTATTGTATTTCCCCTTAGTTGTTTCTTTTCTAAACTGAACAGCCCTAATCTTTTTAGTCTCTCCTCGCACGGAAGCTGTTCCATAATTTTGATAATCTTTGTTGCCCTTCTCTGAACCTTTTCCAGTTCCACTATATCCTTTGTTCAGATGAGGCAAGCAGAACTTGACACAGGATTCAAGATGTAGGTGCACAATGGATTTATAAAGTGGCATTACAATATTTTCTGTCTTCTTTTCTATCCTTTTCCTAATTGTTCTCAAGTTACTGTTAGCCTTTTGGACCACTGCTGTGCATTGTGCAGAAGATTTCAGAGAACAATCTGCAGTGACTCAGAGATCTCTTTCTTGGGTGGCTGCAGCTAATTTAGAATCCATTGTTGTATCTGTATAGTTGGGGTTATTTTTTCCAATATGCATTACTTTGCACTTATTAATGTTGAATTTCATCTGCCATTTTGTTGCCCAGTCACCCGTTTTTTTTAAAATCACTCTAACTCCTGGTTTGGACTTAACTAGCTTGAATAATTTTGTATCATCTACAAACTTTGCCACTTCGCTATTCACCCCATTTTCCAGATCATTAATGAATATACTGAACAGCACAGATCCCAGTATAGATCCCTGGGGGACCCTGCTGTTCACCTCTTTCCATTGTGAAAACTGACTAATTATTTCAACTCTTTGTTTCCTGTCTTTTAGCTACTGATCCATGAGAGGACCTTCCCTCATTAACCCATGGCTATTTAGTTTCCTTAAGAACCTTTGGTGAGGAACCTCATCAAAGGCTTTCTAAAATCCAAGTACACTATACTCACTGGATCACCCTTATCCACATCCTCAAAGAATTCTAAGAGATTGTTGAGGCATGAGTTCCCTTTACAGAAGCCATGTTGACTCTTCCCCAACCAACCGTGTTTATCTGTGTGTCTGAGAATTCTGTTCTTTACTATAGTTTCTACCAATTTGTCCCATATTGAAATTAGGCTCACCGGACTATTTTGATTATTATAATTTGCCCTTGTATAATAGCAAATTTACGTGTTTTGTAAAAGTAATTAAGTTTGAACAATACAAGGAACTCTCTACCAGGCTTTTCTGTGAGAGTTACCAGGTTTAAAATAGCAACATTTATTGATAGAAAACAATTAAAAATACCTTTAATTTACCAAGTTCAAAATGAAACAAATTTGTGCTCGTAGGTTGTATAAAAACTGCTGGAAATAATTTTGTGGTTGGTTCAACCTGAAAAGATAGATTTATCACAATTAAAAAGGCATCAAGAGTCACTTACCAGTTTATGTCAATATATACACTATACTGCAACTTCTACATGTTTATTAAATAATTGTGCACAAGGCATTAAATTGCCCATCAGAGGCCAAACTACAGTTTGCCCTATATTGTACTGTACATGTACCCCAATCCTTCAAACACTTATGCACATATTTAATGTTAAGCATGTGAGTGTCCCCATCAAAGTCAAGGGGAGCATTCATGACTTTAAAGGTAAGCATGTTGGTAAATGCTTGCAGGATCAGGGTATAGATGTATGATGTGTACTATAAAGTCATATGTAATGTCTCAGCTATTCTATGATAAACTGCAGCTCGAGCAGAAGAGGTTATTACAAACCAAGATGAAGAAAAAAGAAATATCTATTAGTATATGGGTTCTCAATCTAGGAAAGAGCTTTGAAATCAAAATTGGGTAAAATTATTTGAATTTAGGCTTTTTTGTTAGGAAAAAAGAGGAATTAGGGGTGAAATTCTGTACAGGGGGGCTGGCTAAAATGGCTTTAACTCACCTCTCTGACCTCTCAATTCTAGGCAGCTTGGGGGGCCAGAGTCACCCCAATGTATTTTAGACTGCCCTGAAGACCAACTCTATGGGCAACAGCATTATCCAGTATCTTTGCAGCACTGTGTGCTGAGGCCCTGACCCCAACATGTCCCTCCCACCCCAGCACTTGCCCTATACCAAGACTTGTGATGGAATCCTTTGAAAGCAGCTTTAGGTCTGTCTACCTCAGTTCTTGTGCCAGAGGAATCTTCCCCTGGCAAGATGGGGATTTTAGAGCGCCCTTATGCCTACTCTGGCCCCTTTATGCTAGGTAAACTCTAATTTGATATGACCTAAACTTCAATGCCATCATTTTGTAAGGGGGAAGAAATGAGGGGAAATGTATCATTTAGCCAGGGTAATGTAAAGTTCTCTTCCATATTAGGATTATCTATAGTGAATTAACAATTTCTCATACACATACCAAAGGCATAAAAGCTATTATAATTTTTGGAGAACTTGGAATTAACTATTTCCAATTAGATATAGCATTTGTGGCTAGCCCTGACTGGTCACAACATATCACACCTTAAAACTGTGACATCGTAATTTACAGAGAAACCGGTGTAGACTTTTTTTTATTACTTAAAAATTTTCTCTTCTTCCATCTGTATATTTAGATTCCTAGTACTTTACACACAGGAAAAAGTACCAATTTATTTTTAAGACCTCTTTAAAAAATTTCTCAAGTATTTTTCTGTAAAGTAAGTGGAAAAACACCTGACTATGTGGAATGGTATATAGTTTTATGGTCTTTCATTTGGTATGTCCTTCTAATTAATTCACTAATGAGTAAAATAAACATTTATACCACATCACTGAATATTTCATATAATATGCATGTATACTACACACAACATGTATGTGCAGTTAGTGTACTAGATATGCTGTGTATCAGTGTAAAGTGTCACAAGCTAAAAAGTGTGGCAAACTGCTGAAAGCTGCAGAATTGTGCATTGCAAGTTCTGTAGGTCACTCAGACAATCAATTTTATTCTCTAGAAAAACCACAAGATGCCTTAAATGATCATGCTATCACATCCGGCAAACCATAGACTGTAGCTATCCAACACTTCCTAAGCTGATGTATTTTAAAGGAAATACACTCTCAGCATTGGGTTAGATACAAAATATATGCATTTTTAGCCCTTGAAAAAAAGCAAAATGTGCAATAGTTATGCAGCCTGTGATTTATGCAGTCTTTCCCTAAGAAGCAGGAAAACAAGGCATCATATATTGGAAAGCAACATTTTAATACAACAAAACTGGAAAAATACTGAACGTATCCTAGACATTCTTTTGGAAATTGACTAAAGATGGTAAAATTCTTTGCTACTTGCTAGTAGATAGGTTGACTACATAGATAGATACTTTCTCTTTCTCTCTCTGTTATAATAATTTACTTTTTATTTTTTAATCTTGTGTGAAGGTCAGGACATTGTTACTAGCCTCAAATAAAATAAATTACCTTCCTAAATCTATATTAAAGAACCCTTTTCTTTTCTCTATGATTTGATATTGGTATGACAATTAATTATAAATGCTTGTATTAAATATATATTATTTTTCATTTCCTCCTTATTATATTAAATATAGAAAAAGGTTTCTGAACTTTATAACAGTATATAATGAATAGGTCTAGAGCCACTCATTATTTTGGTCACTGGGCCTTTGTAAATGAAGATCCAGCATACAAATATTGCTCCTCTGTTCAACTTGAGAAAATTGAAAAACGGAAATGGTTACAACATTAGAATAACAATTATCTCACAGTCTTTGTCCAGGCATCTGGTTAAAATATCAGTCACTTGTTCAAATGAGGTGACTGAAAAAAATTCCATTTATATTTTATGATTTTCATCCAGAAGTGTTTAAGAAAGAAAGACAAAGGCCAAACACAGTTATTTTCATTATTATTTTGAAAATTAGGATAAAGAATTAAACAATTTGAAATACACAGTTTAAAAGTTATTGAGACATGATTCATGTGCAGATTTTTAACTCTTTATTGTCTAAGTACTTTCACAGAAATTACGCCTTTATAGGAAGGGCCACGCTCTGTTTTTGTCACATTCATTTAAAAAAAAAAAATCTGAAAACCACTCAGTATGTTCAAAAGTGTTTTCTGGGAAAAGAAGACTTGAAAAAAGAGAGAAGTCCTTTCATGATATTCTGTTTTAAATTTAGTACAAAGACCCTGAGATTTAATGGCTTGCATATAATAGAAGCATAGTTTTGAAAGCTGCCACATCAGGAATAATAACCCTAACATTATCACCACATTTCCCCGGGAGTTCTTTGCAAAATTAAGAAAACACCTAAATGAACTATCCTTGCATCTAACAAACAAGGAATGCTACAAAAAAATAACAGAGCTAATTGTTCTTAAGAGAACAATCAATGCCACGTCTTTATTCAGCAGCTGTTACATTGATCTAAAACCGGCCATAAAAATCAGGTATCACACTGCAATAGTTTTCAAAGAAAGTAGCACACAGCATTTAATTTAAATATAGTTTAAAGAGTTCAAGATAATGTTAGTTAACACATACTTTTTTTTGTCTACTCAAGGGTTTTTTTTTTTTTTGGTTTGTTTTTCTATTTTTTTAAAAAAACAGGTTGCCAAAACTACTTGAACTCCATTGCAACAGAAACTCTAGTGCACATGGCTCTCTGGCTCTGGCAACCACTCTCAGTACCTAACCATACTACAAGCAAATCTTATTGACAGAGTGCTGAAAATAGCTGTGACAGGTAGAAAACCATCTCTACACTATGGCTTAAAAACTTGGTAAATCTGGTGGAGCCACATTGAAACATTGGTAATTTTTTGGCAAACAAATAGGCTAGGCTATGGTGTAATAAATTAATGATTGTTGTTCATTTTTTAAATTAAATACATTTTTAAATTAATGGAGATATCCTATCTCCTAGAACTGGAAGGGACCTTGAAAGGTCATTGAATCCAGCCCCCTGCCTTCACTAGCAGGACCAAGTACTGATTTTGCCCCAGATCCCTAAGTGGCCCCCTCAAGGATTGAACTCACAACCCTGGGTTTAGCAGGCCAATGCTCAAACCACTGAGTTATTCCTCCCCCATGAAGCACCCTAGATGGAGGGATAGGCCTTGGAGCCAACTGTAAGCTTTTGGGAATTGCTTGGTGGGGGTGTGGAAAGAGGCAGATGGGCTGTGTCTGCTCTGGGACATTCCCAGTGCAGTATATGCTGCTGCTGCTGCAGCAACCAGGCCTTAGAATATTCAGAGATTTTGGCACACTGACAAAATTAAGCAATAACAGTGCAAGCCAGAAATGATTTATGGTGATTTTCAACACCTTATAACTCATCCAAATTTGAAAAAATAATAATGGGACAATAAAATGGCAGGGGGGTTTCCCTGCAAATTTCAAAGGCCTGCTGCAAACAATGGAAGTGTAAGGTTCTCAAAAAAGGATTGCAAGAATTGTTTATAATAGAAAATAATATATAAGGGTCAATACCAGCTCCCCTTATAAAAAAGTTGTCTGCATACAACATTTGTCTTATGTAGGCTATGTTCATTAGAGGGCAACATTGTCAAGCACCATCCAGCAAGCATTAGTGTTACACATTCAAAGTAGCCTGTTCTAATACAGGGACAAATACAATTTTTTCAACTGATCTCATTCCTATCTAAAAAGCATAAAATTCTTTGTGAGTATTTTCTAAGTGGAACATCTTTAAGATTATCCACCTATATCTCTTGAAATGTAGATATTGTTTCATATGGATCTAGTATAGACCTGGGTGTGCAAACTCTCCTGACTAGTTTACCCTACATGTTTAGAACCATCTCCATTTCACACATCCTCAATGTTGTTTATGTACAATTCATATGATTTACTATAAAGGAAAACAAACAATGTGGAACTATTCTCCTTAAGTCAACCAAAATATTGTGTGACAGTTCCCAACAGCTGGAAAGAACCTGTTCAATGCCTGATCCCTTGGCTAACCACAAAGCATCCACCTCCATTTATTCAGCTTGCCCGTTAGCTATTTTGCTACTGGCAGGTTTTACAACTTATTAAAACCTGGAATACAAGTTGGTATTGCATCAATGTGAACACTCCAAAATAATAAAAGGGGGCAACAAAATACCCACAAAGTAGAAAAACGGTTAGAAATGATGCTTCAGTCAAGCAACACTCCTCAGTCTATTGTGCTAACCTTGCTTTTAGTGCCCCCAAAAAGCCTCTTACTCAACTTGTGCCTCTGATTCCTTTAATAGTTTAGTTTTTATTATTTAAATTATCTTAATGCTTTTTAAGTGAATTTGGGGGGGAAATCCAGAAAAATGATTGACAAATTGGCAACACTGGAAAAAGCAGTCTTCTAAGTTATACAGAGAGCAGCTAAACACAATGGGCAACAGCACTGCAAGCTTCCAAATGCACCTACACCCCAGGAGTTGAGAAAGACACATTCAAGCCAATTCATTCACTGCTTTCTCTTCTAAGGCTGTCAAAAAGAGGTGTGAGTTAGAACCAATTTTGATGATGGATTTTACTATATATAGACACTTGTCCAAGTTGGAAGCAGAGTGAGATCCACCAGCTCTTTTCATACAGGCCTCCAAATAGCTACCAACTGGCAACAATTTTTGTTCACTGCCAGCCAGAGATAGATTCACATTAGTAGTTTATATCCTTTTTTTCAGAAGGTTCTTTATGCTATTATCTGTATTGCTAGTGACAGCTTTTTTAGTATATTATGAAAATGACTTACTAAATAAGGAATTACTTTTTTTTCAAGCAACTAATATAATTTGTAATAGTTCGGTTTGTTAGGCTCCTTCTGCAGAAGAAAGTGAAGTGGACTGCTGGTGCAATATTTCACTGACCATGGTTTTATTGAAATAAACATCTAGATCTGAAACATGGCCATTTCAGTGATAGACTGAATGTTGAATAGCTTGTTTGGAGATCACGGTGCTTTCTAAAAGTCACAGCAGCACAAGAGGGCCTGATCCTGCAAAAGATCCTTGGATAGAAATTCTATTGAAGTCAACCAAGTAGTCCCAAATACAGAGTGGAAAAATCAGGTTCAGAGGAGGGACAGATTAATCACCCAGTAATTTCTTGTCTAAAAATTTAGAAGAAGTGATTTGAATGTAAGCAAAATTATACTTTTCACTTCAGCATTTACACTCCATATTTAGGTTTGGAAAATAATAAGTCTTCAAAATACTAAAAAGAAAATAAATATTGTCATTATTTTTAAAGTTTAATAACAAGTTTCTTTTTAATTTAAACATTTCCTTGCCATTCTACAAACTCAGATGTGACAGTATTGTGTTAGCTACTGCATAAATACAAGCAAAAAGTAAAACTGACCAGTCTAGTTTTACTATCTAAGCTGAAAAAAAGAGCAAAATGTTTATGAAGTGAAATTTAAGAGTATACTTAACTAGAGACTGAAATGTGGCATTACATGAGCAGATGCTTCATTTTATCAACACACATTTAGAAATATAATGATATCAGAAATATGTACTGTTGTCACAGGAAATTTAGACATTTGGCGAAGAAAGAAACAATCTTTATAATCTTTGTTAAAGCAGCCAACTTGATAGCTAATTTTCTGAAAAGCTGCTAATACCTGATAACAAGTGCCAAGGTCTTTTCCATTGGCTGTGAATGACAACATTCCAGTACCCAGGTCAACAAGGCATCCAATTTCTAAATCAACATTACTGCGACTTGATCTCTGGGAATTAGCAAATGTGTCTCCACCCCAAACCATGTAGCAGTTACTGCGCTTCACACTGAAAGAAAGATATCAAGAACAATGAAAATTAATAATTTGCTGGATTGTGACTGATTAAATATACAGGTTAAGGTGTACATAAAACAATTTTTTTTCACTAATAACTAGAAATTCTGAGGGAGACGTCAGATTTTTTTACTGTTTTGTTGTCATAATGAAGAAAGAACATCTTACAATATAAAGAAACTTTGTTTTACCCATCAGTGTTTGTACTGACCATTTGTCAAATGAACACAAACTTACACTGCAAAGCCATTTCTCACTTGTCCTGGTGGCTTTGCTCACACTTATACCAATGAATCAATATTCACTTGGACACGGTTCAGATTGGAAAGGCCCTCTCTAGTGTTCTTTGCAGATTTCAAAAGCATGAATGAATTTTTTACTTTTCTGAATGCCACTCAGCTGTGACATGCCTGATTTGGAAAGCCTGAGTTCACCTGTAGTGATCATTCAGGTATAACAATGAAAGGAGGAGAGCTGGGCAAATTGTTAGTTGAAACAGAATGTCCCCTCTCGGATTTTAACAGCACCACCTAAAATTTGTTAATTAACAAATATATGATTTACTGACTAGTTCCACCTAATACTTAGAATTTAAATGAGCATTAGAACACAGTCCATTATTACTTTATTATTCACAAAGATGAATGAAACTGAAGTAAAATTCCATTCCAACAAGTAAATAGGTAATTTAAAAAAAATCTTTAATAAGTGATATGCAAGTCTCCTACCTTTCATGAACCCTGCCTCTTTCATCACCTAAAGTAACTGTCACTGTGCTATTTTTGTTTAGGTCGAAATTTTCACGGTAAAAGTGGTAGTCAGGTGTTACCCAGCCAACCCAGACGGAAGATGGGTCTTGACCAGCAAATATTCGCACTGAGTAATAGTACTGAAAAGAGAAAAAGTAGTGTCTCAGTGACAGAAAACTGAATTGTATTTTGAAGAAAAAAATAAGAAACATTCTTAACAAATACAGGAAGAGACCATCACATATACATTGAGAATTAAAAAAAAAAAAAAAAAGCACAGCTACTGTGCGTATTGCCTATGGTTTTAAAAAGTATGTTTCTGTAAAGCAGCTAAAATAAGCTCTGAAACATGAGAAAATGGTCTGCCCCTATATAGAAATACTACAGTTAGTAAAGTCGTAGTAGTACTACAATAAAGAAGAAATAATCCACAATAAAGACAGGGTTTAGATGTATATTTAGAAACCTAAACATAGACCCCAAATTTTAAAAATTTGGCCAATGTGGATACACACAAATAAAATCACAGGTAAGTATTTTCCAGGGATTTTCAACAGACCCTTTTAAAATGAGCATATTACCACGCAGCAAATATTATTAAGTAATGAAAAGCATAACTGAGCATATTTACTTACTGTTGTAGTGTGAAGAGCAGTTTCTTGGTTCTGTTTTCTGGAGGAAAAAAGCAGCATTGTAGTAATTTGATAGTTTAAAGCATTAAGTGACACTGTATTTTTTTTTAATACTTGAAATAAATTGCTCATATGGATTAGTTTCTGTTTGTTGGACACAGACTATGGTACTTTCAATGTCAATGAAATGCAAGCCTTTCTAGAAAAGATCAAGGAAGGAAGGTGATGCATACATGTTCATTTCCATTGACATGAGGAAGAACTGTAGAGAGAGATATTTACAACAGCCAACCAAAGATAAATGGTCTTTTTCCTTCCCTGAGCATATTTATTGCTGCATTTGCAGTACACATGAACTAAGAGGAGGAGTGGAAATATGAAATGGGGTGGGGATTATATAATATAAATTCAAGATTAGAGGGTAAGTAAAAGATTCTGGCCTGGCTTTCAGAGGTGCTGAATCCCTGCAAATCCTGCTGATCTCACTGGGATTTTTGAGTGCTCAGCACGTCTCAAAGTCAAGCCAATAAATAACTAGAGCCCTCTTGCTACATTTCTTGGGTAGACTCTTGTTTAGATATCTAGTGCTCTGCAGCAAATTTTTGTTTTAAGGTTATTTAAACCTTCACATTTAAAATGTGGCGCTTTGTTAATAAATAAAGATCAGTAACATAAATCCTATAAAATTACAGTATGTGGGAGGAAAATGAATGGGAAGTACTATATGTAAAAAAAAAGAATAATGGAGAATTGTTTTTTAAATTTCGCCTAGAAACCTACCACAAGATGATTAAATATAAATCTAACCTTTTTTGGAAAGCATCAGCAGATGCACTTGCCACACCAGTGCCATAGTTAAAGGATGAATGGAACTCAATGGGCATGCTCAAACGGCAATATATCATGTCTGCATTGCTGTTCTGTGTGCCAAATGTCTTGTGGGTCACTTTTAAGCAAGGTGGGCTGTCAAGGGTTCCGTCGATTCTTGTTATCTAAAAATCATAAAAATAATATCAAATTCATTTATAAAACTGAGAAGCACATTATGGAAATTTTGTATTAATTCATGCTGAATTCAACTGACAAAGAATTAACTTATAATGAACAGGTAGCTGTTTAAACTGTTTCATCCTCACATGACAAAGTCAAGCCAAATGTCCAGTAGAGAAAAATCCAAGAAAGACAATTATTATTTGTATTATTAATCTCTTACACTCATAATTCAAAAGATTTTTTTTAAATTCTCACTTTAATTTTAATAGAGCGTCCCAATGACTTCTATCCTGGTGTATGGCCAAGGTGACGGAACAGGCCCTCAACATAAAAAGGCAGATAAAAAAGGTAAAAAACGAAAAGGTAGAAAATATAAATTTGGATTCCAAAATAGTTTAAAATAATCCACAGCTGGCATGCTTTGAGTACCTAAATGACTGTAGTGCACCAGTATGAATGAGTAATGCATACATAAAGAACAATAATGAACATTCACATGGGGTGACACTACCACCATAAATGAAGTGGGAGACAGACAAGGAGATCATCTGGAATTAGCCAACATGGACTTGGTTAATGCAATCCTAGGATGCATCAGGTGAGATATTTCCAATAGCAATAGAGAAGTGTTACCACCATTATACAAGGCAGTGGTGAGATCTCATCTGGAATACTGTGTGCAATTCCCATCTCCCATGTTTAAGAAAGATGAGTTCAAACTGAAACAGGTGCAGAGAAGGGCTAGTAGGATTATCAGAGGACTGGAGATCCTACCTTATGATAGGAGATTTAAGGAGCTTAGTTTGCTCAGATTAACAAAACAAAGGATGGGGGGAGATATGATTGCTCTTTACAAATACATCAGAGGGATAAACACAGGGAGGAGGAGTATAATTCAAGTTAAGGGCCAATGTTGGCACAAGAACAAATGGACATAAATTAGCTATCAAGCTATCAATATAAAGTTTAGGCTTGAAATTAGATGAAGGTTTCTAACGATTGGAGAGCAAAATTCTGGAACGGCCTTCCAAGGAGAGTAATGGGGGGCAAAAAACCTAACTTGTTTTGAGCTTGATAATTCATGTACGGGGTGGTATGATGAGATTGCCTACAATAGTGATCAACGGCTCGATGTCTAGTTGGCAGCCGATATCAAGCGGAGTGCCCCAGGGGTCGGTTCTGGGGCCGGTTTTGTTCAACATCTTTATTAATGATCTGGACGATGGGATTAATTGCACCCTCAGCAAGTTCGCAGATGACACTAAACTGGGGGGAGAGGTAGATATGCTGGACGGTAGGGATAGGGTCCAGAGTGACCCAGACAAATTGGAGGATTGGGCCAAAAGGAATCTGATGAGGTTCAACAAGAACAAGTGCAGAGTCCTACACTTAGGAAGGAAGAATCCCATGCACCACTACAGGCTGGGGACCGACTGGCTAAGCAGCAGTTCTGCAGAAAAGGACCTGGGGATTAGAGTGGACGAGAAGCTGGATATGAGTCATCAGTGTGCCCTTGTTGTCAAGAAGACTAACGGGCATATTGGGCTGCATTAGAAGGAGCATTGCTAGCAGATCAAGGGAAGTGATTATTCCCCTCTATTCGGCACTGGTGAGGCGACACCTGGAGTACTGCGTCCAGTTTCGTCCCCCCATTACAGAAGGGATATGGACAAATTGGAGAGAGTCCAGCAGAAGACAATGAAAATGATTAGGGGGCTGGAGCACATGACTTATGAGGAGAGACTGAGGGAACTGGGGTTATTTAGTCTGGAGAAGAGTGAGGGGTGATTTGATAGCAGCCTTCAACTACCTGAAGGGGGTTTCCAAAGAGGATGGAGCTAGGCTGTTCTCACTGGTGGCAGATGACAGAACAAGAAGCAATGGTCTTAAGTTGCAGTGGGGGAGGTGTAGGTTGGATATTAGGAAACACTATTTCACTAGGAGGGTGGTGAAGCACTGGAATGGGTCATCTAGGGAGGTGGTGGAATCTCCATCCTTAGAGGTTTTTAAAGTCCGGCTTGACAAAGCCTTGGTTGGGATGATTTAGTTGGTGTTGATCCTGCTTTGAGCAGAGGATTGGACTAGATGACCTCCTGAGATCTCTTCCAACCCTGATATTCTATGATAATAGCATATGACTCATCTGTGACTGCTATTAGCAAATATATCCTATGGCCAGAGATGAGACCCTAAATGGGGAGGGATCTGAGTTATGACAGAGAATTCGTTCCCAGAAGTGTGGCTGGTGGGTCTTGCCCACATGCTCAGGGTGTGATCACCATATTTTGGTTTGGGAAGGAAGTTTCCCCCAGATCAGATTGGCAGAGACTCTGGGGTGTTTTTGCCTTCCTCTGCAGTGTGGAGCACAGGTCACTTGCTGGTTTGAACTAGAACAAATGGTGGCTTTTCTGTAACTTGAAGTATTTACATCAAGATTTGAGGACTTCAGTAACTCAGCCAGAGGTTATGGGCCTATTATAGGAGTGGGTGGGTGAGGTTCTGAGGCCTGAGATCTGTAGGAGATCAGACTACACCATGATGGTCCCTTCTGGCCTTAAAGTCTATGAGTAATAGCTTTATATATTACCTGATGACAGTAAGTATTAGTGAGGATTTACAGTCTTGGCATGACTAAATCAACTGTTTAGAAACAGGTGTCTTCTTAACATGCAATGTTACCTCAATATGAGCATGATTTTTTGGCACGTTGACAAAAGTTGGTAAGCGTTTGCTAAACCACATAGCAACATCTCGGTTCATGTTGACAGCAAAAGGTTCAAAACCCTCTTGAAGGCCACACATCGTATAATACTTGAAGGTGCTGGCATTCATTCCAAGGTTCATACGGCCAATCTGAGACAGACCCAGTGAGCAAATTGGGACTAAACCTAAATAAATGATATTACAGAAAACAAAACACAATTTATCTAGAGAACACAAGCATTCATTTTGGATTCTATCCAATGTAAGTTTAACCTCAGTTCATTTAAGAATTAAGAAAGGTTAACATTCAGATACATGAATATGGGTGAAATTCATCTCTGTCATGAGGGCCCATGCAAGGCCACATCACTTCACTTATCCTCTCTTTTAAGGACTTAAGTGGGGCACAATTGCTGCATAGGGCTTTGTGTGGGATCTCTGCACCAGGATGAGTTTCATCCTTACTACCACATTTATGTAAACAAGCAGACAGTTATATTTGAAACAAACATGAAAATATGTGAACTTCAGAGGTGGATTTACAGTAAAACACAGGGTGCCCTGGCACGGGGCCCCCCAATGACAGGGGGCCCCAGGGCTGGGTAGTTGCAGGAGTAGAAACTTGGTCCTGCCGGCTCCTGGGGCTCCTGCTGCAGTCTCCGCACTCACTGGCAGCCAAGCTCCCCTCTTCCCCGCCTCCTCCCCTGAGTGGGGCCGCAGCGCGCTCAGAGGAGGAGGCGGAGAAGAGGCGGGGGCAGGGCCTTGGGGAATGGAGTGGAATTGGGGCAGGGTGGAGCAAAGGCGGGGCCTCCACACTCCCCCTACACATATGCCCTCCTGCCCCCTGCTGTGAGCTGCTCAGGGCAGGGGGCTGGGAGCACACCCACGATCCCAGCCCCCTGCCCTGACTCCCGCACCCCCACACATACCCAGCCCCCCCACACCTCATGCCCTGACTCCTGCACCTCTCCCACATCCCCATCCCCACCCTGAACACCAAATGGGAGCTCCTGCATCCCCCCATTCCCACCTGCACCCCTCGCACCAAATGGGAGCTGCCCAAGGTAAGCGCTCCACACCCCAACCTCCTGCCCCAACCCTGAGCCCCCTCCCGCACCCTAACTCCTGGCCAGACCCTCCACCCCAACCCCCAGCCCGCTCCTGCACCCTAACTTCCTCCCAGATCCTGCACCCCCAGCCCTGACTCTGCACCCCTCTCACACACACCCAGCCCCCTGCCCTCCCTGACTCCTGCACCCCTCGCACCAAACAGGAGCTGCCCCAGGTAAGCGCTCCACACCCCAACCCTTGCCCCAGCCCTGAGCCCCCTCACGCACCCTAACTCCTGACCAGACTCTTCACCCCAACCCCCAGCCTGCTCCTGCACCCTAACTTCCTCCCAGACCCTGCACCCCAAGCCCTGAGCCCCCTCCCGCACTCTAAGTCCTGGCCAGACCCCGCACCCCAACATTTTTTTAAGCGTTCTTATCCAAAGCACTTTACAATAGTTAGCTAACAGTACAAACAATATTTGGAAAGATCATTAAGTGGTCTGCCGAGACCCTCAGCGATTTTCAGTTGGTCTGTGGAAAAATAAGTTAGACTACAAAAACAAGGTACCTCACTTTATTTTCATTTACTTCTTATTACTTATAGGAGGAGGATGAAGAAAAAATAATAAAAAATGGGCGGGGGGGAAGATAAGAGAGAATGTTCTTTTTCTTGGCTGGGTCCCCAGGAGGGGCTCCAAAAATGAGGCTGAGCACAGGGCCCCACTAACTCTAAATCCACCACTGGTGAACTTGAAGAGGTGGCTTAGGATATGTCTACTGCAAAGGAAGACCCATGGTGCCAAATCTGAGAGTCAGGCTCACAGGGCTCGGGCTGCAGGGCTAAAAATAGCAGTGTAGATGTTCTTGCTCAAACTGGAGCCTGGACTCTGAAACCCGGGATGGAGGTTGGATCTCAGAGCCCAGACTCCAGACTGAGTGGGAACATCTACACTGCTATTTTTAGCCCCACAGCCCAAGACCTGTGAGCTCAAGTCAATTGACCCGGGCTCTAAGACTCAGTTGCCACAGGATTTTTTTTTTTTTGAAGCATAAACATACATTTTGGGGTCTAATCATCAGGTTTGAAAAACCCAAGTTTGCTTGAACCAGTCATTCAAATACAGGAAGGATCAACTCCGTTCTTAATCGTTCTGAGGCAAATACAACATAGGTTCATACAGCTTACTGAATGGAGATATTTAAGGTGCAATATTAGTACTCAAGAGCATATCTGCTCAGTGTGGACATTAAAAATCTCTCCTCTACCCAGCATTATTAATTCTTTTTATAAAAATACAAATGATCCCCACAACTCCTAAATACTATTAGCTCCATCCCAAGCCAGGGATGGGCAAACTATGGGCCGGATCCAGCCCCTCAGGACTTAGCACCACAGGGGGCAATCCTGCGGGCCGGATGCAGCGAGCCCGGCGCCGCTCTCAGAAGCGGCCCCTGGGCGGGGGGGCAGAGGGCTCCACGTGCGTTGCCCTTGCCTCCAGACACCACCCCCCACAGCTCCCATTGGCCGGGAATGGGGAACCACGGCCAATGGGAACTTCGGGGGAGGTACCTGGAGGCACGGCAAGGGCAGCGCACGCAGAGCCCTCCGCGCCCCCTCCCCCAGGGGCCACAGCACTTCCTGGAGGGGTGCGGGGCCGGGGACAGGGCAGGCATGCAGGAAGCCTGCCCTGGCCCCAGTGCGCACCGCTGCCACCCCGGAGCCGCTTTAGATAAGCGGCCCTGGGCTGGAGCTCAAACCCCTCCTGCACCCCGCCCCCC
>NW_020664447.1:45745468-45795038 GCF_002925995.2 Terrapene triunguis
CCCCCTTCTACACCCCGCACTCCCTCCCGCACTTCAACCCCCTGCCCTGGCCCTGCATACAATTTCCCCACCCAGATGTGGCCCTCCGCCCAAAAAGTTTGCCCACCCCTGACATAAGCCCTGCCCCTTCTCTCCGAGGTGCCTAGACCAACACAGAGGTGAGAGACCACTCAGTCCCAAAGGTGCTTTCTGTGGGGAGGAGATGGATCCCTGCAGGTGTGGAGTACAAGAGGGCAGAAAGTCCATTCACCAAAGCAGGTTCCACTGTATCCAAGTGCACTGTAAGGTAAATACCTAAAATAGACAGCTATTTTAGGTATCAATTTAATTTTCAGTATATTTAGAATGTATATAAGAGAATATACATGGTTTTATTTTCTCTCCAGAAATATTCTTTTAAAAACTAAGCTTGCTTTAAATCTCGAATATTCTGATCTACATATAAACCTTATTATTCTTAACAGATCAAAGCCCCAATTAAATTTGTTTGCCTTTTAAAATATTGTATTCATAACTGTTGGTAGAATGGAACAAAACAAAAGCTTAAATTATCAGGGAATTTGGAAAAACGAGATAAGAGACAGTATAATACTAAGAGCCTTTTGTAACTTTTGGGTGGGCTAGAGTTCACTTCATTGCCCTTCTCTAGTGCCTAAAAAAACCCAACTCCCATAGAAAAATATCTGGAGACCCAGAATTCAGTCTCTAAGGATTTTCAGCAAGGATTGCATAGGGTCAACCTCCCCACATTCAAGTCCCAAAAAGAGCTAACAAAATGAATTTAATTAAATAACTATAATATCTTAGGATGTAAAAAATAATTTTTTTAACATAACATGGCTATTTCATACTCCACAGACATTATCTTCACATTTATACATAAAACATAAATAAAGAAAACAAATCAAAATCTGAACAGTTCAGTCCCCACAGAAACACAGTGAGAAGAAACTGAGTTCCCAAAAGCTTAGGTTGAGTTCACCTGAGTCTCAGTTACAGTCTTTGATCTACACCAGCTGCTGAGTTAAAAAAACAAAAAACAAAACAAAACAAAAACTTCCCTCCACTTGCTTGTAGGAATCTTCTGTTGGAATCCATGCAGACTCTTCCTCTTCCTCTGCTGAAATCACTGTTAACCAGCCAGCTAACTGATTAACCAACCACTCAGTTAAGTATGTAGATTAAAAAAAACCCTGCTGCAAAATGCTTCAGAGTTAGGGACAACAGCCTGCTTTCTGCTCCTGGCCTCAGCCTCTCCCAACTCACCCAGAGCAGGTGGCCCTTTGTAAAGCAACTGCCCTGACTGCTTGCCCTCATGGAGTCTGACCCCAGCAACAGCGAACCTACTGGAACATACCCCAAGCTACCACACCCAATTCCAGAAGCTTCTGGATGTGGAGTGCTTAATCTGCCTAGCAACAATGACTCAGACACAACTCACGCCTACCTCCCCCGCCCATGGGTCTCTTAAAGAGATATCTCCCTATAAGGCACATGCGTTACACTGTTGGCTGGCTTTGTAAATCCTTGAGAAAAATGGTTTATTATTGAAATATCAGGCCTACAAGGCTTTATGCTACATTGAGTAGATACTCACACCCATATTTAGGTCTGATTTTTAAAATATACAATATGTGCTCTTGGTAAGTTATATATAGACACATATTGAGATCCTAACCCTGCAAACACTCAGACACTTGAGAAACTTTACTCACATGAGTAGTCCCATTAAAATCTACATAGACATTTTCCCAATATTGTCATTTCTGATGACCGAACATGATGTCTCAACATGTCTGTATTTGTGTCATTCTAATAGCTATTTCTTTAGAAATAGGCTGCTGACTGTTCCATCTCTCCAAGAACAGAGAACATTGGGGAACCACAACTGAAAACTCTCCCTCCCATTCCAGCAGCAGAAATACTACAGCCATGGAGTCAGAGTGAGAGCTAAGGGGAAGGCTGCTGGTGGCTCTCTCATCTACTAGAGAGTTTCTTCTGGTGGGAAGAAAGGGGACAGGTGGCTTGTACTCCAAACTCTGGCAGCACTGATCCTCATTGGGAAGTTGCTGCCCCTCCTCCCCCATCAATCTATGACTAATATTAGGTAGGTGTGAGGAAATTCAGATAACAGCTACCTCACTCTCACTGAGTCATTCAGAACATATTGCACAGGCGGGATAAGAGGGAAAATCCTCTCATTGATCAATAACTAGTTAAAAAACAGGAAACAAAGGGTAAGAATAAATGGCCAATTTTCAGAATGGAGAGAGGTAAATAGCGTGTTCCCCAGGGATCTGTACTGGGATCAGTTCTGTTCAACACATTCATAAATTATCTGGAAAAAGGGGTGAACAGTGAGGTGGCAAAGTTTACAGATGATACAAAATTACTCAAGATAGTTAAGTCCAAAGCTGACTGCTAAGAGTTACGAATGGATCTCACAAAACTGGATGACTGGGCAAAAAATATGGCAAATTAAATTCAATGTTGATAAATGCAAAGGCCTAAATTAGCTATTACCATTCACGAAAGACATCTTGGAATCATTGTGGATAATTTTCTGAAAACATCCACTCAATGTGCAGTGGCAGTCAAAAACGCTAACAGAATGTTAGGAACCATGAGGAAAGGGATAGATAAGAAGACAGAAAATATTACAATGCCACTACATAATTCCATGCTATGCTAACACCTTGAATACTGCAAGCAGTTCTGGTTGCCCCATTGCAAAAAAGATATATTAGAAATGGAAAGGTACAGAGAAGGACAGCCAAAAATGATTAAGGATATGAATCAGCTTCTATATGAGAAGAGATTAAAAAGGCTGGGACTGTTCAGCTTGGAAAAGAGATGACAGAGAGTATATGATGGAGGCCTATAAAATCATGAATGGTGTGGAGAACTTGAATAAGGAAGTGTTATTTACCCCTTCACATAACACAAGAGCCAGGGGTCACCCAATGAAATTAATAGGCAGCAGGTTTAAAACAAACAAAAGGAGGTACTTCTTAACACAATGAACAGTCAACCTGTGGAACTTGTTGCCAGGGGTTGTTGTGAAAGCAAAAACTATAACTGGGTTCAAAAAAGAATTAGATAAGTTCATGGAGGATAGGTCCATCAATGACTATTATCCAAGATGGTCAGAGATGCAACCCCATGCTCTGACTCCCAGATACTGGGACTGGATAACAAGAGAAGATTACTCACCTTGTGCAGTAACTGAGGTTCTTCAAGATGCGTGTCCCTGTGGGTACTCCACTTCAGGTGCATCCTGGCACCATTGTTCGAAGATTTGTGGTAGCAGTGTCCACGCAGCTTGTGTGCGCGCAGTAGGCATCTCGCGGTGCCATTGGTGCTGTGTCTCACGGTGCCATTGGTGCTGCATCTAGTGCGCACACGACCCGAGCCCTTCAGTTCCTTCTCTACCACAGAGTCCTAGTGGTGAACTCCAAAGTAGAGGGGAGGAGGGCAGGTAGTGGAGCACCCACAGGGACACACATCTTGAAGAACCTCAGTTACTGCACAAAATGAGTAACCTCTTTCTTCGAGTGCTGTCCCTGTGGGTGCTCCACTTCAGGTGACTGTAGAGCAGTGCCCCTCAGAAGGCAGGAGGAATTTTGGGTTCATTTGAGTGATAGAGGAAAGTATGGTTTGGCCAACTATGGTGTCAGCCCTGGAGTCTTGAGTGATTGCATAGTGCTCAGTGAATGTGTGGTCAGAGGCCCAAGTGGCCGCCCTACAAATCTCTCATATTGGAACATTGTTGAGGAATGCGATCGAGGTAGAAACAGATCATGTGGAATGTGCTCTAATGTGTGTAGGAGGATCTGTATTTCGAATACAATAGCATTGTTGAATGCATATGGAGATCCATTTAGACAATCTCTGAGTGGATATTGCACAGCCTTTTGAACGCTCAGTAGTAGAAGCGAAAAGTCGAGTAGATTTCCGGAAAGGGTTTGGTCCTTTTCAGGTAAAATGCTAACGCTCGCCTGATGTCCAAGGTATGCAAGATGGTCTCTGTTGGAGTCTCGTGAGGCTTGGGATAGAACTTAGGAAGATGGATTGGTTGGTTCATATGAAAGGATGATATTACCTTCAGCAGAAATTTTGGGTGCAGACATAGTGTGACCTTGTCTTTGAAGAATATTGTGTAGAGAGGATGGCCATGAGCACTCCGATCTCACTCACCCCTCTTGCAGAAGTAAAGACAACCAGAAAGGCCACTTTCATAGATAAATGCAGCGGGGAACAGGTGGCTAAGGGTTCAAATAGCAGTCTGGTAAGGCATTTCAACACCAGATTGAGGTCCCAGGCCGGGGTAGGTTGGTGAACTTCTGAGTAAATGTTCTGGAGACCCGTGAGGAAATGTTAACTAATTGGGTGCGCAAAGATTGAGTTCCCCTCAATCTCATGATGGAACACAGTAATGGCCACAGGATGGACTTTGGTGAAACTCATTGCTAAACCCAAGCATTTCAGCTCCAGAAGGTATTCCAACACTAATGCACCCACTTCAGTGCCCGTTTCAGTGGCACTATGGAGGCCGTCAAGTGTTTTTCTTGACACCAGGAGGAGAATCTCTTCCATTTTTGAAGGTAAGTATTATGCGTGGTCACTTTCCTGCTGTTTAGTAAAATGTGTTTAACTTGTTCTGAGCAGGCTAGTTCACCATGATGGAACCATGTAGGAGCCATGCTTTTAGGTGGAGTTTCTCCAGATTCGGGTGAAGAGTGTGACCATTGTTCTGAGACAGCAGGTTCAGTTGATGAGGGAAAGCTCGAGGGGCACATATCGCCTTGCGCATCAGGTAAGGGTACCATGCTTGTCTGGGCCATGTTGGGACTATGAGTATAATTTTGGCCTCGTCTGTTCTTGTGTATCACGTGTGATATCACTGGAATCGGTGGGAAAGTGTACATGAGGTGTGCATCCCATACGATGAGAAAGGCGTCCCCCAATGACCAGGGTTCCATTCCTGCTCTCGAGCAGAACATTGCGCATTTGATGATCATTTGGGATGCGAACAAGTCGACAAAGGGAGTGCCCCACTGGTGGAAAATGGAGAGCAAAACTGTCCCATTCATTTCCCATTCGTGGTCTCAAGAGAAGTACCTGCTTAGTGTGTCTGCCATCGCATTCTGGCAGCTGGGAAGGTAGGAGGCCGAAATGTTTATGTTGTGGTGTATGCACCAGTTGCAGTTTCATGGCTTTGGTGCACAGCGAGTGAGATCGAGCGCCCCCCTTGTTGATTGATGTAAAACATGCAGGTAATTTTTTCGGTCATGATGTGAATTGATTCGTTCTTTATGTGCGATAGGAAGTGTCTGCAGGCATTGCAGACCATGCATAGTTCTAGTAGATTGATGTGTAAATGAGTCTCCACAGGAGACCATTTGCCTTGAACCGTGTGCAGGTGCATATGGGCACCCCAGCCTATCAGCAAGACGTCTGTCTTGATAACTATTGAAGGGGTTTCCTGTTGGAACAGGATGCCCATGCATACATTTTCTGGTCTTGTCCACCAGTGTAGAGAGTCCAGGACATAGGGTGGTACTGTAAGTCACTTGTGCAAGCTGTGCTTGCTGGGTATGTATACCGAGCTCAGCCAGCCCTGAAGGCAGCTGTAGTCTTGCGTGTCGTACCACAAACCTTGTGGCTACCATATGTCCTAGAAGTTGCAGGACAGTACGAGCCGGTATTTGGAGGCTGACTCTTACCTCGGAGATAGGTTTGTCAGAGTTGAATCTGTTCAGGGCAGCGATGCCTTGGCTTCTATGGCATCTAGATGTGCCCCGATTAAGTCCAGTTGTTGGTCAGGAACTAGAGTGGATTTTCTTTCATTCATCTGTAATCCTAGATACCTGAATAGTGTGATCATCGTCTGGACTGAGTCCAGTGCTTCTTGTTGACTTGGGCCTTTTAAAAGGCAATCGTCCAGATAAGGGAAAATCCTTATTCCCTGTTTGCGTAGATGTGCCGCTACTACCGCTAGGGTTTTGGAGAAAACTCTTGGTGCGGTGGATAGGCCAAAAGCTAGTACTCTGTACTAGAAGTGTTTGTGTCCTACTCTGAAACGCAGGAATTTCCTGTGACTGGTATGTATAGTAATATGAAAATAAGCAACTTGGAGGTCGAGGGCTGAAAACCAGTCCCCCTTTTGCAGCACTGGAAGTATTGTGCTCAGTGTCACCATTTTGAACTTTTGAATGTTGAGTTTCCTGAGATCCAAGATAGGTCTCCATCCCCCATTCTTCTTCTGGGCCAAGAAGTAGTGGGAGTAGAACCCCTTCCCCATGTATTGAGAAGGTACTCGTTCCACAGGACCTAGTTGTAGAAAATGATCGACTTCTTGCAGTAACAGGTGCTCGTGAGAAGGGTCCCTGAAGAGGGATGGGCAGGGGGGTAGGGTAGATGGTCGGGAGGTAAAGAGGATGGTATATCCTGATCGTACAATCTCTAACACCAATTGGTCGGTTGTTATTGATGCCTACATGTGGTAGAATAGGCAAAGGTGGTATCCATAGCACAGGGACGGATTGGGTAGAAGCACTGCCTGGTGAAGGAGGTCATCCAGACCCTTGACCAAAACTTCAAAATTGTGGCTTGGGTGGAGCCGATTGAGATGTTCACGGTTGATCTTGAGGAGGCGGCGCTGACAATGTCTTTGGTTCTCGTATTGTCGCTGTTGTTGCTGTTGGTTGGAAGAGTAATCCCAGTTCCTCTGATAAGGCTGGTATCGTCTTCTCTTCGCAGGTGGCGTGTAGATCCCCAAAGTGCAAAGGGTGGCTTGAGAATCCTTCATTCAGCGGAGCACCTCATCTGTCTTGTTCAAAAAGAGCTTCTCTCGGTCGAAAGGCAGATCCTTGATCTTGGTTTGAAGTTCTTTAGGTATGCCAGAGGATTGTAACCAGGATGCCTGGCGCATGACTACGGCAAGGTAATGATTCTGGCTGCCATGTCCATGATGTCTAAAGATGCTTGGAGGGCTGTTTTAGCTATGAGTTGACCCTCGTTTACAATGGCCTGGAATTGTGATTGTTTCTCCTCAGGGAGCCCTGCTGTGAATGAGCTGAGTTTCCCTTGATTATCATAATCGTATTTAGCCAGCAAGGCCGAATAGTTTGTGACTCAGAATTGTAATGTCGCTGAGTAAATTTTTTATCCAAAGAGGTCAAGCCTCTTATGTTCTTTATCTTGTGGGGTCAATCGAAACTGTTGTTGTTTGCCGCATTGATTAGTAGCATCGACCACCAGTGAGTTGGGAGGCAGGTGCGAGAAGAGGAAGCCCACCCCTTTGGCGGGGACATAATACAATCTATCCACCCTTTCGCATGTCAGTGGAATTCAGGCTGATGTCTGCCAGACTGTCTCCGCTGGTTCTAAGATTGGCAGAGCGATTTTGGAATTAGATGCAAGTTGTAAGATTTGTACCAGCTTGTGTTGGTTTGTCTGTACTTCCTCCAAAGGGATGTCCTGGCTTTTGGCAACCCACTTAAACAGTTCCTGAAATTGTTTGAAGTCATCCGCTGAGGTAGGCGGCAGTGGCATGATTACGCCATCTGGGGATGAGGAAGAATTGTGAGTAGGAGATATCGCTTCCTGATCAGTGGCTGTTTCTGTCTCATCCCCAACATCCTGAGCCTCCTTTGGTTTCGGGGTGGGAGACATGGGATTAGACCTCAGCTCGCCTATATAGAGACGTGGGTGGCCTGGATTGAGGGCCCTGGTAAGTCACCAGTTTCCAATGTGCCCATTGCATTGGGAAGGCCATAGGTGGATACATCCACGGTGGTCGGTACCATGGTTGGGATGGCTGGTTATGAGGGTATTTAGGACCCATCTGGCTCCAGGATGGTCATCAGTCTTTTGGTGATGAGTGGTGCGGCGAGAAAGTGCATGGTTCATCATCATCACTGGATGAGTGTACCACGCCATGAGAAGTATGGGGCTCTCCTCTATAACTTACAGGAGAGCCCTCAGTACCACGTAGTGGGGTCTGCAGTGCCGATGACACAGCCAAGTCTCTTTGTTGCAATAAATTTTGTGGCAGTTCTGAGGTCGGTGCCATTGGTGCCGATGGGGGCATTCTCGTCCGTGCCGATGTCAGTGCTGTCAGATGTAGTGTTGATTTAGTCAGTGCTGTCGGTGCCGACTTGTTTTTCTTAGCCAGTGCTGACTGAAATGTCGGTGGCGGAGGCATGGTGCCTGAGGAGACACTTGGCACCAGGTCTCTAACAGGTGAATTGGGAGCCATGGAGGAGGTATGTTGCCATCTGTGCCTTGACTCTGTCTCCTTCACTTGGGACTCAGTGGTGCCGGAGGTGCCCAGAGCGTCGTAGGTGCTCACCTGAGTATGTGTCAGCATTGGGGGTAGTGTCATGGCAGGAAACCGCATACTTTTCTGCAGTGCTCTCTATGGACATGTCTGTGCCCTCTTCCTTGGTCTTTTAGAGGAAGGCATGTCTTCTGTCTCTGCAGGTGAGTGCCCAGAGAGGCGGTCCATTGGTCTGGCTCTGGTTGGATTGATTTCTCCATCAGTATAATTTTCAAGCAGAGATCTCGGTCACGCCAAGCTCTCGCTTTCAGATTACTGGAGTGGGTGCATTTCTGCGGGATATGCATCTCCTCAAGACATCAGACACACAAAGACTATCCGTCTGAAACGGGCACTACTTTGTGGAAAGAGCCACATCGACTAATGGATCACAGTATAAGGAGGGTAAACTGGGAAAGTAAACTTTATTTTTCTTAAAAATATCACTAACAATAACTATAACTTGTAAAAAAAAACCCTAACCACTATGTAAACTGCTATCTTTTTAAAGGTTTGGCGAGAGTAACGAACACCATCCCTGAGCTCCGTCTTCAGCTGAGGAAGATTGAGAAGGAACTAGAGGGCTCAGGTCGTGCACGCGCTAGACGTGAAACCAACAGTACTGCGAGATGCCTACTGAGCACGCATGACCCGCACAGATACTGCTACCATAAATCTCCGATTGATGATACCAGGACACACCTGAAGTGGAGCACCCACAGGGACAGCACTCAGAGAAGAAGGGATGGATTACTTGATAATTGCCTTGATCTGTTCATTCTCTTTGAAGCATCTGGCATTAGCCACTGTTGGAAGACAGGATATTGGGCTAGATGGACCATTGATCTGACCCATTATGGCCGTCCTTATGTTTTTATGGTATCAGATGGAAGAAGTACAGTGAGTAGCAGTGGTTGGCAATGTGAAAAAGTAGTAATGACTATTACATCATGGAACATAAAAATGCAAAATGAAGGTGCAGGAAGAAGAACTGTCTGAGTTTACATGAGACAAGTTAAGTGTTTGAGGAAATGGTCTTGTGTAGAACTAAATAACCAGGGTGCCACCAGAGACTAAAAAAGTGAGAAAAATAAAAATTGCCAGATAATTACTAATCAGCATGAAGTTACCACCATTGCAAGGGCACTACATTCTGCTTTATATTTGGGGGAAATGGCAATAAAAACAAGAAAGAACAATTAAAAATGCCTCTTAGGTCCTCTTTCACAGAACCATATAGTAACTGTTGCTCTATAAGGTGGGGTGAGAGAGAGGAAGGAAATATTTTGGGATTTTTTAACTGAACCATGTAGAGGCCAGGGAAAAGAGAAGTTTAGATGAGACAGGCAGAAAATACATAAACTGGAGCCAAGTGAATATTCATCTTGTAAAAATTGGTGTATTGCTGCTGGGTGCAGAATAACATATATGGTTAGTGAATGAAATAATCCCAAATGTAAAAAAAATTTTATCTGACCACATGCGTGTAATCTGCATTGACATGAGTGACGATTGTACATGCTCATATGAAAGCAAAAAACTAATTATATAAACAGAAAATGCACTCACGCCTTGAGATCCTTTTGGATGTAAGATGTTAATAATGACTATCATAATTCATTATTACTGTTTAAATACAGTTCTGTAAATGAACTCACCATAGCAGTGCTTGTGGAAAACTACTCACATAATCTGCCTCTTCATGACCAGCTGCCTAACTAATGTGCATTGGTGGTTCAAAGAACGATAACAGATGTAGTCTGTACTAGTAGACAGCCATCTTACAACACATTTTATCAGGTGGATGTGTGGGACTGCCTGAAGGCTTGCCTCAGAGGCACTAGAAATTGTTAAAAGCATTGATGGGAATATTAGACAAGAACAGACTGGCAGCCTGGGAAACTGAGAACCAAAGGGGACTAAAACTGGTTAAGTTTGTAGCAGTCAGTTTTAAAATAACAGGAAGCTAAAAGTTCCCAAAGGGAATTCCAGCAAGAGATGAGAAAGTAAGAGAGGGTTTGAAGAGGAGGCACTTTAATATATATACATACACACACACACACACACACACACTGCAGATGTCATGACTACTCTGAGACCAGACTAGTCTGGATTTAAAAATAAATAAATGGAGGATATTAAAGTCTGTAAATGTCACAGAATTAACTGCTGTATCTTTCAGTCAGGCTGTCTAGGGAAATAATCATACTCTTAACACTCCCGCTACCCACAAAAATGAGTGATAAATTTGGTAAGTAAATGCAAACATCAAGTGCACTCCATCATCCCAAAAAACTCAGGCCAATTGTACTGAATGTCCTATGTGAAGGGGCAGGAGGACCCCAAAAGCCCAGGAAGAGGTTCACAATAATGGAGGGTGGGAGAATAGAGCCGATCAGCTCCCTTCCCCCCACAGTTGGCCAGAGGGAGGTGAAGAGACCCAGCTCTGCATTCTGAGGCATGCACTCTGTTTCTTTTCCTTTTTTCTGGGCTCTCTCTCCCACTGCTGGTCCAATCAATATCCCCATCTGGTGAGACCGTGGGAGAAGGGGTGGGCATTTTAAGGATTTCAAAATAGTTTTCTGTGTTTTACTTATGATATCCCTTCTCAATAATCCTCTTCAGCCATAAGCAGCAAGATGCTCTCTCTGCTACCCCTTGGCAGGTTTGTTCTCAGATGCCAGGATTGACATTTGGCTTTGGGATGTTAGGATTGGATCAGGCAGGAAACAGGGAAAGGAAACAAGTGGATGGTGTCCAGCAGGGAGAAAGACTAAAAGGGTTGCAACACCCCTTGGTTTGGGGTCCTTCCCAAATGGGGAAGCCCAACCAACTGCCCATTCCTCCTGCTCCCTCCTGTGAATAGTTATATGGTGGAATCCCTGTAACTTCGCACTGGATCCAGTGAAATGCCTGCTTTATGAGGGACAAGGTGAGTGAGGTAATATATTTTATTGGGTCAACTTCTAATTAAATAAATAAGGAAGTACAAACATACATGCATACATACATACATACATACATACATACAAGATTTTATCGTGACATCTGGTCACCCTATGTCTAGGAGAAGGCTGAGCAGTACAGGACATACATTTCTGGGGGGAAAACTGGGGCTGGGATTGTGTTGGAGGCACACTGTGGTAATCTTTAAAGCTGGTAAGAGCAAAGGTATGGCTGGCTGGCTGCACCACACACGGATGTAGCTGGGAGTGACTTGCATGCTGGAGGCTGTTTATGAGCAGTCCGTGTTGGAGGCTACATCAGCAATGCATTGTAAAGTGCACCCCAGGTCACAGGGCAGGAGTGACACAGCTACTCATTGGTATGGATTGTACCTTGGTATGACACAATTTTAATTAGCTTAATATTATCTGTATTAACTCTCAGAAGGGATATTTTACTTTCCTACATCATGCATATGCGATTTGATCAATATGCACAGACCTTCAGTAATGCATTTCTTGACCCCTCCCCCTGCAATACATGTATATATGGAAGCTGATCCTGAAAATCCTTACTACTATGGGTAGTCCTTATTCATGAATAATGGACCTAAGAACCACCACATTATAGGGACTTTACAGATATTTTTTAAGCGCTCAAGGTCCATTGAGAGTCTAGCAAGCTGGACTATACATTGATCAAACTTATTTCACTTTTCAGTGAAAAACTAGAATGAAAACGTTAACATTAGTAATGTAATTTGATTGACAATAATCTTCATTGCTTAACATGAAAGTCAGAGCCATTTTGGAAAATGTTTATCGAAAATAAATCTTTGTAAAGAATTTAAAAGAACAAATTGAACATACGGTTGTCCCCAAAATTGCATTCATTGTACAAGCCCTCACTTTGTACTAAAATTTGTAAGTCTAGTTCTCACTGTCATACAATAAAATATCAAAGTGGTTCAAGTTTATTTTTTCATGTGATATGCCCACTAGCCCCTGATCTGGGAGTACATTGTTTTCTTTAACATTTTATCTAATTAAGTTTAGTTATTTATCATTGCTGATTTGTGGTTGTTTGTTCTTACCATTATTCCTGGTGAAAGGGATGGTTCAGTACTGCAAGTTGTTTGAAACCCATTTTTCTATTTGCAGATTAGGGCTTGCAGAACCCTTTCACCACAGTGCCCTCTAAAGAATTAATTATCTTTGAATTAAAGTTCAGGCTTTACATTGCAACATAACAAGACTACTAGCTGATAACTGCCCTTGATCCTCAGGAAACACCAAAAGGACTAGGCTTGGGCCATTCAAGCACAAGGAGCCAACACATTCATTTGGCCAACAAAAGACTAGATGGGCAACAGCACTGGATTCAACAGCAAGTAAGTTTCCTCATTGCCTCTCACTCAGGTGAAAGCTCGGAGATGCTCTGTCAGAGCTGAGGGCCAAGTATATGAGGAATCCCCAACCATGAAATGGGAAGAGGCAGAATCATCTGCAACGATACAATTTCAGAGTTCTCAATTCATTTTAAATCTGTAGTACAACATAATTTTCTCCTAATTTTTCTTATACGCTTGCAGTGTAACTTTAAAAACCAATAGGATTCAACTTACCCTTTTCAATTTCAAAGTCAGCAAAGGCAAGTTCTGAACCTTTATTGGTTATAAGCAATTCCCCATTCAGAGTAAAGATCATGGACTTGTCATCTAAGTTTATCATACAACCAACAACATCTCCTGGTTGCCAGTTTCGTCCAAAGAATCCACTGCCTAGATGCCAACGCTGGCCCTGAAAAAGAACAGAGACTCAGAAATAAAAGTACAACACACCCGATTTGCTGCTAGAGAGATTCAAAGCAAGGGGGAAAAAAGGGAAGCCAAGACACATTGCCAGTCAGTGGACCTATACTGCATATGATAATAGGTTCATAAAATTCTAAATAAGAAAATATATCTTAATATATATGAATAATTTGTAAATCTAAGATATAGTTTTAATGAAATAATTTCATCAGTGGTGGGACTCTACTCTTAGTTCTTTGTTTTTATCTACTGCTTTTCATACAGAGATCTCAAAAACATTCATGAACATGAAAGAATTAAGCCCCACAACACTCCTTTGAGGTATTGTAGGCTAGTATCTTCCCTACTTTTATATGGGGACACTGAGGAACACAGACATTATATAATTTTCATATAGTGACACAGAACTCCTGTGAATATTAATGTGCTAAGCATCCTTTATGTTTGTTGTGAAGTGACATTTGCCTGAAAAGAACTGCCTTATCTGAATAAACTGCATTTTGTTCATTTTGACTTGAAACAGAGTCCCTTCCATGAATTACATGGAATCCAAGAAGATAAACATAACAGAAGTCTGTCTCTGTAGAAGTAGACACAGTGTGTAGAATCAGAACATATAGAACAGGCTACACAGTGACATTGTAATGTAACTCAGAGAGTAAAAACATTTACATGAATCTCAGAATTTACAAAGGGTCTGCTCAAGACACTATCATTACAATGTCACTGTGTAGCCTATTCACAACTACAAACAAACTCATTTAAATTAAATTTTGTAAAGAAATTTACTAACTCTGCTGCCTTCAAACACAAATGCTTGGTCATCAGCTCCCAATTCTATGTCCGGCCGGCAGCCTGGCCTTGCCCAGCCAACACGCATATCTCCACCCGTCACAGCTTCAAACTCAAAGTACCACTTCCCAGACGTCACTGCATAAGACTGTTCTACTCTGAAGAAACGTATCTTGTCAATTCTGACTTTTTCCACAGTTTGGTCAGCTGTGAAAAAGAGAAGAAAAAAAATTAGAATGAAATATTAGAACTGAAAATGCCAATGTTTAACTTTCCATCTGTCTCAGTCCTGAAAGAAATAATTATTTATTATGGACATGGCTGAGAATGGTACTACATTTCTTCTTCATATTTATAATATGGATCTGGAGCAGTCTCCTGTTTTGTTCTCTCTCAAATGACATGATGTTTGTGTTTGCAGTACTGTTGTAGCTATGTTGGTCCCAAGATATTAGAGAGACATAGTGGGTAAGGTAATATATTTTATTGGACCAACTTCTGTTCGTGAAAGAGAGACAAGCTTTCCCAGTTACACAGAGCTCTTCTTCAGGTCTGGGTGTTTGCATTTTATGTTAAAAATTATTCCTATAGATTTATTTACAAATATGTTTTTAAAACACAAAGAAGTATACACACAAGCTTTATAAATCCTTCCTGTAAATATTAATAACAGAGAGACATCGAGCCATGATCAAGCTAAATGATCCACAATTTAGTACAGTATAAAAGCTACACCAGATTACAAATTCTAGTTCTACAACTGAATGATTGTGTAAGAAACTTTGGTGGGTAACATAAGTCTATTTCCCAAGGAACAGCCCCAAGCACAAAGCTGCATGGGAGTAGAGACTTCCTACATTTGAGCAAGACTGTTGCTGTAAATTGCACATAATTCTGTGGAGCACATTACTAAACCTTAGCTGATAGCTCCTTCTCCCACTGAGTCAATAGAATTTTTGCAAAAGTTCCATTGACTTCAGTGGGAGCAGTATCAGGCCCAATGATATATCTAGGAAACATAAAACTGATCCTGCAACCCTCATAAGTAGTAATTTAGTGTATTTAGAGGGGTTTTTTTTTTTTGTAAATAAAAATATTTTAGATCAAGAAATAATAATATGATTAAGTAAATGTAGATTAAAATAAATTAATCCATTCCACAATTTAAGGTAAACTCCTGCTTCCATTGAAGTGGATGGTAAAACTCCCACTGGACTTTCAAGGATGCAGGATTGAGCCTTTAAAAAGCAGTCAGAGATGACTTTGAAAGGAAATAAAAATTGGGCTTGTTTATGTAGCATAAAGCGTATCAGAGAGATTTTGATTTTTTTCTAAGTATGTTTTTTCCTGCTTGTGTTTTTACCCCACCACTCCACGCACATTAAACACATTGTGTTTTTACCCCCTCCCATATTAAAATTCAGGCCCAGTCTAGGCTGGAAGACTCATTGATTATTGCCAAGCCAGAAAACGGTGGCATCACCAGAGCAAAGAGTGAAAGCTGAACATTTAAGAGCGTAAGGGTGTTTTAGACAGAATGTTTAACATTCTGGTTTTGTTTGTTGATGTTAATATCTATTTAGTTTATGTAACTAACATTTTGGCTAAAGGAATCCTTTAAAATTCAACATCCTGCCCTTCAATTAAAGTTTTATGGCTTGTAATAAGTATCCCTTAGACCTCCTAGATATCCTATAGAGAAAATAGAGCCCAAATGTGACATTCCTTATAAGTCTAAAGCAAAAAAAAAGGGGGGGGGGCAGAAAAAAGTCTTTAAAAAACAAATACACACATATATTTCCTTCTACATTACAAAGAAGCAAAAGAGCACACTTCCAGTGTTTTTGACTGCCTTAGCAGATCATGGAAGAATTTAATTTTAAAACAATGACTTCTAAATGAAAAATCAGTAGTTCCAATAGTATTGCAGGTTTTACAAAACAAAAGCACATGGTATAAGCCAATTAAGTCTAGGAAGTTCTGATTTTATATAATCATTCAATCAGAAGGATTAAATATTTTCAATAAATTTGTTCCTTGTAATTATAGGTTAAAATAATTCACTTGAAAAAATGTATTTACTTTGCCACAATACTGAAAGTTATTATGCAAAACATTTTAGATATAAGCTACTTTCTCAAACAGTGATTTACATATTTTCCCTAACATGCTAAATAGTTCTGTGAAGGAGAAATTACTCACCTGATGTAGTAACTGGATTTTTTCAAGATATGTCCCCCTATGGATGCTCCACTTCAGGTGTAAATGTGCCCCATGCATCTTTGTTCAAAGATTTTCAGTAGCAGTGCCCATTTATCCCACACAAACATTCCAGACATTTTTGTGCCTTGTACTGAAGCTATATAGAACTGTGTAGGTGAACCTCCCTCAGTTCCTTCTCTACTGCAAAGTCCCACAAGATGAAACTCTGAAGTAGAGGGGAAGGAGGGTGGGTGGTGGAGTGGGATACACATCTCAAAAAACTCTAGTTACTGCAGAAGGTGAATAACCTCTCCTTCTTCGAGTAGTGACCCTCTGGGTGCTCCACTTCAGGTGACTCCCGCGACGTATCTGTGAAAGGAGGATGAAATTTTGAAGTAGGATCTAACACTGAAGACAGAACTGCATTGCCAACCACATTGTCTGATCTGGAAGCGTGAACCATGGCATAGTGTTTGGAGACGGTATGCACTGAGGTCCAAGTTGTAGCTTTACAAATCTGTGCAACTGGAATATCTTTCAATAGTGCCATAGAAGTAGCCTGGGATTCTGTAGAATGGGCTTGTATGCTAGAAGGAGGTTGAATACTGACAGTACCATAACAAGAGATACACCCTGAGAGTCTTTGAGTGAGAACTGTGGGTCCTTTGGTCTTTCTGCAAATGGAACAAACAGTCTGTGAGACTTTCTAAATGGTTTGGTTCTGTCCAGACAGAAGGCTAGCACCCTTCTAACAGCCAAAATATGGAGGACCACTTCCTCCCTGGGCTGGTGTGGCTTTGGGAGGAAAAAAGGAAGGTGAATAACTTGATTAATATATGGTGTCAAGTATCAGGAGGTAGCTGTGTTAGTCTGTATCCACAAAAACAACAAGGAGTCTGGTGCCACCGGACTCCTTGTTGTTTTTGATTAATATACAATTTGGAAGATACTGTAAGTAAAAATTTAGGAGGTGGTCACAACAAAACTTTTCCCTGAAGAATACTGTAAAGGGAAGATCTGCCATGAAAGCCCCCATTTCACTGACTCTGAGTGGAAGTGATGATCACCAAGAAAGGCATCTTCATAGGCAGATGAAGTAGGGACAGGTTATTCAAAGGGAAGTTTCATAAGGCAATTAAGGTCAAGGTTTAAATCCCATATAGGGGTTGGCTCTCTAATCTGCAGAAAGATTCATCAACCTCTGGATGAATCTTGCCATCATGGGGTAGGCAAACACTGAGAATCCCTCTAGAGAAGAGTGAAAGCCTGTGGCAGCCACCAAGTGAACCTCAACAGAACTCATAGAATTACAAAACGGTCAGGTCTTTCCAACAAGTAATCAAGAACCACAGAGAGGGAACAGGTGAAAACTGTCGCTGGACACACTGGTGATGAAATCTCTCAGCTTTTTTAGGTAATTATTTTGAATAGATATCATCCTGCTGTTTAATAATACCTGTTGTTCTTCTGACGTGCAGGAAGTCTCTATCCCTGAGAGCCATGAGGAGCCAGGCCCTGAGTCAAAGAATGTTCAGGCTGGGATGAAGAGTCCAACCAGAATTCCAGGATAGCAGATGAGGAGTGGTCAGGAGGTGTAATGCTGGGCAGGAAGCCTGACAAATCAGGAAAGGGCATCATATTTTTCAGCCAATTTGGTGCAATTAGAATCAGTCTGGCTCTGTTCAGCTGCTTCAAGAGGAGAGGTGTGGGTAGATGTGCATAGAGAAGGCTGTGTCTCCCAAGAGTAAGAAATGCAACCTCTTGAGACTGATGATCCAGTCCTCCCCTCAAGCAGAATTTCTTGCATTTCTTTGTTAGCAGCAGTTGCAGAGAGGTCCACCTCTGGGAACTTTCAGGTTAGAAATATGTGTCTAAGAGTGCAAGGGTAGAGTGCCCATTCATAATCTTGTGAGAAGTGCCTGCACAAATTGTCAGTCATGGTGTTCTGAATGCCTGGAAGGTAAAGGCTGAGATGAGGATGTGATTGGCTGTACTCCAGTTCCATATGTTGCTTTGACACAAATGAGGGGGGATCTCACCCTCCCTAGCGATTTATGTAAAACACGCAGGCTATGTTGTCCACCAAGATTTTTATGGATTGGCCCCTGACGAATAGAAGAAAGTGTAGATAGGCATTCCTGACTGCTCTTAATTCCAAGAAGTTGATGCAGAGATAAGCCTCTTGGACAAATCATTTGACCTGGATGCTGTGTTTGTCTAGGTGCACTCCCCACGCCACAAGAGTTGCATCCATAGTTATGGTGACACTTGCCTGTGGATTCAGAAAAGAGCTTAAGTCAATCAAAAGGGAGGTCTTCCATCGTATTTTGGATCTTCATAGAAAAGCTGTACAGAGGCAGCTGAGAGGCTTGATGTATGACGACAGTGGTGATTGATTGAGCTGCAGGGTACACCTAGGAAGGGGTACACCTAAGTTGGCTTTCAATGAGGTCCTCGCTAAGAGGTGACCTTCGTCTATCATGGCCTTGAACTGGTCTTGATGTCTGTCAGGAAGGTGTTCAATAAAGGTGTTGAATTTACCATAATTTGTGTGGTTGTACTTTGCCATCAGAGCCTGGTAATTTGTGATCCTGAATTCTGCAGGGTTGCAGAAGAGTAGCTCTTGTGAAATCAAGTCACTTTTGTCCTGACCATATGGTGTAGACTTTGCATGGTGCTGTCTGCCACACTCGTTGACCACTTTCACAACTAAAGAATTTGGTTGTGGGTGGGAGAAAAAAACCTCTGAATTATTAGGTAGAACATAGTACTTTTTGTCTGCCCATTTACACGTATGGGATGCCATGGTACGAGTCTGCCTCATTTAATGGTAACACTACTTCTGCGGAAGCTGTCAAATGTAAGAAGCCCAAAAGTTTATGCTGCAACTTAGGCCTCCTCTAAAGGAATTTTGAGTGAATCAGTGATAAGCTTATTCTGTTCCTGAACATGCTTGAAGTTGTCTGCCAAAATAGGTGGTGCGATCATTACAGCCTCATCTGGCCATGATGATGACATATTTGTTTGTCCACTCTGGCCTTTTGCTCCTCAAAGTTTCCTCCTGATGCTCAGGCTACTGAGAAGGAAGGGATAGAACAGGTCATTATCTTTTTTTATGCTCCCCATGGGAGTATCTCAGAGCTCTCAAGAACTACTGGCAATAAACAGCCATAGGTCCCAATATGCCCACTGAGGGGGACCATAGGGTGGAAGAGAGGGCATCCACTGCTGATCAAACCAGTGAGATGGGGCACGAGATTGCTTCTTCCTTGGAAATTTCCTTTCTGGGTAGGTGATGGAGGAGATGTCCCTTCTGTGGTAGATAAGAGATCCCTGGACAGAGCTCTGAGAATCAGAGGAATCATCCTTAGCATTCTCCAGAGGTGGGTGGACAACAAAAGTGAAGATAGTTGCCTGTCTGACATGGTTTGTATCTCCCTGGTACTTGAGAAAGATGAGGTCTCAGTGTCCCAGCAGATCTGGGTACCACCAAACATTCAGTACCCATTAACAACGGAGACTCCAGCTCATCTGAAACAAGCAGGTCTTTTGAGTATCTGATCTCCAGCACTACTGAGTGAACCTGAGCTGAGGTTAAAGACTGCAAACAGCAGTGATACGGAGGGTGCTGACTGTTTCACAGACACTGATTGCTTTGGTGGAACATGTCTGGTGTCTGATGTCAGTCCAAAAATGTTGATGGCTTATAGTGCTTAGCAGTATGGGATACCAGTTTAGGTACCAACGGTAGCACAAAGGAATCCATATATGATACTGATTTCTTTAGTGCAAAGCATTTAGAATCTGTGCTGGAGAGAGCATGTTTGGTCAACACCAAGGACACTTTTGGTACTGAAGTATGCTTGGTTCCATTGATCCTGGAGGAACTGGAAGTCTTTGATGAGCGCCCAGTACCAGAAATCTTGGAGCCTCAATGATACTCCCTCTGTGACCTGACATCTTCAGAATGGTCAGTCTCTGAAATGACTTAGATTTCTTTGAAGAAGGCTTTCTGGTGGGAGAGCTGGAACTCTTCCTCAGAGCCTTTTTTGGTGCCCTTCTCTCACAAAGATCCTAGTGAG
Source organism: Terrapene triunguis (assembly GCF_002925995.2). Lineage (NCBI taxonomy): Eukaryota > Metazoa > Chordata > Testudines > Emydidae > Terrapene > Terrapene triunguis. Next base: position 45,765,627 of record NW_020664447.1, read on the forward strand.
CTGGATACAGAGGTGGATACGGCACTAAGAGCACTCAAAGGCCGCGGTATGAAGGGGATCCTCTGAGCCCGGATCTAGGCTGGTCTGAGGGCTTTCCCCATCATCAAGAGTCTAAATTTGATTTCCCTGGTTTTTTTTCTAGATCTGCTTTTAAAAGATGTGGCAATCTTATAGTTATTAGGGACATGGGTGTCTCCCAAACAGCGGAGGCACTGAGAATGTCCATTGCTAACTGGGATGGACTCCCAGTATGAGAGGCAGTCCTTGAAGCCTGGGTGTCTTGGTATACCACAGCAACGACAACCCCCAAGGAGAGTCCCTCTGGCATAAGCAAGGGAAGTGGGGAGGGGAGCAAAAATACCTCTTAGTCAAATAAAAAAATTATCAAATCATAAAATTAACTAAATTAAGTAACTACACCAACACTAAGGCTAAATTATAATCTGAAAGCAAACATGCTAGATGCTCAGTCTCTGGCCATAAGACAGTTCTATATATTCTCGGTGTGGAGCACAAAGATATCGTGAGAGTGTGCACAAGCTGAACAGGCACTGCTATTGAAAATCTCCAATCATAAGTGCATGCAACACCTGAAGTGGAGCACCCATAAGGACACTACATGAAGAAGAATTAGTATTTACTAGATATACCTAGTTCTTGGTCTGGTGGCTCAATATTATATCCATAACCAGCAAAAGTCCGAACAGCTTCACGAAGACTGTCTCTATTTGATTTTTTAGTACGTTCGTCTAATAATGCATATGGCACCAGTCGGGGATTTCGTTTGTTCTTAAGGTCCTAAAAAGAAGTCACAAGAAAGTATTTAAAGGAAATTGTGTTTTAAACTTCACACAACATTTATGTAATGAGATACAGTCAATATTAACTTATACTCTTTCTTTTCTGCATAAAATATAGGCTTAGGGGTCTTCCCCCCCCCCCAACATAAAAGTCATAGTTACATCATAAATAAAAGGCATTTTTATAAATATAAAAGCTAGTAAATACAATACTTAAACACAAAAGTCAGCAACTGTTACTACACATAAAACAAGAATGAGGGGAATTAAGGAAATATGTCCCTGAGAAATTTTATAATTAACTGAGTAACTCTAGTGTTACTAGTTTAAAAGAAAAACTAATCTCTCTCAAGCCCTGATCCTACAATCAGATCCAAGCAGGTGGTCCATGCAATCTATGGACCAATTGCATGATCAAAGCCTATTAAAGTTTTTCATATATTAGATGCAGTACATGGTACAATCTATGTTTATATTTAGCTCATATCTAACATCCAACAGTGATTCAGAAATAGTACTTTAACTATGCTCGAACTCATCAGTTCTACAGCTTTCAAATGTCACTGACAAAGTGGTTCTTACCTGCTGAATGCCATAGGTCCATCCTTGTTTTATTCTGTCTTTTGCCCAGACATTATGTGCGTTCTCTGCAAGTTTATCAACTAAAACTTCTTGAGAAGGTAACAATTTCACTTCAGAAAGATCTAGAGGGGCAGGTTTATACCCATTTGACATCATGTAACTATAACCCAATAAAAACAATAGTAAGAGTGAAAATTATTTTGGAAAACTTAAAAACAAACTTTAAAAAATACATTTTTTTTTCACAACGATGGAATTCTTAAATTTTCCATATGGCATTTAGTGTGATTTTCTCCTCTGTCTCCATCCCTTACTCCCCATTTATTTGTGGAATCCATTCTAAGTTATGACAAGACCCATGACATGGAAGCTCTGTGAGGCAGACACTCTAATTTACCACCAATTTGTACAGCACCTAGTTCAATGGGACCCAAATCCTTGCTAGGGTCCTTAAATAGCTGCTGTAAAACAAATAACAAAATGTTATAAACTGTGCTTTTTAGCAGAAATTTAGATTTATATGTTTATATTTTAAACATTAGAAGATATATTTATATTTTGAACATTTCTGTAGTGTTTGACTTGAAGATTAATGGTATTGTTTTTTTAAAAATCATGTAAGTTGTAGAACAGGGGCAGGCAACCTATAGCACGCATGCCGAAGGTGGCACACGAGCTGATTTTCAGTGGCACTCACACTGCCTGGGTCCTGGCCACCGGTCTGGGAGGCTCTGCATTTTAATTTAATTTTAAATGAAGCTTCTTAAATATTTTAAAAACCTTATTTACTTTACGTACAACAACAGTTTAGTTATATATTATCGACTTATAGAAAGAGACCTTCTAAAAACATTAAAATGTATTAGTGGCACGCGAAACCTTAAATCAGAGTGAATAAATGAAGACTCGGCACACCACTTCTGAAAGGTCACCGACCCCTGTTGTAGAATATAGATTGTATTTCAATTAATATGCTTTCTATTCAAATACACTAGCATCTAATGATTATATATTTTAATGGCTTCATATATAACTGAGTAAAATAAATAAAACCAAGTATTTTAAGACATCTTCTGAGTTTTCTGTAGAGTATTATGTTTAAAATATAGTTTAAATATATCAAAGGTTTTGACGACCTTATGTAACGCCGACAGACCCGGTCCTCGGCAGGCATGATCAAACCAGGGACCTCTGTAGCTTAGTACATGAGCCTCTACAGCAGGGATCGGCAACCTTTGGCACGCGGCTCACCAGGGTAAGCACCCTGGCGGGCCGGGCCAGTTTCTTTACCTGCTGCATCCACACGTTCGGCCAATCGTGGCTCCCACTGGCCGCGATTCACCGCTCCAGGCCAATGGAGGTGGTGGGAAGCGGCGGCCAGCACATTCCTCGGCCCGCGCCGCTTCCCGCAGCCCCCATTGGCCTGGGACTGCGAACCGATCCCTGCTCTATAAGCTAAAAGCCAACTAGCTGTTAGCTAAAGCTGTAGAGCAGACTCATTTTATCTCTCTCTCTCTCTAAGTGGTCTGGGTGCCATTAGATGGTACAGGACACCACACCCAGAAGGTGTGTAGGTTACACTTACACAACAAAACAGTCACTGAATAGCATGAATATTTTGTCTTTGCAGGACTAGGCCATTAATATACAAGCAGTCACTCAAAAAACCTCACAATAAGAAACTTCCACTGACCTCAGTGAAGCCTCATATTCTAGCAAGCAGTTTAGAAAAAGATTAAAGCCTTTTGTGCTACAAATTAAACCATAGCCTAGAGATACGGTATAGTGCCAAGGTACTTTACCTTGCACAAACCACCAATCTACTAAAGTGTTTCTCATATGAATCATACATATGACTAACACAGACACAAACTGGCTTTTATTTTATTGTAGAAAGGAATAACATCAAAAGAGTTTTTCCATTGCTGAAAAATGCTTTTGGCAATTAAAATCTTGGAAAAGGTTTCCTTCACTAATATCAAATGGTTCAAGGCCATCTCCCACAACAAAGAATTGCTGAATTTACTGCTCTCTTCAGAATCATAAACTTATTCTTCCCATGTAGAGCAGAATTCATTCCTTTTGCTTACTGCACATGTCACTTTCCTATGCCAGAAAGAGTGACCCGTGGAGGATGACTGATGACTGCAGCTTTGTCTTCAGGATTTTGCAAATGGATGGCAACTTTAAATTGTGTCAGGAATGTTATGATATTCCCATCAGCAGAGGCTGAAAAAGAGATGTGCTGAAGCAGCATGTTCCCTGCACCATCTTTGCCACTTTTGGGGCTATGCAGGTTGCTTGAAGGCCCTTGAGTGGAAGAGACACTGTGGCAGCCTTGCACTAATTCAGCTTCTCCATTCTCAGACTTTCAGCCACCAGTGGCCCTATCCTCAAATCAGTAGTGAATTCCGCTCATTGAGGGTTTAGAGCAAGAAGGAAATAAAAATAAAACTACTCCATTAAAGTTCAGAGAAAGCCTCCAGCAATGAATTGTACTCTACCATACAATCATTTGGAAAAGACCTTTTCAAAGGCAAATGCCTTAAAGGAAACTTGTCCTTGCCTAGAACACTAAAGGCCTGATCTTGAACATATTTATCCCCATGAGTAATCCATATGTGTACGTTTGCAGGATTGTGTCCCAACTTCCTAAAAGTTATCTCCAACTCTTTTTAATACTGAAGAAGTGTTTATTACGATTGTTGATGCAAAGTACCATACAAAATGTAAGTATGCTGAGAATACCTAATTAATGCATAATATTGAATTGTGTTTTTCCAGTGTTGCATAATAATTTGAGTATTATCTAGATGTCTTTCTTACGTAATTTAATTTTTACTGGTTATATACGTTGATTTAAATATCAATAGAGGTAGATTAGTCTCGTCTTTGTACATTTTTGTATATAGTACAATACTTTTACCCAAAATGAAAAAGTAAATGGAAAATGGAAACAGTTATATGGAAGAGGAGTATACCCTTTTAAGTACAGAACAGTATCATCTACTATATTTTGCTACACGATAAAAGAAACTTTCTATTCTGGGGTTACACAAGGCTAACATCACAAGATAAAAAGAGTATGCCAGTTCAATATAGTCACCAATGCATGGCTATTTTTCTCACAGCCACTTCACAGGGTGACATAATACAGCAAGACTGGCAGTCAGCAATCATCAGTGGCCAGGTGCTGGAACAAAAATTTGCTGTTGCAAGCCAGCATTCATGTGCCCAGGCACTCTGTATATGTGAAACTTTCATAGCACCTAGAGTCAGCATTATCAGCTGAAAATAAATTTCTTAAAATAATATTTACCAAAACAATTGCAAAGACTATTGTATGTTTAAGTAACACACAAATAATTAATAATTATAATCAATGCATGATAATTATTGTTAAAATACATACTTTTTAGGAAGTTTTACTTTCTTAAGATCTTCCTCAGCTGCTAGATTAGCATGAACAATATGACATCCAAGGGCCAAAAGAGTTCTATAAAGATAAAAAGTTGGTTGTTGTAAAATATAATGAAGTTACAGCTCCTATCAGGTGTTAAAGAAAAATATAGCAGTCTCTTAAATTATTTTGTGTTATTAGTAATTCTTCATATTTGAAACACTTCAAATGTACTTCTAATTTAATTCCAGATTTATAGGCTTTGGAAAAATGAAGACTTTGATTTAGCAAAAGTCAGCAGAAATAGGATTACAAAATGAAATGAAGGACATTAGCATCAAAGTAAAAAAAGAGTACAAATGAATGTTTTAAAAAATATGGGTCAAATCTTGCTTGTCCTCCTGCAAGTTAGACTCACATGGGATTTTTATCATGAGTAAAGTCAGCAGAATTTAACTCTTTTTTTCTCCTCTATATCTCTGCAAATAAATGACCAAATTCTGCCCTTTAAATATACACACAGAACTCCCAGTGAAGTCAGCAGGAATTGTATAAATTATTTTGAACAGAATTTGGACCCGATTGTCCATCTGACTTGCACATTTTGGAACCATACAACACACTTAGACAACTTAGACAAACACCAGTCAGGGATGGTCTAGATAGTACTTAATCCTGCCCTGAGTGCAGGGGACTGGACTAGATGACCTCCCAAGATCCCCTCCAGTCCTATGATTCTATCATTTTAAAATAGCAGAATCAGCCAAAATATAAAACTTGATTTCTTTTTAATATTATATTTAAAACTCACTTTAGGGTTTCCGTTGACATTTGTAGGTTATAATTCTTCTCTGTTTCAGGTAATTTTGAGAACTCCACAAGACAAGGGTGTTGTCTTTTATTATCATCCCGTATCTATAATAGAATACCAGAAAAAGATATTGTACTGTTACCATACTCAGACTAATTTCAGCACAGCAAAAATAGACTTGTTCCTTGCACAGATAAAGCTTTTACAAACTCTACCATCCATCCTACGATGCCTTATAACAACTATTCAGAATTATATAAATGAGTCTTTCCATGATAAATTATGAAGTATGGAACAACACCCTTAACCTCTGAAACACAGTAAAAGATGTAAAATCATAGTTAGTGAATGAAAAGGCAAACAATAGACTAAATACTGCAGTCCTTACTCTGTGAAAACTCCTACTGCATGTCTGAGCCAAGCTCATTTGCTATTCTAAATTGAAGAGTAGCTGAAGAATAACTCTTCCCCCTGAGTTAATCTAACCATTTCTGTTCTTTATCCTGTGGTGTCAGAGAGATATTGCTTCATTCTCTCAGCAGTATTGACCACTAAAGAATTAGGAGCATGGTGTGAAGATAAAAAACTCTGAGTCCTTGAGACGTGTATAATATTTCTTGTCAGCCTTTTGCATGTAGGTGGTATGGTGGCTGAGTGTCCCATTCAGCTTAGCAGATTCCAATAATGCTTCATTAATGGAAGCGCTACATATCCTGACATCTGAAGAGAGTTTAGTAACTTAAGATGAGATTCCTGGATCACTTCCAGATGGATCTGCAATGCATCAGCTCTTGAAACTGTTTCAAATAATCAGCATAAGAAGGAAGAGAGCACGACAACCTCATCAGGGGAAGAAGATGAGATCTTCTCCCCTGGGTGTTGATCAAATCTTCCTTCTGTGGCAATTGTTGCTGTGGTAATTCAGGTTGCATACTTTCAGTCTCCTTGCTAAGACATTTATGCATTCTCCTAAACTACCCCTATAAGGATCCCAGGAATTCCAATAATGCCATTGGGGGCCCCATATGTGTCAGGAGGGGGACGCCAAAGAAACCTTTCCCAAGTCTTATAAGGATAATGATGAGAATCTCTCCCATCAACATGCTTAGAATATCACCAATCTGAATAAAATTCTGAAAGGGGAGCCACCAGGGGATATATGGGAGAGAACTGTGTTTTTGCTGAGACTCCGAGGAAGATGTTTTTTCAACAGATTCCAATACAAGGGAATGATGCTCCTCTGATACTGAAAGGTCTCTGGGTAATAAAATTCTACCCATACCAGAGAAAGGAAGGGGAGGCATATGCTTTTCCATTCCTGTCTGTACTACGCTCTGATATGACTGAAGACCGAAATCATACTGTACCATCTGTTATCATAGATGGTACCACATGACCCTGCACCAACTGCTTGGTACAAGTCTAATTCAGTATCCTATGCTTCCTAAGCACCAAAGGGTCCCCAGGAGCAGACTTAGACTTCTGCACTCTTTTAAGCAGCACTGAGTAGCCCCGCAGTATGCCAACATTTGTATGGCTGACTTAGAAAAACGCTTCCTCAGCTCTTGTCCCCTAACGCCCCTACTCTACTTGGGCTACATTGATGACATCTCCATCATCTGGATCCATGGGAAAGAAGCCCTTGAGGAATTCCACCAGGATTTTAACAATTTCCACCCCACCATCAACCTCAGCCTGGACCAGTCCACACAAGAGATCCACTTCCTGGACACTACAGTGTAAATAAGCGATGGTCACATAAACACCACCCTGTACCGGAAACCTACTGACCGCTATACTTACCTACATGCCTCCATCTTTCATCCAGACCACATCGCACGATACATTGTCTACAGCCAAGCCCTAAGATACAACCGCATTTGCTCCAATCCCTCAGACAGAGACAAATACCTACAGGATGTCTATCAAACATTCTTAAAACTACAATACCCACCTGGTGAAGTGAAGAAACAGATTGACAGAGCCAGAAGGGTACCCGGAAGTCACCTACTACAAGACAGGCTCAACAAAGAAAGTTACAGAACGCCACTAGCCATCACCTCCAGCCCCCAACTAAAACCTCTCCAGCGCATCATCAAGGATCTACAACCTATCCTGAAGGACGATCCCTCACTCTCACAGACCTTGGGAGACAGGCAAATCCTCACTTACGGACAGCCCCCCAACCTGAAGCAAATACTCACCAGCAACTACACACCACACAACAAAAACACTAACCCAGGAACCAAACCCTGCAACAAATCCCGGTGCCAACTCTGTCCACATATCTATTCAAGGGACACCATCATAGGACCTAACCACATCAGCCACACCATCAGGGGATCGTTCACCTGCACATCTACCAATGTGATATATGACATCATGTGCCAGCAATGCCGCTCTGCCATGTACATTGGCCAAACTGAACAGTCTCTACGCAAAAGAATAAATGGACACAAATCTGACATCAGGAATTATAACATTCAAAAATCAGTAGAAGAACACTTCAGTCTCCCTGGTCACTCAATAACAGACTTAAAAGTGGCAATTCTTCAACAAAAAAACTTCAAAACCAGAATCCAACGAGAAGCTGCAGAACTGGAATTAATTTGCAAACTGGACACCATCAAATTAGGCCTGAATAAAGACTGTGAGTGAATGGGTCACTACAAAAACTAAATCAATTTGTTAGTCTCTCAAGTGCCACAAGTACTCCTTGTTGTTTTTACAAAAACTAATTTCCCTTGCTAAATACTCACACCCGCCAACTGTTTGAAATGGGCCACCTTGTTTACATTGGCCTCAATAACACTACAAAAGTGATTCCCACTCCTTCTTGTCAGCTGTTGAGAATAGCCTACTTCCAACTTAAATTGAATTGGCTCATTAGCACTGACTCCCCCACTTGGTAAGGCAACTCCCATCTTTTCATATGCTGAGTATTTATACCTCCCTACTGTATGTTCCACTCCATTCATCTGATAAAGTGGGTTTTAGCCCACGAAAGCTTATGCCCAAATAAATTTGTTAGTCTCTAAAGTGCCATAAGGACTCCTCGTTGTTTTTACTGAGTAGATCATAGCTCATAACCTATAAGCTCCACACCAATGGTCTGAACACCACAATTTGAGACTGCCACTTTTCCCAGTACCGATGTCTTGGTACCAACGGACTTTGGATCCTCAGCTGGACCTTTTTCAGGATGTGAGGTGATTTCAACCTCTTTCAAGAATCCAACTCCTTCTGACTTCTTGCCCTACAGAAGGTCTTAACCCTTCTACAACCCAGTGTATCCCACAATTCTGGACATCTGGACTGTTCTCCTCTATCTGCAGCTCATGGAGGTAGATCATCATTTTGGCATCACATGTTCTAGCCCTGCCCTCTCTGCTCTTGTTTACTCTCAGACTCTCTGCCTCCACAGCAGCAAACAGAGGCAGTTTCTTTTGCTCCTGCTCTTCCCTATTTTATCTTTTCTGCCCAGCTTTTTGGCACTGGGGAGCAGTGTTCTTCTTCCTTGGCATCCCTCCTTCTCCTCCCTGGGTCAGTTAACCCTTTGGAGGGTTAATCCACCCTGAGCCTTTGCTGCAGTGCCTTGATGCTGGCTCCTTTGCCCTTTATGGACAAGGCAGAGCGGCCAAGAAATTGGGATCAAGGGAAAGGGGAAGGACAGGAGAGCCAACTGCCAGCTGAAGTGGAAAGCGTTGGACAGGGAGCCTGGACTGAGGCCCCCTCGAGAGCAGAACAGATGACATTTCCTGTTGGCTTCTGTAGCAAATAGGTCTATCATTGGGATGTCCCAATTTGAGAGGACACTTGTCTTCAGGGACCACTCATGACTTAAGGAAAAATATCTGCCAAGATGGCCCCTGAGATGATTCTGAACCCCTGGCAAGTGAATAACGTGGACCTCGATGCAGAACTGCTACATCTCAATTACATCTAGGCAAAGCAACCTGGGGTGTGCTCCTTCTTGTTTGTTTACATAGTACATCACAGTGGTATTCTTGATAAGTATGTGAACCACCGAATCACCGATATGGTCCCGAAAAGCATGACATGCAGTGTAGATGGCCTGAAGCCTCCGCTCCAACCACAGTCCTGTGTACTTTCAGTGGCCCCCAGGTGCACCCCCCAACCAATCAGGGAGGTGTCGGTAACAAACGACCTGGTTGGCGAGAGCTGGATAAAGGGAACACCTTGGCAAACATTCTCTGGATACATCCACCACTACAAGGGATCCAGGACCAGTGGAGGAATATAAATCAGTCTATCTACAGGGTGAAGAGTGGGACGGTAAACCATCCTGAACCACACTGGAAGAGGGCGAAGGTGCAACCTTGCAAACTGGACCCCCTGTGCACAAGTGGCCCAAGAGCCTCAGACATGCCCAAACTGCTGAGAGTGCAGACCGAAGCAAAGGTGGTGAATTGTCTGAAAACAGTGGGCCAGCAGAAATGCTTTTGATGTAGTGGAATCTAACAGGGTCCCACAGAACTCGTTTTTCTGAGTGGGAGCCAAGATTGACTTCTCAGAGTTTAGGATGCAACCAAGACGGTCGAGCAAGCACAGCGTGGTGCTAACATGAGCAAGAACTTTCCCTCTGGATCTGTCCCTCAGTAGCCAGTCATCCAGATACAGGAATATGTGAATTCCCTTCTTCCTGAGATATGCAGTCATAATGAACATGCATTTCATAAAAATCAGGGGGAAGAACAGAGGCTAAATGGAAGCACAGTGTAGTAAAAGTGGTGCTCAGCCATGACGAAAAGAAGGAATTTTCTGTGGCTCAGCAAAATCACCATATGGAAGTAGGTGTCCTGAAGGTCCAGAGCAGCAATACAGACATTCTAGGACAACACGGGGAGAATACTCAATAGAGTGACCATTCAGAACCTCATGAACCTGATACATTTGTTGAGGCCAGGAAGGTCAAGAACGGGTCTTACTCCTCCCTTGGATTTCGGTACCAGAAAGTACTGGGAATAGAAGCCGTGACCCCAGTGTTCCAGTGTAAACTCCTTCACAGCTCCCAAAGCCAGTAGAGAATGGACTGGCTCAAGGAGCAGTATTTCATGAGAGCAGTCCCAGAAGAGGGACACAGAGGGAAGGTGAGGAGAAGGTTTGGAGAGGAACTGGATGGCATAACCCAATCTGATGGTGCTTAGGACCCAGCTGTTAGTAGTGAATGAGCTCAAAGCAATGACAGGAACAGTGCTTTGGATCAATGGGCACTTGGGGTATGGTAGGGGAAGGCATATGGATTGGCCAAACCCTGAGCCAGACTACTTCCTCCAGTGGGATCTATATCCCTTTATGTGTTAGTTCTACTGTCTCGGAGGAGAGAATGGCTGGCAAAATTTGTGCTGCAGATGATACTGTTGCTACTGCTGAATGCTGTAATGAAGCCTCTGCACGGCCAGGGTGTACACCCCCAAGGACCATAGAACAACCCTGGAGTCCCTGAAGGAGTGTAGCATCTTGTCAGTCTTTTCCGAGAACAGTGTTTGGCCACTGAATGGCAAATCCTCAATAGCTTACTGGACATCAGGGGTAATGCCCAAATTTTGCAGCCAGGAAGCCTTCCCCATGTGATTGCAGAAGCCACCACCCTGGCTGAGATGCCTGCAATGTCTAGCGCAGACTACAAGGATATCTTAACCACCAAGCAGTCCTGAGTGACAAATGCCCGAAATTCCTCTTGCAAGACTTCATGCAGCTAGTCTGTGAACTCTACCACATCTGATCAGTTAACAAAATTGTACTTGGACAGAAAGGCTTGATGGTTAGCAATTCACATCTGTAAGGAAGAGGAGGTGTAAATCTTCCTGCCCATGAGGTGCATGGTTTAGAGCCCCTATCTTTGGGGGGTGGACTTAAACCTGTCCTGCTGGGCTCTACCATTCATTGCAGTTACAACTATGGAATTTGGGAGTAAAACCCTTCAAATTCCTGCATAGGAAAGAAATAGCACTTTTCCATGCACTTAGCCACAGGCGGCACCAAAGCTAGCGTGCTTCAGAAGGCCTTAGGTGGTTCAAGGAGTGCATCGATAGGGAGGGTGACTCTCCCAGGGGAAGATAGTTGCAGGATATTCACTGATTTGTGGGTGTTCCCTCAGTATCCAAGCAGAGTTCTTGCAAGAGAAGCAACTGCATGCCACAAAAGGTCTTGGTATGCCTTAAAATACTCTAGTACTGAAGGGAGAGATGAACCAGGCAGCAAGGAATCATCCAGAGATGAAAACAAGGGCCTTAACGGGGCTAAAAGCCCAGGGCGGATGGACTCAGATGGGATGAGTTTGGAGGCTCCACTGGGAGAATGACTGCCAGTGCCTGGGCCTGTGATGGATTCACGGTCACCATGACAGACTTGGCTGGCGATCTTGCCTTTGAGCGAGATGAATAGCAGGACCTCTGTGACCAAGAAGCATCCCACAGATTCCATGGAGGCCACTGGCATGGATAAAGCATTGGTGGCCAGTAGGCGCCAGGCAGGGGCCTCTGTCCCAACCATAAGACGTGTGCCAATACCAATACCCATAACAGTCCATCAACAGCCCCTGATGCTGGTCAGGCAATGTAGAGAGGGAGGATGACAACCCTGACTCAGACGCCAAGGAGCCTGGGGAACCTGGGGATAAGGGCAGAGTGAGACCAGATGGAGTCAGTCAACGGTCTGACTAGTTCATTGCCCAGAAAGAAGCAGGAAGTGGTGCTGCCAATGGAAGCAGTACCGAGCGTCTTGGTTCTGGAAGCAGTGTCAACCCCAAAGTCAGCAGCGGTACTGGAATGGTGCCGATATTGAGGGCGGTGAAAGCTGCCATGGTAATGTTTGCAGTGCCGACTGCAGCAGTGCTGAGCTTCCCTATACCAATCCCGGTACTGGCCCGGCTTCCACAGCCTGTGGAAGGGGAACATTGGGTTGCAGTGCCAACAGGCTCAAGGGTTCAGCAGCTCAATCAGTCAACAGGGTTGTAACTGATGGAATCCTGGCACAGTCCTGGACCAAAGGAGAGGTCAGGACTGAAAGGTGGAGGAGGTCTGTAGCTGCCTGGCATGCTACTGACATGGAAACAGTCAATACTGGCATTGTTGGTACTGGACTCAGCGGATGTCCAGAGGCTGAAATCAGAGTCAATGGTGCAGGATTTCTAACCTCCCTACTTGGTACCAGGGAAGGGTTAGAGGTACCTGCACCATCCCATGGGCTGGCACCAACTCCGAACCAGTCCATGCTTTTCCTGGGGGAGACAGACGAGTACCTGTGGGACCTCAAGCAGTCTCAAAATTATCTTATGTAACCTTTTCCTTGGCAAGGTCAACCAAGAACAGCGCCTCTGTTTCTTTGGAGAGGCGCTTCCTCTGGAACACAAAGCGGCAGCACACTTGGAACCCCAGAGGTGATCGCCGACCTGACAAAGGTCCTAGTGCTGAAGCAGGCTGCATGGCCTATTTGAGCAGTTGCTGCTTCAGACAAAAGGTCCTTGAGTCCGTTTCTTCAACAATCTGCAGATCACACAATGCTCTTTAATGTGTGCCTTGCCAAGACAGAGCACTGCATGAGGGAATTGCTTCTGCACATGAAGGACAATGTTCAAACCCCGGTAAGGGCATCACCAAGGAAAATGAAACCAATGCAACTAACCCTGAGGGTACTACTAACTACATACAACATGAGAAAAAAACTGAACTAGATGAAGTGTTCTGAGGTTAAGACCACACAGAGCTGCAACTCCAGCCATGGATGGTAAGACGAGACCAGAGAGAGCGTCTGGAATGGAGAGCGGGTCGGGGCAGCACTGCTTTATATACCCAGGGGAGGGACTATGTCCACTTTAGACTTGAATCTAACAGGGAATAATTGGCTGTGAATCTGAAGGATGAAGGCAATCTGGGTGAAAGTGATCATGTAATGATAGATTTCATGATTCTAAAGAAAGGAAGGAGGGAAAGCAGTAAAATAAGGACAATGGACTTCAAAAAAGTGGACTAACAAACTCAGAAAACTGGGAGGTAAGGTTCAATTACTCATGTCAGGCCAGGCATACCTACATTCCACTGCCTTCCCCCCCCCCCCCTTTTCTACATAATCCATCCCCTGTCAACCAGTCCCAGCTTCTAACAGTTGGATTTTTAGCGACAGCTGGAGCTGAGGTTGCATCCCTGATCATCTTGGCTAATTGTCATTGATGGACCTATTGTCCAGTTATACGAGAAGGAGGATAGGAGACACTGGATGTGATTTAATTAATCCGCAACTTTATTAACAACCATCTGGGAGTACCAGCAAGATAAAAGTGTACACTGTAGGTAACTCCATGATCATTTCAATATCTACCTGGGGGGCTTCTGTCAGCTCCGCCCCCTCCTCCTTTTTCATCCTGGTCCCCAGCCAACCCGCTGTTGGGACCTTACCATTCCCCCCACCAAATGAGGGTTAAGGTCAGCTATAAAGGAGGAGAGGAGTTGCCTCCCTGCTGTGCCTGTCATAAGAGCCCCAAACTGTGCCATTCCCACTCCTTTAACAAACACCTTTTTTAAATTCTTTATCAAACCATTTATTGGATCACTGTATCCCTTCTCCACAGAGTACCTGCACTGGACATCCACCCCATGCTTACATAATGAGTTGCATCATCATAGGCTAACTCCCATTCCATGCTAGACTCAACTATGCCCCCACATTGGAGCCTTCCCCATCCCAGCCTTGGTCAATCTGATAGTGAGGGGGAAAATCCTTACTCCCCCACCCCCCTGAGAAAGCAGCAACCAGTGTAGTGCCCACAGCAGATCCTGACCAAACTTGGTATTTCGCCTCTTTCAAGAATGGGTGCTGCTCTGCTTGGTCTGGGTGAAAAGGGGTTTCTTCTGCTTGGTTTGGCACCTGTATACACTCACCCCTCTCTTCCAGTCACCTAGGGGGAATGAGTCAGCGATGTCTGTGCTTCTCTGCCCTTAAAGAGGAATACCCCTTCCCCGCAGCAAGCCAGACAATAGGCCTGTTTAAGGTGCAGTGTTTAAGGTGCAGTGTGGTCATCCTCCATCAACTTTATCTACTTCTTTTTTTTAATGCAGTTATATATGTGGCATTCACAACATGTCCTTGCAATTAGTTCCACAGGGTGGCTGTGCACTCCGTGAAGAAGAAAATTGTCCTTTTGTTTGTTTTAAACAACTGCCTACTAATTTCATTGCATAACCCCTAATTCTTGTGTTATGTGAAGGGGTAAACTATACTCCTCTATTCACTTTCTCCATACCATTCATGATTTTATAGACCTCTATCATATCCCCCCTCAGTCGTCTCTTTTCCAAGCTGAAGAGTCACTTGTAATCGCTCCTTGTATGGATGCTGTTCCATACCCCCAATCATTTTTGTTACCTTTCTCTGTACTTTTTCCAATCTTAATATATATTTTTTGAGATGGAAAAACCAGAACTACACACAGTATTCAAGGTGCAGGTGTACTAGGGATTTATATAGTGGCATTATGGTATTTTCTGTTTTATTATCTATCCTTTTCCTAATGGTTCCTAGCATGTTTTCCGGGACCTATCCATGACTCCACAATCTCTTTCTTGAGTGGTAAGAGCTAATTTAGACCCCATCATTTTATATAGTTGGGATTATTTTTTCCAACATGCATTACTTTGCACTTAACATTGAATTTCCTGTGTCATTCTGTCACCCAGTCATCCAGTTTTGTGAGATCCATTTGTAACTCTGTGCAGTCAGCTTTGGACTTAACTATCTTGAATAATTTTGTATCATCTTCAAACTTTGACACCTCACTGTGTACCCCTTTTTCCAGATCATTTATGAATACGTTGAACAATACAGGCCCCAGTTACAGATCCTTGGAGGACTCCACTATTTACCTCTCTCCATTGTGAAAACTGACCATTTATTCCTACCTTTTGTTTCCTATCTTTTAATTATTACTAATCCATGAGAGGACTTTTCCTCTTATCCCATGACTACTTAGTTTGCTAAAGAGCCTTTTGGGAGGGACCTTGCCAAAGGCTTTCTGAAAGTCCATATACTTGTTGGCATCCTCAAAGAATTCTAAAAGATTGGTGAGACATGATTTCCATTTACAAAAGCCATGCTGACTCTTCACTGACATATCATGTTTATCTATGTGTCTGATAATTCTGTTTTTTATTATAGTTTCAACCCATTTGCCTGGTACTGGTGTTGGTTTTACTGGCTTGTAATTGCCAGGATCCCCTCTGGAGCCTTTTTAAAAAACTCAGCATTATGTTAGCTACTCTACAGTCTTCTGATACAGAGGCTGATTTAAACAATAGGTTATATATCACAGTTATTAGTTCTGCAATTTCATCCAAGAGTTCTGATGGAACTCAACTATGAATACCATCTGGTATTGGTGATTTATTATTGCTTAATTTATCAAGTCGTTCCAAAACCACCTCTACTGACACCTCAATCTGGGACAGTTTCTCAGATTCATCACCTAAAAAGAATGGATCAGGTGTGGGAATCTCCCCCATTTCTGCAGTGAAGACTGATGAAAAGAATTTAGATTCTCCACAACAGCCTTGTCTTCCTTGAGTCACCTGTAACACCTCAATTGTCTAGTAGCCCCACTGACTATTTGGCAGGCTCCCTGCTTATGATGTACTTAAAAAAAATTGCTATTAGTTTTTGTCTTTTGCTAGTTCCTCTTCAATTTCTTTCTTGGCCTGCTTTATTACACTTTTACACTTGACTCGCCAGAGTTTATTTTCCTTCCTATTTTCCTCACTAGGATTTTATTTCCAACTTTTAAAAGATGCCCTTTTCCCCCTAAATGCCTGTTTTACTCTGCTGTTTAGCCATGGTGGCATTTTATTGGTCCTCTATTTTGTGGGGGGGGATACATTTAATTTGAGCCTCTATTATGGTGTTTTTAAATAGGCTACATGTCGTTTGCAAGCATTTCACCCTCAGGTCTGTTCCTTTTAATTTCCATTTAACTAGATCCTCATTTTTGAGTAGCTCCCCTTTTTGAAGTTAAATGCTACTGTGGTGGGTTTCTTGGTCACTTCTCTCCCGACAAAGATTTTTCAATTTAATTAAATTATGGTTGCTATTACTGAGAGGTTAACCTATATTCCCGTCTTGAACCAAACCCTAATCAAAGTAGCAGTTATTTACGATGTCTAGTAATTGTATCTCTTCCATGCAGTGGTCACATATACCCAGTCAGTATGAGGAAAATTGAAATCCCCCATTATTACTGTGCTTTCTGCTTTTGTAGCCTCTCTAATCTCCCTGAGAAAACATGTATTTAAAGCTATCTTTGAAAATGGGAAGAGCATCTGAAAGTCAGCCTAACTTCAATAGCTGGAAATGTACTGAAACAAATTATTAAACAATCCAGTGGTAAGCACATTGAAGATAATAGGGTTATAAGTAATAGCTAACATGGATGTGTCAAGAACAAATCATACCAAACCAACCTAATTTCCTTTTTTTTTAAATAAAAAAAAAGATTGCTGGCCTAGTGGATTGGGAGGAATCTGTAGACATATTATACCTTGATTTTAGAAAGGCTTTTGACACAGTTCCACATGACATTCTCAAAAGAAAATTACCATAAAATGGATGCACAATTGATTGACAGACTGTACTCAAAGAATAGTTATCAATGATTCACTGTTAAACTGGGATGACATATCTAATGGGGCCTTACAGGGGTCTGTCCTGGATCTGGTACTATTCAATATCTTCATTTATGACTTGGAAAATGGAGTGGAGAATATGCTTATGACATTTGTGGATGACACCAAACTGGGAGAGGGTGCTAGTACTTTGGAGAACAGGATTAGAATTCAAAATGGCCTTGACAAATTGGAGAATAGGTCTGATATCAAAAAGATGAAATTCAATAAAGATAAGTGAAAAGTACAACACTTAGGAAGGCAAAATCAAATGTACAACTACAAAATGGGAAATAACTGGCTAGGCAATAGTACTAATTAAAAGGATCTGGGGGTTATACTGGATCACAAATTGAATATGAATCAATCAGCAATGTGATGCAGTTGTAAAAAAGATCAATATCATTCTGGGGTGTATTAACAGGAATGTTGTATGTAAGACATGGGAAGTAACTGTCCCTCCCTCCTCAGCATGATGAGGTCTCAGGTGGAGCACTGTGTTCAGTTCTGGATGCAACACTTGAAGAAAGATGTGGACAAAGTGGAGAGAGTCCAGAGGAGAACAACAAAAATTATCAACGTTTTAGAAAGTCTAACCTATGAGGAAAAACTGGGCATGTTTAATCTTGAGAAAAGAAAACTGAAGAGAGAACTGATAAGAGTCTTCAAGTACATTAAGGGCTGTTATACAAAGGACAGTGATAAATTGTTCTCTATGTTCACTGAAAGTAAGACAAGAAGTAATGGGCTTAATCTGTAGCACGGGAGATTTAGGTTAGATATTAGGAAAAACTTTTTAACTATAAGGATAGTTAAGTACTGGAATAGGCTTCCAAGGGAGGTTGTAGAATCCCAGTCAGTGAAAGGTTTCAAGAACAAACTTAACAAACACCTGTCAGGGATGAGCTATGTATACTTGGTCCTGCCTCAGCACTGGGGGCTGGACCTCTCAAGGTCCCTTCCAGTCCTACATTTCTATCATTCTGTGATACAGTCTTAATAGTTGGTGGTACTACCAACTTCACATATAATAAGAAGTATTCTCACTTCTTACCTTGCCATAGGTCCAGCCAAGTTCTATTTTATTCATTCCCCATAGTTCATGGATATTTTCAGCCAACTTGTCCCTGATCTTTTCAAGGTGAAGAGGCAAAACAATCTAAGAAGAAAATATTTCAAGATTCAACAAGAGAGAAGAGACTCAGTAATGTCCAACTTTCCTAAAATACTTCAACTATAACAACTGATTATTTAACATATCATTAAATACTGTATTGCACAAACAGTATATTGCTAAGAGAGGATACATGCTGGCCTAATTTTTTTACTGCTCATTTTAAGATTCTGGGTAAGATGAATTTTACACTTCCATTATTGTAAAGTAGGCATACCTGAGTGGTGTCTATTGGACAAGGGATGAAGGAAGCTTGGGAGAGGAATTGTGTTGTACCCAGCAAATCCCTAACTCCATCAGAATCTCTCTTATACTCTTTTACTGGTTCCAATTTCATCTTCTCTTTTGGAAGCAAAGCTTCATAGCATGGAGCATACCCAGTGGGAGGCAGGAACTTAAACTCTCCATGACGTCCACCCAGTAGGAAACGAACCCTATGCAATTTTGAATGAAAAAGTGCAACATTTAAATAAGAGCCTATATTAATGCAGCAAATGGGTCAATTGGAGACAAACTTCAATTTTGGTATCTTTTAAAAATAGAAATCTATAAAGATTTTGATACACTACTTAAGTTTAAGAAATCCCTAAAAATTTACTAAGCACTAATGCTAGTTGATACTATATATTGAAAAATTATGAGTCTACAAACTAATTAAAATATTTATGCTTTGGTAAATGCAAAACTTGACTATTTAACTCAAACCTCTATTCCCAAATATATCTGTGTTATTCTTTAAATAAATATCTACATTTTGGGTGGGATTTTTAAAAGCAGGTAAGTGATTTAGGAGCACAATTCCAAGTTTCAATAGGACTTGTGCTCCAAAGTCACTTAAGGACTTTTGAAAATCCCACGCTAAATTATCAACCTAAGCTTTCCTTTTATCTATGATGAACTGAGTAATCACAATAACCTTGTGCAACAACTAAATCAACAAAATTAATTCACCGCAAATACCATCATTGTAGGTTTGAGTCATGATCCTCATTGAAGTCTCTATTAACATAAAGGGTTCTCCAGTTCTCCTCAGCCATATATTTTTAATGTACATGGTGTGAACTGACCCCACATCAATAAGGACTAAAGGCAATAGCCATCTACTGGCTGCTTGATTGAGTGGCCTGCATGGAATGAGTTAGTGTCCTCAGTTAATTTCATGGTGAACAGATGTCCACATCATCAAAATACTATAAAAACTGATACTAATTGGCCCATTTGTTTGTAGTGCAAGAAAGAGGCTCAGGGCTGAACAATAGGTATCAGCCCAGCACGTTTCATGGGTATTAAAATTCCTTAAAAAAAACCAAAACAACGAAACACCTGATTCCCAACTAAGATGAAATATCAAAATAAATCTAAGAAACATTTTCTTAGCTGGAAGATGCGTTTCAGCCAAATACATACATGCTCTGTTTCTGAAACCATATAATTCATTGAAATTAGATGTGCGAGTGTGTGTGTGTGGGGGGGGGGGAGAGACAGACTTCTTTAGTCAGTTGCACCCTTTTCAATCTCAATTTATAAAGCACAAAAGCATTTTTGTTGTTAAAACATTTGTAACAACATTATTAATTTCACCCTCAATCTTGAGTGTTCAAAAACAATTCCATGCACATTGTAATGCTATCGAGGCAAAATCCTTTAGATTAGCCAGCCATTTACTAGATCAGGGGAGAGCAAATTATGGCCCACGGGCCAGATCCAGCCTGTCAGGGCTTTGGATCCTGCCCACGGGATTGCCGGCCCCATGGCGCAGCGGGGCTAAGGCAGGCTCCCTGCCTGCCCTGGCCCCGTGCCACTCCCGGAAGCGACTGGCACCATGTCCCTACAACCCCAGAAGGGGAGGGGGGCAGAGGCTCCGTGTGCTGCCCTTGCCTGCGGGTACCGCCCCCGAAGCTCCCAATGGCTGCGGTTCCCTGTTCCCGGCCAATGGGAGCTGTGGGGGGCAGTGCCTGCAGGCGAGGGCAGCATACAGAGCCCTCTGCTCACCCCCACCCGCAGGGGCCACAGGGACATGGTGCCAACCACTTCCGGGAGTGGCACGGGGCCAGGGCGGGCAGGTAGGTAGGGAGCCTGCCTTAGCCTTGCTACGCGCCACTCAAAGTAAGCGGCGCCGGGCCGGAGCCCGCACCCAGAACCCCTCCTGGACCCCGCACCCCAACCCCCTGCCCTGAGCCCCCTGCCGCACCCCAACCTCCTGCCCTGAGCCCCCCACACTCTGCACCCCTACCCCCTGCCCTGAGCCCCCGGCCGCACCCCTCCTGCACCCCCAACCCCCTGCTGAGCCGCCTCCGCACCCAACCCCCTGCCCTGAGCCCCCTCCTGCACTCCACACCCCCTCCTGTACCCTGCACTTCCGCCCGCATCCCAACCCCCTGCCCTGGCCCTACATTAATAGCCCTGCATGCAATTTCCCCACCCAGATGTGGCCCTCAGGCCAAAAAGTTTGCCCACCCCATACTAGATTAATAATAAAGTCTTCCTATTTGTTTCATTCATGCTTATGTCTATGGACAGTGAAAACTTGGATAACAAATTTTACTGTTAACATTACCTCTTAATTTTATTCATACCATAAAACCATAAATTCAATGAAACCATCACCCTATTTAAAATGTAGGTGATTAATTATTTTATCACTAATCAAAAACATTGCTGATATAGTAATTGCAGCAATGTATACAAAGGCATTAGTATTTCTTTATGGGTGGAGTTCTCTACAAAACTCATGAAATTTAGTCCAAGGCGATTACATTCTTCACAGATGTATATTTATCTCATCAACAATCCATGGCAAATTGATCACTATCAGCTGTAAATAATTAGGTTAATAAGTAACCAGAACCAAGGTTAGTTGACAATAAAAGAAAACAAACTGCAACACTACCACCAATGAATTTGGGAATATTGTGGCTGTTATAGATATTTAAGTGTTAGTTTAAAAAAGTTTTGTAATATAGCTAAGATGGTACAGAATGTAACTGTAATTAGAAAGAGATGTAATAGCATTAAAAGGCACTAGTTATAATACAAATCATAAGCACTACAAGAGTAATATATAAGAACTAGTCAATATTTTTCATAAATCAAAGCTATTATTCTAAACTCACAGTTTTACCATATAGAATACAATGCAGACTCATCAATCTAAGTTTAACCCCTTATTTTCACTTTTATATAGGAATTTTCATATTGGTGGAATGACAAAAGAGAATAAATAAGAAACGGCAATTTGCTGTACTCAGCTCATGAGGCTCAAGCCAACTCCCAGTGAAGTCAGTGGGATTTGGAGCAGACCCTTATTGTAGACATACCTATTTATCTAAGAGCTTCCCTGCTTGTACTTCAGCTTCTCTTGCTTTATCATTCAGTATTATTACATCTGCATTTAAAGCATCACAATCTTTTGTCACAGAACTATTATTTTGCAAATTCAGTATTATGACTTCACTGAAGGATCACACAAGAGGAAAAAATGGACAGAGAGTCAAGTTTATTTTAATCTATACAGATAACTGGTCATTAGGAAAAGAGGAAGGAAAAGTACTATCTGTTATTTTAGGCAAATAATCCAATGACTAACAAATAAAGGCTGCTGCAGTGAGTAATTTATATATTAGTATCAGTGCTGCTGGATGGTTATTCTAAGTATAAACACTGTCAAGATTCTCACAGGTTTTATTTGGGTCATCTTTTATAATGGCGGGGGGGGGGGGAAGAGAGAAAGAAATAATATTTTTAAGGAAGTAAATGTTGTCAATTCAGAAGGACTCCAAAATGGAACAAAATGGATTGACTAAAAGTTCCAAAACTATGATTATTGCTACTATTTACACAATGGCAGGGATTTTACAGACACATAAAAGGATACAATACCTGCTCTGAAGATTTAATAACCTAGGAAGCTCACTGGTGATATGTGACAACAGATGCACAGATAAAGATTTTGTGGAAAATGTTGACATTTTCTGATGGGAAAAAATATCGCCCCCCCCAAAGTTTCTGGTTTTCAAAACTTAAGGTTTTTCAATCGTGGGGTTCTTCCCCTTCTTTACCCCATTTATTCTTTTCTCTCCATGGTGTCACTGAAAAAAGGGAAGTAAAGAAAGTGAAAGGGTAGAAAAAAACCTACTGAAAAACAAAAATATTTCAGATTTTCAGTTTTTTTATAGAAAAAGTCAGAAAACTTGAAAAAGCAAAAAATGTCTATAAAAAACTTGTGTTTCACAAAAGAACATTTTTTGTTATAGAAGTTTTGGATGAAAAAAATTTAACCAACTCTAATAAAAAAGTGCTGGGAGCTGTGGAACTACAGGCATACTAACGCCCTCCAGTGTTAGCTGAAACTAGCACTTTCACTTTTCATAGATTCATACAGTTTAAAACTAGTCAGGACCATTAGATTATCTAGTCGGACCTATTAAGGTACTTATATATTTTCATCAAGTCACCTCTCAATCTTCTTTTTAATACTCAAAACAGATTGAGCTCTTTAAGTCTCTCACTGCAAGTCATTTTCTCTATTCTTATAACTTTTGTGGCTCTTTTCTGTACCCTCTACAATTTAACATCCTTTTTAAATTGAGGACACCACAGCTGGATGTGGTATTATTATTTATTTGTACTACTGTTGCAACTAAGAGTCCTAGTCATCAGAGGCGGAATTGAGTTTAGTGGCGCCCCTGGGCCAGAGCAAGTGTGGCCCCTCCCCACCCCTTCCACCTGAAGTCATCTTCCCCCCACGCTTTGCTTGCCCGGTGCTCAATCCGGGAAGCGGGGTTGGGGCACAGGGGCTTGCCCTGCTCTTATTATTAATGATCTGGATGATGGGATGGATTGCACCCTCAGCAAGTTCGCAAATGACACTAAGCTGGGGGGAGAGGTAAATATGCTGGAGGATAGGGATAGGGTCCAGAGTGACCAACACAAAAAATCTGATGAGGTTCAACAAGGACAAGTGCAGAGTCCTGCACTTAGGACAGAAGAATCCCATTCACCACTACAGGCTGGGAACTGACTAGCTAAGCAGCAGTTCTGCAGAAAAGGACCTGGGGATTCCAGTGGATGAGAAGCTGGATACAAGTCAACAGTGTGCCCTTGTTGCCAAGAAGGCTAACAGCATATTGGGCTGCATTAGTAGAAGCACTGCCAGCAGATCGAGGGAAGTGATTATTCCCCTCTATTCGGCACTGGTGAGGCCACATCTGGAGTATTGCGTCCAGTTTTGGGCCCCCCACTACAGAAAGGATGTGGACAAATTGGAGAGCGTCCAGCGGAGGGCAACAAAAATGATCAGGGGGCTGGGGCACATGACTTATGAGGAGAGGCTGAGGGAACTGGGCTTGTTTACTCTATAGAAGAGAAGAGTGAGGGGGGATTTGATAGCAGCCTTCAACTACTTGAAGGGGGGTTCCAAAGAGGATGGAGCTCAGCTGTTCTGTCATCTGCCACCACTGAGAACAAGGAGCAATGGTTTTAAATTGCAGTGGGGGAGGTCTAGGTTGGATTTAGGAAACACTATTTCACTAGGAGGGTGGTGAAGCACTGGAATGGGTTACCTAGGGACAGGGACGGCTCCAGGGTTTTGGCCGCCCCAAGCAGCCAAACAAACAAACAAAAAAGCCGCGATTGCAATCGCGATCTGCGGTGGCAATTCGGCGGGAGGTCCTTCGCTCCAAGCAGGAGTGAGGGACCATCCGCCGAATTGCCGCCGAACAGCTGGACGTGCCGCCCCTCTCCGAAGTGGCCGCCCGAAGCACCTGCTTGGTAAGCTGGTGCCTGGAGCCGGCCTGCCTAGGGAGGTGGTGGAATCTCCATCCTTGGAGGTTTTTAAGGCCCAGCTTGACAAAGCCCTGGTTGGGATGATTTAGTTGGTGTTGGTCCTGCTTTGAGCAGGGGGTTGGACTAGATGACCTCCTGAGGTCTCTTCCAACCCTAAACTTCTATGATTCTATGCTTTGCCCAACCAGTGCTCCATCCCAGGAGCGGGGTTAGGGCACTGGGGCCTTCCCTGCTCCACCCATCCACCCAGTGCTCCTGCTGGGGAGTGGGGCAAGCCCTAGCACCCTGACCCCACTCCCCGGATAGAGTGCCGGGTGGGTGGAGCAGGGCAATCCCCCGTGCCCCACCCCACTCCCCGGATGGAGTGCCAGGTGGGTGGGTGAAGCCCCCACACCCTGACTCTGCTCCCTGGCAGGAGTGCCGGGCCAGCAGAGCAAGTCAGGGCACGGGGCACCCATTTTTCCAGGGCCCCCCAATTGGCCAGGGCCCCTGGGCACGGGCCCCAGTGGCCAATCCGCCACTGCTGGTCATGGACCAAGACCCTACTGTGCTAGGCATATTTCATTATCAGTCTCATACCAGTGCCATATACAGAGGTAAAATCACCTAATTATTCCCTTGTTTATATATCCAAGGGTCACATCAGCCCTTTTTCTCACAGCTTTGCACTAGGAGCATGTGTTCAGTTGCTTATCCATTCTGACCCTCTAAATCCTTTTCAATGTCATTGCTTTCCAGGATATAGTCCCCCATTCTGTAAGTATGGCCTACATTCCTTGTTCTAGATGTAAAAATTTACATTTAGCTGTGTTAAAACACATTTTGTTTGAATGGACCTAGATGACCACGTGATCTAGATTGCTCTGAATAACTGCTCTGTCCTCATCAGTATTTACCACTCTGCCAATCTTTATATCTTCTGCAAATTTCATCAGCAGTGATTTTCTCATTGAAAGATCATTGAAAAAAATGTTGAAACCCCTGCAGAACCCCACTAGAAATACCTCCATTTGATGATGATTGTCCATTGACAACTACATTTTGAGCTTAGCCAGTTCTTAATCTATTTAACATATGCTTTACTGATATCGCATAGTCCCAATTTTTAAATCATGATGTTGTGTTGTAGTAAATCAAACATCTTAGAAAAGTCTAAGTATATTATACCTATGAAGTTACCTTTATCAACCAAACTTTTATATCTCTTTTACTTTTATCCCATACATATGTGCGAATGGCTTTGTAATGAACTATGAATTAATTATAATTATATTATATGATATTATATTATGAATGATACCCACCACACTCCTAACCCTTTTCCATGATAGGCCAATCTGGGCAAATTAGAAACAAAAGCATGACAGGTGCCTATGCCCATACAATTCCAATGACAGAGAGTGAGGCAAATTCAGAAAGAAGAAAAAAGAACAAAAAAGATGTATGAAAAAAGTAATAAGCTGCAGCTGGAGACAGAACAACAACAGTGGAATGAGAACAGGGACTATCCAAAACCTTTCCCCCCACCCATACAAACCTAAAAATCCTTCAAGAATTCACATCTACCAGGTTCCATCCTTTTTTCTATATAGCGTTTTCACTTCTACGGCTTTCTTCTAATTTTCCTGTGCTTCTCTTGTCTTCTCTCTTTTTTTTTTTTTTTGGTTCCTTTTCCTGCATTCCTATTCTCCTCTAGCTTTTTTACAGATCTTTTCTTCTTTGTTTTTTACTTTCACTCTGCTTCTGCTCCTTTCAGCTTGCGTGCATCCCATTCTTCTTCCTATCTGCTTTCACTGAACACATGAAGAATGAGTGCAAGCATCAGAAAATTAGTTATATCTGATGCTGGTATTCCTTCCTTCCAGGTTCATTTACTGCACTACATTGTTAGCATTAAATCACCATCCTACCTGTATTTAGCAGCCCTGTTGTAAATCTAAGGTTCAAACCTGAAATTGTTTCTCACTTACAGAGCTGATCTCTGTGTAGGGAAGGGAGTGCACATCTTTATGGGAAAATTTCACTGGCACTTTGCTCATGCTAAAGGGGAGACCACTGTCATCAACATGGCATGTTTCATAAGATCTTCCAAAATATTTTCCTTAGTGTAGATATTCCCATTACATTTGCCTATCTCCATTCACACTGTAAGTTAATGAAAAATAGTTTATGAAGGGTTTTTTTATTTCTTAGTTTCTCAATTTCTGTTTTTAATTAATTGAGATAGCATAGATAAACAGTGAATAGGATTTCTGATTCTGGCATAATATTACCTACTAATAGTATATTAGAAACATATAAGCTTCTTGATTTTCAGTTTATTCAAAAGGTTAAGTAAATGATTTAGCCAATAGAGAACATGGAACATTGACAAAAATCTTAGAATTCAGTTGGACATATTTTTCTAAAACATATTCCTCAATATCCCAGACAGCTGCGATTACAGCTCTATCCATTATACATGATTTTTCTAGGATGAATGATAAGAATATGTCAAATAGCTAATATTATTCTGTGTTACAGAATAGGTCTGAGAAACAGATTGCCCTGTAGTATCAGTATTTAACATACCACCTGTTCAGCTACTAAACGCACAAGGCACTTATCTCTAAACATGTTGACTCTCTATGTCAAAACATCTGGACCCTCTAGTTTCTCAGATCCTCTGAACAGCTGTGATATATATAAATGAGTTAGAAAGCTAATTTTAATTTAGTCTCAGACTTCACTTCGGTCACTTCATGCTATTTTAAACAGAGATTAAATGAATCTGAATAAATTTAAAGAAACTGAGTTCTCAAGACAGTGGTGCTGGTTAAATCCCTTCCATGATTATCTGAATTCCAACTGTTGTATGTTATTATAGGAGGAGATAGTAGTGCTGCCCATAGTTCATGTCGCTCCACACTTCCCATTATAAGACTTTATTTTCAACTGTGTATAACTTGGAAACACTATAACCATTCGGGCTGAAATTTTCCATGTCAGGTATCGGCCTCAGGCTGAATTTTGTGTGTGTTTCAGACAAAATGGTTCAACTGTTTCCACAAATGTTATCAGGGCAAAAGTAAATTTTCCTTTTTACCTGGGAATTTTCTTTAATACCCTCCATGTCCAACAGTCTGTACTGTGGGCATTACCCCTCTCCCTGCTAGTTGGAGGCAGAGAACAGATTGACAGCCAGCCTGGAGCCAGCATCACCCCTCTGTGGGGAACCAAAAATGACAGCTTCCAAAGCCGAAAAATACTAACTGAATATATTGCAATAAGGGCTTGTCCGCACCAACATTTAGCTGGGGAGTGAATCTACTCTGCACTAGTCTGCCGATGCTAACTATCTGTAGACCCTCATAATGTGCACAGTTCCTTAGCACGCTCTGATTACCCTGTTTGAAACAGGAATAGATCAAAGTACACTAAGGAACTGTTAGGGCACATCAGCAGGTCCACAGGGAGAGTTAGATCTTAGCAGGCTAGCTTCAGATAGATTCATCCGCCAGCTTGCTGCAAACTAAATGATCATGTAGAGAAACCCTTAGTTACCTAAATTTAACATGTGAATCTTGTAACAGAGACTTAGGGAACAAACAAATATTCCTTTACACAAGCATGTATTTTCCATTCTAATCTGTGAAAACAGAGGAAAAAACCTATAATTCTAAGGCTACGTCTTCACTACCCGCCGATCCGGCGGGTAGCAATCGGTTTATCGGGGATCGACTTACCGCGTCTCGTGAGGACGCGGTAAAATCGATCCCTGATGGCTCTACCGTCGACTCCGGAACTCCACCTCGACAAGAGGCGGTAGCAGAGTCGGCGGCAGCGCGGCAGCGGTCGACTTTCCCGCGTCCTCACCGCCAGGTAAGCCGACCTAAAATACGCAACTTCAGCTACGGTATTCACGTAGCTGAAGTTGCGTATCTTAGGTCGGAAGTCCGCTGTAGTGTAGACCTAGCCTAAGAAAAATTAATTCTCCAGGTGGGCCAGACCATCTGAGGGTATTGGAAAGAAAATTCACAGATAAGTAGTCTGTTCTGCAGGATGTGCAAAGCAGTATTCACCCCCAGGGAAGGGGTTGCAGGGAGAGGATTCAAATAATGTACATGGGGACTGACCCCGTATAAATGCTGTGGCAGCATATTCTGAAGTATGAATATAAACAAATAACACAAGTTTGTAGGGACAAAATAGAAAGGCCACAGCACAAAACGAGATCTAACTAGCTAGAGACATAAAGGGTAACAAGAAAACATTCTACAAATACATTAGAAGCAAGAGGAAGACCAAGGACAGTGAAGGCCCATTACTCAGTGGGGGACAGGGGGTAAGTAATAACAGAAAATGTGCAAATGGCAGAGGTGCTTAATGATGACTTTGTTTTGGTTTTCACCAAGAAAGTTGGTGGTGATTGAATGTCTAACATAGTGAATGTCAGTGAAAATGAGGTAGGATCAGAGGCTAAAATAGGAGAAGAACAAGTTAAAAATTACTTTGACAAGTTAGATGTCTTCAAGTCACCAGGGCCTGATGAAATTCATCCTAGAATACTCAAGGAGCTGACTGAGGAAATATCTGAGCCATTAGCGATTATCTTTTAAAAGTCATGGAAGACGGGAGAGAAAAGGGCAAATATAGTGCCCATCTATAATAAGGGAAATAAGGACAACCCGGGGAATTACAGACCAATCAGCTTAACATCTGTACCTGGAAAGATATTGGAGCAAATAATTTTCAAACATCTAGAATATAATAAGTAACAGTCAGCATGGATTTGTCAAGAACAAATGGTGTCAAACCAACCTGAAAGCTTTCTTTGACAGGGTAACAAGCTTTGTGGATGGGAGGAAGCAGTAGACGTGGTATATCTTGACTTTAGTAAAGATTTTGATACTGTCTCGCATGACCTTCTCATAAACAAACTAGGGAAATGCAACCTAGATGGAGCTACTATAAGGTGGGTGCAAAACTTGTTGGAAAACCGTTCTCAGAGAGTAGTTATCGGTGGTTCACAGTCATGCTGGAAGGGCATAGCTAGTGGGGTCCTGCCGGCATCAGTCCTGGGTCTGGTTCTAGTTTGTGGATGATACCAAGCTGGAAGGGGTTGCAAGTGCTTGGGAGATAGAATTAAAATTCAAAATGATCTGGACAAACTGGAGAAATGGTCTGAAGTAAACAGGATGAAATTCAATAAG